>NC_060069.1:80255874-80569624 GCF_922984935.1 Meles meles | reverse complement strand
TTTCGTCATAGTCAACATTTTTAATCAATGAATTGGATGAATAAAGCAACTTATAAGGATCAGTTTTGAAAAAGACACAAAGTTTAAAATTTCCTGGATACCAGAGTCAGTAAATAAAGGCTGAGTCTAAGACACACCTATTTTCAAAATGCATGTGTGTCTAAGATATTTATGTATAAGTATATATGTTATTTATTTATTTACATTTATAATTATATTTATTTTTTTGCACTTCTATCTGAAAACCTATTACTCACACAATAGAATGAAGGTTTTGGTTATAAGAAATAGGTAGTTTAAGGAGGTAAGGGAATAGTGCTGGAAGATTGGGCATGGACCCCTAGAGGCAAGTAGGGCAGCTAGGTCTCAAGAGGAACTGAGGTGAGGAATTCTCAGGGCATCGGTTCTTTTTCTCCTCTCTTACTCTGGATCCAAATTAGCTTTGTCTTGTCTTGGGTGTGTCTTCTCATTTTTCTCCCTCATTCCAGTAAAGTGGCTAGCTCGATACCTTGCATATGATCCTCCTCCATTAAGACTGCTTAAAGGTGTCCCAAATACCTGGGTCTTCAACACTTGTAAGTCTGGTTGGCCCATACCAGTTTAGGGCTTGGTTCTTCTGGGTCTAATATCTAATCCTCATCCCCCAATCAGCATGGCTAGGGAGGATAGGTAGACAGAGTTTTAGTCATTTTACCAAACAGAGCAGCCAGGACCATAGAAGGTGGACTCTCTAAAAAAGTGGACATAGGTGGGAAGGAATAGATTGGCATATTTAATATAATGAAAGATAGTTTTGTACCAAGTACTTTTTAAAAATAGGGCCTTTATTCAACATAAAACCCTGTTGTAGTATATAATATTAACATATAATTGCTGAAAATACGGAAGACAGTTGTGATCTAAGGTTGCAGTAGAAGATACTTCCATTGATATTACTTATGAGATATTAGAATGAGGGAGGTTTGAGCCCTCTCTTACTCTGTTTTAGTGAGACCAACCACACTGGAGTATTAAATTCTGAGCACCATACTTTGAGACATATATAGAACACTGGAACAAGTTCAGAGGAAATTATTTAGAATAAGGAAGAAACTCAAAACCATGTCATATGGGAAACAGCTGAGGAAACTGGAAGTGTTGACCTGGAGAAGAGAAGATATGGAGTGTTCCCGAAAGCTGATTTTAAGTATTAGAAAGAGCTCTGTGTTGTTCCACGTGGTTTCTAGGAGGTCTAGGACCAGTGGATGTTCCAGGGAGGCAGATCTGGGGTCAGCATGAGAAGGAATTTCCTGATAGACAAAGCCATCAGAAGATAGGCAGGCTACTTATATCATTTGGGATGTTGAAATAGAGTCAGGATAATGACTTACTAGATTGGAATAGACTTTAGGAACCCATCCAGAGCTTGGACCAAGTTATCTTTATGATTTCTTCCAAACATGTTATTTTATAAATCTGTAAATTTGGTATTGCTGGCAGTTAGATGATTGATAAAGTCATTCATCTGTATCCCACAGTATTATGTTTTTTTTTATTTGAAATTTTTATTATTGACCTTTAGATGAGCAACATGTTACTGTGTAAAAATTTGTTACTAGTTTGTTCATCCGACTCTTGTGTAATTGTACTGATAGGCAGATGAGGTAATGTCACTCCTAGTTATGGGAGCAGTTTCTACAATCGTTAAAAGAAATTTTTAAAAAGATTTTATTTATTTATTTGACACAGCGAGACAGAGAACGCAAGCAGGGTGAGTGGGAGAGGGAGACTTTCCACTGAGCAGACAGACCCACGTGCAGGGCTTGATCCCAGGACTCTGGGATCATGACCTAAGCTGAAGGCAGACGTTTAATGACTGAGCACCTAGACACCCAGCACCCCCCCTTTTTTTTAAAAGCAATTTTTAAAAAAGATTTTATTCATTTATTTGACAGAGACACAGCAAGAGAGGGAACACAAGCAGAGGGAGTGGGAGAGGGAGAAGTTTCTACAATCTTAAGGGAGGTTGCATTAAAAGTAACCCTTCAAGTGTTGCTTTCATTTTAGTGCCTTGGAGCAAATATTTAATGAAGCTGTCTCATTCTTTGTGAATAGCAGGACAAGTAGAGTAGTCTACTTGAAGAATATTTATATACTTGAAACAGAAAAAAGAAGTACCTCTCTCTTGATTTGGCTTATAATTCCAGTTTTCACTGTGCTTATGTTGACTAGATATGTATGAATATTTTATTTGATGGAAGAGAATTCAGCTGATCGTCACATGGCAGATAAATATGACATAAATGGTTGCAGGCGTGGGTGCTGGGTTTAGATAGACTTGGGTTTAACCTGTGTCTCCATATGTCAACTGGTTATTCAACTTCAGTGGTCACCATTTCCCTATCTAGAAAATCTACCACAGGAATCTACCGTACCTATGTGAAGGGAAAAGAACAGACAGAGAAGAGGTTGGGTTCAAAATGTTTTTGCTATTTGTGGTTTTATGACAGAATTCTGGCATAAATTCTGTTAAATTCTGTAAAAATCATAAAATGTTAAAACTGAACAGGAACTTAAGAATTCATTTGGTCCAATGCCAGAATTTTATAAATGAGGAAAAATAAGATCTGAAAAAGCCAAGAAGCATCTCCAGGTTCCCAGTGCAGCTGGCAGTAAAAGGCCAGTGATTTCTCTCCACTTCATGGAAAACTCATCTTAAAACAAGAGTTTTAAAGATGTTTTCATCATTTTTAGTTTTATTTTATGGAAAATATTCCAAGGGTAAATCTTTCTTAGAGATACTGTGGAGAAATAATCACTCTGAAAGATCCTTTTCTAATTCCAAGATTTTGTGTCAGAGTCGGTATCATGCCAATTTTTAAAATTTTACCCAGATTAGGCAATGTCATAATTATTACTCCGCGGCATAGTCCAGTGTACATTTACTTCAGCTGACCGGCATAGTTGCAATGACATCTTCAGTGGAACTTTGCTTTTCAGAATTTAAAAAATATCATTTCAATGTATGTATGTCTGTGTGTTTTCTAGATGTCTCCTGAAGAAAAAGTTTGTAAGTACTGTGGAGTCAGCTATCTGATCCTTCACGAGTTTAAGGCTATGGAAGAAAAAGTGAAGGCGATGGAAAAAGAGATGAAATTTTATCAAGGAAGTGTAGACCGTGAAAAGAGACTTCAAGAAAAGCTACGGTCTCTTAGTCAAGATTTTGAACAGTACAAAATTGACAATGAATCCAAAACAGAAAGGTTAGAGTCTATTATTCTCTTCTGTCATTTATTTAGTTTGAAAGAAAAGTACAGGAAAGAAATAGACTTTGAATGTTTTTCTAAAATTTCTCTGTATCAGTTATGTTACAATTTAATATATTTGAGTTCATTTTATTATTAATAATTATTAAATACAATTACTATAGTTTGAGCATTTCTTTAAGACACGTATTTAAATAATTAGAAAGGTAATTCAGTACTTATATGGTGAGATGGGTCAAGTTTTAATTTTCCCCAGATGTATATCCTAATTTTGTCATTAGGAAGATTTATCTAACAACAACCAGGTGAATTTTGGTAGTTTTTGATACTTAATATTGTTTTTAAATGGCCTCAAACATTTAGATTTATAGAATAAAGTTTTCATGTTTTGAAAAGGATGCCAAAACATTAATATTGATACATGATTCTAAATCACTGAAATTTGAATAAAATTGAAGAATGGGTTCCTGATGCTGTTGAATCTAATCAGCAATTTAGTCCGCCTAAAGACACCTTAGTGGATTTATACAGACACTTCTATAGAAGGGTTTTGCTGGTATTTTATGCCTTTTCCTTTTTTATAAGTGAATATTTCTCCATTTAAAATATCAACAGTTGGTGTTAGTAAATCTTGAATTAATGAAGGTAATGAGTATCATGTCTTTGTAAAAGTAGGAACTTTGTTAGATCTCCTAGGATTAAGAACTTCAATTACATTTTATTATAAATTTTTATAATTACATTAAATCTCCATTAAGCCTGATAGTTCTTAGACTATTACTAAGAAAATTTTGTTACAGTTTCTTGAATTTCAAATCTGAATAATAAAGTGTTTTTTAATATTTGGGTGGAAAAATAAAAAGTTTGAATATTTAGTTTAAAATTTTAGAGTTGAAGGGTTTTTTCCTGTCAGAGCAGAAATTCTTTTGCTTGCTGTATTTAAATTTTACTTTCTTTAATAACATATTACATTATATAAGTCATATATAAACACACAAAGTAAAAGAAGTATATAGAAGAAAAGGCAGGGAGTTCCCTTTTTATTCTGATTTCTTCTTACTGGAGATAAAGTTGCTTTTAATGGTGTGGTGTATATCTTTCTAGGTCCTTTGTTGTGCCTTTACCTTCATTATAGAGATATTTCTTTAAGATATCTAATGTATTATATAAGACATATAATTTAAAAAACCTTTATCTTTTAATAGGCCAGTTTTTAGTATAAGCAATATATTAAATATATCATTCTGTGACTTTTGCCACTTAATTATATATATTGAAAATTGTTCCGTGTTAATATATATAGATTTATCTTTTAATCTGTTATATTTTCCCTACTAAGAATATGCTATAATTTACTTAACCATTTTTTCTTTTCAACATTTAGATTATTTCCAATACTTATTACAGACAGTACCTGTATTTATATCCTTGTGTATGTATATTTTCCATGGGATAAATTCCTAGACATGAAATTGCTGAAAGAAAGGAAAAGTCAATTTAAAATTCTAATAAATGCAATCCCAAATTGTCCTTTGAGAAGATAGTGTTAATTTTTATTTGGCCAATAGTTTATAAAGTGGCCATTGTCCTACTTGTTGTTAATATTAGAGTTTTTCAGATTTTTACTTTTTTTTAAGGGGAGAGAGGGGCAGATGTAGAGGAAGAGAGAGAATCCCATGCAGGCTCCATGCCCATTGTGGAGCCTGATGCAGGGCTTGATGTCATGACCCTGAGATCATGGTCTGAGCCTAAATCAAGAGTTGAATGCTTCACTGACTGAGCCACCCAGGCATCCCATCAAATTTTTGCATTTTTCTTGAGTCAAAAAAGTTGCTGCTTTGGTGTTTAATTTGTGTTTCTTTATTGTTAATGATGTTGAACATTTTTTCATATGTTAATTAAACATTTATATTTCTTCCTCTGTTAATTATTTGTTCATATCTATTGTCCAAATTTCTATTAGGTTGTTTAATTTTATTTATAGGAGTTTTTAATATAATGTGGATATTATACTTTGTTTATATATGTTGCTAATATTTTCTCATGGTTGCTTATCTTTTTGTTGATTGTGTTTTTTCTGCATTGATTTTTTGTTTGTTTGTTTACTATTCCATGCCAAATTCTGATCAGGGTTCTGTGTCAAGTCCTCTTGGTTGTGAACAACAGAAACTTACCTGATTAACACTAACCTAGATTTAGCCAAGTTGAAAAACCAACATATGTTTAAAACTGTTATAGCATTGATGTTTTAGTTAACTTTTTAAAAAATTTTATTTATTGGGCGCCTGGGTGGCTCAGTGGATTAAGCCGCTGCCTTCGGCTCAGGTCATGATCTCGGGGTCCTGGGATCGAGTCCCGCATCGGGCTCTCTGCTCAGCAGGGAGCCTGCTTCCCTCTCTCTCTCTCATTCTCTGCCTGCCTCTCTATCTACTTGTGATCTCTCTCTGTCAAATAAATAAATAAAATCTTTAAAAAAAAAAAAAAAAAAAAAAAAAAAAAAAAAAAAATTTTATTTATTTGTTTGACAGAGATCACAAATAGGCAGAGAGGCATGCAGAGAGAGAGCAAACAAGAATCAGGCTCCCTGATGAGCAGAGAGCCTGATGTAGGGCTTGATCCCAAGACCCTGAGATCATGACCTGAGCCAAAGGCAGAGGCTTAACCCACTGAGCCACCCAGGTGCCCCTTTAGTTAATTTTTTAATCTATTTGGAATTAATTTTTGTCTGGTAGATTTATAATTTCTTGTTTATTGTTGTTTTCTAAATGTGTGACTTGTTGTCCCAAAATTTTTTTTTTATATATTTTATTCTTTCTTCCTTGATTTGAAATGCCACCTATTAATTCCTATTCTAGTAAGTTTCTGGACTCTGTTTTATACTATTTTTTTTTTCTGTTTTATACTATTGATGTCTTAGTCCATTTGGGCAGATATAACAAGTACCATAGGCGGAATGGTTATAAACATTATTTATTTCTTTCTCTCAACTCTGGAGGCTGGGAAGTCCAAGATCAAGGTGCTGGTGTATTTGGAAGGGTAGCTCCTCCCACCCCTTCATGGTTCATAGATAGCTGTCTTCTTGCTGTGTCCTTACAAGGTAGAAGAGACAAGAGAACTCTCCAAGGTCTCTTTTAGGACACTAATCCCGTTCATGAGGACAAAAATCCTCCATGCTCTGCTGATTTGTCCTTCCCTCCCTCTTAAGGATTGGCAACCACTGTTTCATTTGCTCTCTTCATAGTTTTTTTTTTTTTTTCCAGAATATTATATAGTTAGAATCATACAATATATAGCCTTTTCAAGTTCTTTTACTTAGTATTAAGTATTTAAGCATTTAAGTTTCCTGCATGTCTTTTCATGGCTTGATAGCTCATTTCTTTTTAGCATTGAATAATATTCCATTGTCTGAATGCACCACAAGTTTATTTCTCCTTTCACCTTCTGAAGGACATCTTGATTGCATCCAAGTTTGGCAATTATGAATAAAGCTGCCATAAATATTCATGTGCAGGTATTTGTATAGCCTATATTTTCAACTCTATTGAATAAATACCCAAGAATGTGATTCCTGGATCATATGGTAAGAGTATGTATAATTTTGTAAGAAACTGCCAAATTCTCTTTCAAAGGGGCTCTATCAATTTGCTTTCCTCGCAGCAATGAGTGGGAACACAGCAATGAGTGAGAACCAGAATTTGGTGGTGGTGGTGTTTTGGATTTTGGCCATTCTAATAGGTGTGTAATAGTATTTCATTGTTGTTTTAATTTTCATTTCCCTGATGACATATGATGTTGAACATCTTTTCAAATGCTTGTTATTTGTTCATCTTTGATGAGGTGTTGTTTAGGTCTTTCACCCATTTTTTAAAAGATGTATTTATTTAGAGAGAGAGAGAAAGATCATGAGTGGAAGGGGGGGGGTAGGGGAAGGGAGAGAGAATCTCTAGCAGACTCCACACTAAGCATGGAGCCCAACCTGGGGCTTGATATCAGGACCTGGAGATCACAACCTGAGCTGAAACCTTGAGTTAAATGGTTAACTGACTGTGCCACCCAGCTGCCCCACATTGTTTAAAAAAGATTTATTTATTTGTGTATTTGTGGCGGGGGAGGGGCAGAGGGAGAGTTTTAGCAGACCCCATACTGGGCTCGAAGCCCAACATGTGGCTCTCTCATGACCCTGAGATCTTTACCTGAGTAAAAACTTAAGAGACTGATGCCTAACCAGCTGTGCCAGTGGGGGAACCCTAGCCCTTTTGCCCATTTTTATATCAGATTGATTGTTTTCTTAGTGTTGTTAAGAGTTCCTTGTATATTTTTGATAAAACTTCTTTATTAGATTTGTTTTTTGCAAATATTTTTTCCAAGTCTGTGGCTTTGTCTTCTAATTCGCTTGACATTCTCTTTAGCAGAGCAGATATTCAAATTTAATGAAGTCCATCTTATTGTTTATTTCATGAAACTTGCCTTTGGTGTTGTATCTAAAAAAGTTATCACCATAACGAAGGTATTCAGACTTTTCTCCTGTCATTTTCTAGTTTTCTAGTTTTGTATTTTATATTTAGATCTATGATACATTTGAGTTAATTTTTGTGAAGCTTTTAAGGTTGGACAACAAAAAAGGAACTTTTTGTTGTTGTTGTTTGTTTTTCTGCATGTGTATGTCTTCTAGTTGCTTTCAGCACTCCATGTTAAAGAAACTCTCTTTTCTCCATTGTGTTTGCCTTTGCTCCTTTGTCAAAGAGCAGTTGACTATATTTATGTAGATCTGTTTCTGGACTCTCTATTCTGTTCTATTAATCTCTTTGTTCTTTTACCAGTACTACATTATTTTAATGTAGCTTATAGTAAATCTTGAAGCCAGGTAGTGTCAGTCCAAAAATTTTTTTTTTCTCCTTCAGTATCGAATTGGCTGTTCTAGGTCTTTTGTCTCTCCATGTAAACTTCAGAATCCATTTTTTCATATCCACAAAATAACTTGTGGAATTTTAATTTATATTGAATTAAATCTGTACATCAAGTGGGAAGAATTGAAATCTTTATATATTGAGTCTTCCTGTCCAAAACATGGACTATCTCTCAATTTATTTAGTTATTCTTTGTTTTCTTTTTTCGTTCTTTCAAATTTTTATTTAAATTCTAGTTAGTTAACATATAGTGTAATATTTAGAATTTAGTGATTCATCACTTACATATAGCACCCAATATTAATCAAAACAAGTGCTCTCCTTAATACCCATCCTCTGTTTAGCCCCTCACCCACCTCTCACCATCAACCCTCAGTTTGTTCTTTATTGTTAAGAGTCTCTTATGGTTTGTTTCCCTCTCTCTCTCTTTCCCCCCACTTCCTTTATGTTTTGTTCCTTAAATTCCACAAATGATTTCATATAGATAGATAGATCGATCGATCGATCTATATCTATTCATCAGCCGATGGGACTTGGGCTCTCTCCATAGTTTGGCTATTATTGATAATGCTGCTGTAAACATTGGGGTGCATGTACCCCTTTGAATCTATTTTTTTTTTTTTTTTTTGCTATCCCTTGGGTAAATACCTAGTAGTGCTGTTGCTGGGTCATAGAGTAGTTCTATTTTTAACTTTTTGAGGAACTTCCATGCTACTTTCCAGAGTGGCTGCACCAGTTTACATTCTCACCAACAGTGTAAGGGGGTTCCCCTTTCTCGGCATCCTCCCCAACATCTGTTGTTTCCTGTGTTGTTAATTTAACCATTGTGACAGGTATAAGGTGGTATCTCATCATGGTTTTGATTTAAATTTCCCTGATGATGAGTGATGTTGCGTATCTTTTCATGTGTTTGTTGGCCATCTGTTCTTCTTTGGAAAAATGTCTATTTATGACTTCTGCCCATTTCTAAGCTGGATTATCTACATTTTATTTTCTTATTTAGATCTTGTACATACTTTGTTAGAGTTTCTTAGGGTTTTGCCTAAGTATTTCATTTGTGGAGGGGTACTAATGTAAATGGTAATCTGTTTTTAATTTCAAATTCCTTGTGTTTGTAGTATATAAGAAGTTGACTCTTGAATGTTCACCTTGTATCTGGCAACCTTGCTATAATCACTTACCAGTTCTGGGAGTTTTTTTGTTGATTCTTTCATATTTTCTACACAGGTGATCATGTAGATTTGCATACTACAAATTTCAGTAAGTTGTACTTTCATTTTCACTTAAAGTATTTTTAAGCTTCCCTTGTGAGTTCTTCTGTGACCCATATGTTATTTCTTCATCTCCAAGTATTTTGGGATTTCCCAGCTCTTCTGTTTGATTTCTAGTTTAATTTCCATTTGGTCTGAGCACAGACACCGTATGACTTTTATTCTTTTAAATTTGTTAAGATGTGTTTTATGGCCCAGAATATGGTCTGTCTTGGTGAACGTTCCATGTGAGTGTGAATGAAAAAAATGTATATTCTGTTTTTAGATGAGGTAGTCCATAAATGTTAATTATATCAGTTGATGATGCTGTTGTGTTCGACTATGTTCTTATTGATTTTTTTTTTTAAAGATTTTATTTATTTGACAGAGAGATCACAAGTAGGCAGAGAGGCAGGCAGAGAGAGAGGAGGAAGCAGGCTCCCCGCGGAGCAGAGAGCCCGATGCGGGGCTTGATCCCAGGACCCTGAGATCATGACCTGAGCCGAAGGCAGTGGCTTAATCCACTGAGCCACCCAGGCGCCCCTTATTGATTTTTTATGTGCTGGATCTGTCCCTTTTTTATAAAGTCTTCAACTATAGTTGTGGATTTATCTATTCTTGTAATTCTATAAGCTTTTGCCTCATATTTTGATGCTCTGTTGTTAGACTCTCTTGTTAAGGATTATTATGTTTTCTTGAGGTTTTGACCCCTTTATCATTATGTTATACCTCTTTTTAACTCTAGTAACTACTTTGCTCTGAAGTCTTTTCTGTCTGAAACTAATACGTATATTCTCACTTTTTTTCGATTAGTGCTAGCATGGTATGTCTTTCTCCACTGCTTTATTTTTAATCTATTGCATCTTTATATTTAAAATTGGTTTCTTGCAGACAAGTATATTTGAGTTTTGTTTTTTGATATACTCTGACAATCTGTCTTTTAATGAATGGATTTCGACCACTGACATTCAAAGTAATGACTGATATAGTTAGGTCCAGATCTACCATTTTTATTACTCTTGTCCTTTGTTCTTATTTTTGTCTTCCACACTTTTTCTACCTTTTATGGATTTGAACATATTATATAATTCCATCTTCTCTTAGAATATCAGGGTGTTTTTTGTTTTTTTTTTAAACTTTTTTTAGTTGTTGCCCTAGAATTTACTATGTGTGTGTGTGTGTGTGTGTGTGTGTGTGTGTGTATTCATTCCAAGTCTGCTTTCAGATAACACTATACTGCTTCATGGGTAGTGTAAGTACCTTATAATAATGTAATATTTGTGATTCCTTCCTCCTATTTCTCATACCATTGCTATCATTGATTTTACTTTTTTTTTAAGATTTTATTTATTTGAGAGAGAACAAGAGAGAGAAAGAACAAGAGAGAGTGAGCACGAGCTGGGGTAGGGGCAGAGGGAGGCAGAGGGAGGGGAGGAGCAGACTACCTGCTGAGCAGGGACCCTGATGCAGGGCTGGATCCCAGGACCCTGTGATCATGACCTGAGCTGAAGGCAGACATGTAATCAACTGAGCCACCAGGTACCCTCAATTCACTTTTAATTATGCATACATAAATATCCATATATATTTTTAAAAGCACACATAATTAAATACATTATTGCTCAATTATTAGTTTGAATGAATTGTTGCTTATTAGATTGAAAATAAGGAAAAGTTTTTAATTTGCATTCACTTAGTCCCTCTTTGATGCTCTTGCTTTATGTTGACCTGAGTTTCTGTTCTGTATTCTTTTACTTTTTTCTGAAGAATGTCTTTTAACATTTCTTACAAAGCATGTTGACTGGCAGACAAACACCCTCAAGTTTTGTTTCTCTGAGAAAGTTTTATTTCTCTTTCACCTAGGAAGGATAATTTTACAGGGTACAGAGTTTTATGTTATTTTTTTTTTCGTTCAAACTGCAAGTATTTCATTCCACTCTTTTTTTCTTTTTTTTTGCTTGCATGATTTCTGAGGAGAAGTTGTATAGAAGTCTTATCTTTGTTCCTGTATAGGTAAGGTGGGTTTTTTTGTTTTGTTTCGTTTTGTCATTTTTTTTCTTAATTATTGATTTGACAGAAAGAGAGAGCACAAGCAGGGGGAACAATAGGCAGAGAAAGAGGGAGAAGCAGGCCCCCTACTGAGTAAGGAGCCCGTTGCAGGGCTCAGTCCCAGCACCCTGGGATCATGACCTAAGCTGAAGGCAGACACTTAACCTACTGAGCCACCCAGGTGCCACTGGTAAGGTGTTTATCCTCTGGCTTCTATCAAGACTTTTTTCTTTAGTCATGATTTTCTATAGTTTAGAGATGATATACTTACATATTGGTTTTTTTTTGGGGGGGTGGCATTTATACTGCTTGGTATACTCTGGGGTTCTTGGATCTGTGGTATTGTATCTGACATTAATTTGACAATTAATTAATGTTATACCTTTTATAGTTGTCCCAAAGTTCTTGAATATTCTTTTTTTTTTCATTTTTTTCACTTTGCTTTTCAGTGCTGGAAGCTTTTCTGTTCTATTGTCATATCTTCAAGCTCAGAGATTTTTTTAAATGATGTCTAGTCTACGAATAAGCCCATTGTAGGCATTGTTCATTTTGTTACAATGTTTTTGATCTCTAACATTTCTTTTTGATTCTTTCTTGGAAGTTTCATCTCTCTGCTTACTTATCCATGTGTCTTGTGTATTGTCTACTTTTTCCATAAAGGTCTTTTCATAGTAATTATAGTTTTAAAAAAATTCCTAGTCTCGGGGCACCTTGGGTGGGCTCAGTTAGTTAAGTGTCTGCCTTCAGCTTATGTCATGATCTCAGGGTCTTGGGATCAAGCCCCATGTTGGGCTCTCTGCTCAGCTGGAAACCTGCTTCTGCCTGCCGCTCTGCCTGCTTGTGCACATGCTCTCTTTCTCTCTGTCAAATAAATAAGTAACGTCTTAAAAAAAATTCCTAGTGTGATAATTCTAACATTCTTGCCATATCTGCCTCTGGTTCTGATGCTTGCTCAGTCTCATCAAACTTTTTTTCCCTTTTAATATGCCTTGCAATTTTTTGAAAGGTGGATATAATGTACTTGATAAAAGGAATTGTTGTAAATGGATCTTTAGTAATGCAGTGGCAATGTGGTAGGTGGGAGTTGAGGGGAGGTGTTCAGTGGTCCTGTGACTGGACCTCAGTCTTGTAGTAAGCCTATGCCTCTGCATTGTGAAGTTCACAGATGTTCCTTAGTTGCCAGAGCCTTACCCCTCCTCACTCCCACCCTTATGTGGGTCAGGATGGCTATAATAGATCTGGGTATTTCCCTTTGCTAGGTTAGTTGAGCTCTGATAAAACCCCAACAAGTTAAACTCTGATAAGAGCTCTGATAAAACCCCAACAAGTTAAACTCTGATAAGAGAGCAGGCCTTGTTAAACAGAATACAAATCTCTGGTATATTTCAACATATTTACTTTTCCTTTCTGTTTGTCAGAGGCACAAGTGGATTTTTCTCTAATCTTCACTTTGAGGACCTGATAGGGCTCCTGGATGTAAAACTCACAAAAACATGGTGTTCCCTTATAGTTTTTATCTCTCAGACTTGTCCACAGTGAGTTTCTAGTCATTTGTAAGTTACAATTCAGGTTTTTGTTTCCTTGCATTGGTTCCCATGGAGGTTTGTCTAGGTTTCTGCTCTGAAAAGTTGTACTTCTCTGTATCTACCCTTGTCTCCAGTTTTGGGGGCAGTGGTTTGTCTTAGGCCCTCACTTCTCTGACAGATCTAGCAAGAGCTGTTCATTTTCACTTTGTTCATCTTTTTACTTATTGTTACGGTAGCCTATTGACTTTTAAGCTCCTTACATTCCTGACTGGAAACCAGAGGTCTTAGGCTGGCATTTGAAAATGTGACTTAATACTTTAAAAATTTTTATTCTTTTCATGTTCTATAAATGTTTACAGTTGGACTCATTAAGTCTCATGAAACCAATCAAAGTATAGACACACCAAGAGGAAGAACAGGACATAGCAGACAAAGGAAATAAACAGAAAATTATGAGTGTCTAAAACTTAAAAAAAAGTATAGGTTTCAAATAACATTTTCTAACTTTGACTTTCTGCTTATAATACATTAATTATTACTTCTATATCAATTCCTTTGGTGTCTGTCATCGTCTGTTACTGAGCTGCCAATATGACATTGTGGCAGAAATATCTTTTGGGGCTTCTCTGGGAGGTCTACTTCAGAGTTCCTCTGGAAAGGACTTCATTTGAATAGCCACAAGGAGATTCTGTGTTTGTAGACAGATTGATACTGTATAGCTAAATATATCATTATTATCACTACTACGGTATTCTATTGATTTTAAGTTTATCAAAACTATTAGTTTAAGCTTATGGTTTTTACCAACTGATCAGAATGACATCTAGCATGTTTTACCTTTAGTCATCATGGAGTAGCATACTGATCCAGTAGCTGGATTTTGGAGAATCCAAGAACCATAATGGCAGACTATTGGTCAGAAGTATTTGTATTTAGAATTGAATGAATTTATTACATTGAACTTTAATTTTGAGGTAATGATAGATTCACATGCAGTATAAGAAATAATGGAGATCCTGTGTACTATTTACCCAGTTTCCTTCAGTTAGTAACAGCTTGTAAAACTATAGTATAATATCACAATGAATATATTGACATTGATACAGTCAAGATGCAGGACAGTTTCATTACCACAGGATTCCTCATGTTGCTCTTTATAGCCACAATTACCCTTTCCCTCCTCCATTCATGACCCTTGGCAGCCACCGTTTCTATAATTTTGTCCTTAAGAATGTCATATGGATGGAATCATAGAATATGAGTCTTTTGGGATAGCCTTTCCACTCAGCATAATTCTTTGGAGATGCATCCAAGTTGTGTATATTACTAGTTCATTCTTTTTTATTGCTGAGTAGTATTACATTGTATTGATGTACCACATTTTGTTTAATCGTTTACAACAAGCATTCACTGAAGGGCATGCTGGTTTTATTCAGCTTTTCCTTGTTACAAAAGAAGCTGCAATGAATATTTATATACAGATTTTTGTGTGAACATGAGTTTTGTTTCTCTGAGATAAATGTTCAGAGTGCAGTTGCTGGCTTATAGGGTAATTGCATGTTTAATTTTATTATTTATTATTTTTTTGGTATTTATTTTTTTGCATGTTTGGCTTTATAAGAAACTTCCAAATAGTGTTCCAGTGTGGTTGTACCATTTTATATTTTCACCAGGAGTATATGAGTCATCCAATTTTTCCACATTCACCAGCATTTGATGTCAACTATTTTTTGTTTTAGCTATTCTGATTGGTGTGTAGTGGGACCTCATCATGGTTTTAATTTGCATTTCCTTAATGGCTCGTGATGTTAAACATCATGTGTGGATTAGTTTGCCAGGGCTGCCATAATGAAATACTACACATTGTGTGGCTTGGACAACAGAAATTTATTTTCTCACAGTTTTGAAGGCTAGAAGTCCAAGATCAAGTGCTTGATTTCTGACAAGGCCTCTTATCCTGACTTTTATTTATTAATTATTATTATTTTTAAAAGATTTTACTTATTTATTTGACAGAGAGAGACATAGTGAGAGAAGGAACACAAGCAGGGGGAGTGGGAGAGGGAGAAGCAGGCTTCCGGAGGATTAGGGAGCCCAGTGATGTAGGGCTTAATCCCAGGACCCTGGGATCATAACCTGAGCGGAAGGCAGACACCTAAGGACTGAGCCACTAGGTGCCCCTTTTCCTGACTTTTAGATAGCTACCTGCACACTGTGTCCCCACACGACCTCTTCTCTGTTCATTTGGAGAGAGAGATTTCTGGTGTCTCCTCAGTTTCTTACATGGATACCAGTGCTATGAGATTAGGGCCCCACCCTCATGGTGTCATTTAACTTTAATTACCTCTGTAAAGACTCCATCTCCAGATATAGTCACATTGGGAATTAGGGCTTCAACATACAAATTTTGGAGGGACCTATTCAGTCCTTAATATTGTGCTCATTTGTTATCTGTATATTCTCTTTGGAGAAGTGCCTATTTATATCTTTTGTCCATTTTCTAGTTGAAATGTTGAGTTTTCTAGCGTTGAGTTTTGAGAATTTTTTGTGTACTCTCAATACTAGTTCGTTTCAGGATATGTGGTTTGTAAATACTATCTCCCAGTCTTTTTATCCTCTTCAAAAAGATCTTGTGGTCTTTTGCAGAACAAAAATTTTTACCTTTGATGAGATTTAATGTAGCAGTTTTTCTTTCTATAAATCACACTTTTGTCAAGTCTAAGAACTCTTTTGCCTGGCCATAAATCCCAAAGATTTTCCTCTACGTTTTTTTGTTTTGCTTAGTTTTTCCTAAAAGTTTTTATGTTTTACACTTAAAAACATGATTCTGTTTGTCTTGATTTTTTTTTTATAAGGTGTGGGACTTAGGTCAAAGTTCATTTCTTGCCTATAAATGTTCAGTTTCTCCAGCACCATTTATTGCACATTTGTCAAAAATCAGTTGGGCACATTTGTGTTGGTTTGTTTTAGGGTTCTCTATTCTGTTCCATTTATCCATGTGTCTATTTTTCCACCAGCCCCACACAGTTTGATTACTATAGGAATTTGGCAGGCCTTTATATGAAAGGTAGGATGATTCCTCCTATTTTATTCTTTTTAAAGTTTGTTTTAGGGGCAGCTGGATGGCTTAGTTGGCTAAGCATCCAACTCTTGGTTTCAGCTCAGGGTCAAGAGGTTGAGCTCCATGTTGGGCTCTGGGCTCAGTGCAGAGTCTGCTTGAGATTCTCTCCCTCTCCCTCTGCCCTGGCCCCAACTCACACACACTCTCTCTAAAATAAAATAAAATTTTTAAAAAAGATTTTATTTATCTATTTGAGAAAGAGAGAGAGTGAGAGAGAGCATGAGAGGGGAGAAAGTCAGAGGGAAAAGCCAACTCCTTGTGGAGCTGGGAGCCTGATGAGGGACTCAGTCCTGGGACTCAGGGATCATGACTGGAGCCCAAGGCAGTGGCTTAACCAACTGAGCCACCCAGACACCCAAAATAAATAAATTCTTAAAACAAGATTGCATTAGTTCTAGTTTCTTTATTTTCCATATAAAATTGAGAATAGGGACGCCTGGGTGGCTCAGTTGGTTAAGCCACTGCCTTCGGCTCAGGTCATGATCCTGGGGTCATGGGATCGAGTCCTGTATCGGGCTCCTTGCTCGGCAGGGAGCCTGCTTCCTCCTCTCTCTCTGCCTGCCTCTCTGCCTGCTTGTGTATACTCTCTCTCTCTCTCTCTGACAAATAAATAAAATCTTAAAAAAAATAAATAAATAAAAAATAAAATTGAGAATAATTTTCTGTCTACAAAAAATCTTGCTTGGATTTTGATAGGAATTAAATCAACCTGTGTATCAATTTGGAAAGAATTGACATTTTAACTATGTTGAGTCTTCTAATTCATGAACACAGTGTATCTCTCCATTTATCTAGGTATTCTTTGATTTCTTTCATCAGCATTTTGTAATTATCAGCATACAGAGCTTGTACATGTTTTGTTGATTTATACTCAGGTATTTTATTTTTTTTGGAGCATTTGTAAATGATATTGTGTTTTTAATTTTGGTTCCACAGGTTCATTATTAGTATACAGAAAGGCATTGTTAGCATATAGAAATGCAGACAATCATGGTATCTGCAAATATGGACAATTTTCTTTTTTTCTTTACTATGTATACTTTTTTTTTTTTTTTTGCTGTAGTGACTCGAACTTCCAGTAATATGTTGATTAAATGTGGTGAGAGTGTACATTCTTGCCCTATTCCCAGTCTTAGAGGGAAAGAATTCATTCTTACATTGCATTAAGTGTGACATCAGCTCTAGGTTTTTTTGTTGTTGTTCTTTTGTTTTTTTTTAAGATGTTCTGTATCAAGTTGAGGAAGTTCACCTCTAATCTTAGTTGACTGAGTTTTTATCATGAATGGATGATGAATTTTGTTAAATGTTTTTTCTTTGTCCTTTGTCCTTGATCTCAGGGTCATGAGTTCAGGCCCCATGTTCAGATCCTGTGTTGGACTCCACTTTAGGTGTAGAGCTTACTTTAAAATGTTTTTTCTTTGTCCTTTGTTAAATGTTTTTTCTTTGTCCTTTGATGTCCTTTGTCCTTTGAATATATTGATTAATTTTTAAAAAACTGAACCAGACTCGTACCCCTAGAATAAATACCACTTGGTCATAGTGTATTATATATGTTTACTAGTTCTGATTTGCTAATATTTTGTTGAGGGTTTTTCTGTCCAAATTATTGAGAGATATTGGTGTGTAGTTTCTTTTTTTTTTTTTTTTTTTTTGTTACATTTTTGACTGGTGTAGGTATTGTGTTAATGAGAAGTGGTTCCTTATTTTTTATTTTCTGCAAGAGATTGATTAATTCATCTTTAAATGGTAGAATTCTCCAGTGAAACCATCTAATCCTGGAGACTTTTGTTGTTTTAGATAGCTTTTAAATAACAGATTCATGCCTTTTATAAGACTGCTCAAGTTATTTATTTCATCTTGGTTGAGGTTTCATAGTTCATGGTTTTCAAGCAACTGTATCCCAAATTGTCAAATTTTGGGGGTTATTGTTTATAGTAATACCTTAATATCCTTTTGATGGCTAGAGGATCTGTAGTGATATTTCCTTTATCATACCTGATATTGTTAATGTCTGTCTTCTTTTTATCCTTTTTATCCTTTTAATGATGTTTTTAAAGGACCAGGTTTTTGTTTCATAAATTTTCTTTATTCTTTTTTTACATTTTTTTTGTTTATAATTGATTTCTGCTTTTATATGTCGTATTTCTTCTGCTTGCTTTGGATTTATTTTACTCTCCTTTTTTCTAATTTCTTGAGGTAGGAACTTAGATCTTTTTTTAAGTTTTCATTTAAATTCTAGTTAGCTAACATACAGTGTAATGTTAATTTCAGGTGTACAATATAGTGATTCTTAGATTATGTATTTGAGAACTTCTGTCTTTTCTAGTGGAAACATTTTTCTCTTTTCTAATGGATGCATTTAATGTTTCCAATAGAAAGTTTTATTCATGAATTTGATTCTCTTCACTTTTTTAGTTGTATTGTAGATGTTCTGATATGCTATACTTTCATCTCCATTTTAGTTTTCTGTGTGTGTATGTATAATCTTAAAATTTTCTTTTGAGACTTCTTTGACATATGCATTATTTCAAAGTGTGATGTTCAGTTTTGAAGTGTTTGTAGATTTTCTTGTTATTTTTGTTACTGATTTCTAGCTTGATTCCATTATGGTCAGAGAATATGCTCTATATAATTTCAACTTTTAAAAAATTTTTGAAATTGGTTTCCTGGCCCAGTATATGTGCTGTTTGTTGACTGTTTTATGGGTGCTTGAGAAAAATATGTGTACTGCTGTTGTTGGGTGGAGTTTTTTATATGGCAATTAGGTTGATAGTTTTGTTGAGTTCTTTCATTTCCTTGCTGATTTTTTGTCTAATTCTATCAGTTACTAAAAATGGAATTTTAAAAGTCCCCAACTCTGGATGTAGATGTGTCTATTTTTCTTTGAGTTGATAATTTTTGTTTCACATATTTTGTGATTTTGTTGTTTGATGTGAACACCTTTAGGATCGGAATGTGTTCCTGGTGGATTGATTCTTTTATCATTATGTAATGTCCTTCTTTCTCTCTCGTAATTGTCTTTGCTTGGAAGTCTACTTTATCTGACACATATATATCCACTACTGTTTTTTAAAAAACAGTTTACAGGGGGACCTGGATGGCTCAGTTGGTTAGGTATCCAACTCTTTTTTTTTTTTTTTTAATATATGTATATACACACACACACACATATATATATATATTATTTATTTATTTATTTGACAGAGAGAGCTCACACGTAGGCAGAGAGGCAGGCAGAGAGAGAGAGAGGAGGAAGCAGGCTCCCTGTGGAGCAGAGAGCCTGATGCGGGACTCGATCAGAGGACCTTGAGATAATGACCTGAGTGGAAGGCAGAGGCTTAACCCACTGAGCCACTCAGGCACTCCAGCATCCAACTCTTGAATTCAGCTAAGGTCTTGATCTCAGGGTTTTACTTTAAAAAAAAAAGTTAAAACTGTTTACATGGTGTACTATTTCTATTCTAAAGATTTTATTTAGTTATTTGATAGACAGAAATCACAAGTAAGCAGAGAGGCAGGCAAAGAGAAAGGAAGGGAAGCAGGCTCCCCACTGAGCAGAGAGCCCAATGCGGGGCTTGATTTCAGGACCTGAGCCGAAGGCAGAGGCTTTAATCCACTGAGCCACCCAGGCGCCCCTATTATTTCTATTCTTTTGCTCTCAATATACCTATGAGCAAATTTTGACAGCATGCTGTAGACAGCATATTGTTGAACCATGTTTTTTTTTTTTAATCTACTATGCCAGTCTCTCTTTTTCTTTTACTTACTTGAGAAAGAGTGAGAGAAAGAGGGGGGAGGGGCTCAAGGAGAGGGAGAGAGAGAATCTCAAGCAGACTCCTTGGTAAATGCAGAACCTGACATAGGGCTCCATCTCATGACCCTGAAGTCATACCCTGAGCGGAAATCAAGAGCCAGTCACTTAACCAACTGAGCCACCCATGCAGCCCTTGGCCAGTCTCTTTTAATTTATGTATTTTTTTAAAGATTTTATTTATTTATTTGATGAGAGAGAGACAGAGAGAACATGAGCCAAGGGGAAAGGCAGAGGGAGAGGAAGAAGCAGACTCCTCACTGAGCAGGGGGCCTGACCTGGGGCTCCATCCAGGAGCCCTGTGATTGTGACCTGAGCTGAAAGCAACTTAAAGACTGAGCCACCAGGTGCCCCTTAATTTATGTATTTAGGCCATTTATGTTTAAGGCAATTATTGGTATGTTAGAGTTTAAGTATGCCATTGAATTATTTGTGTTCAGTTTGTTCCTCTGGTTCTCTTTTTTCCATTTCTCTTACATTTCTCTTGGTTTCTTAAAGATTTTTAGGATTATATTCTGATATATTTATATATATGTATTTATCTTATTTGTATTTGGACAGAATAAGTTCTTCCCTAAAGTTTGTTGATTCTATAGGTTTATATCTCTTACCATATTTAGGAAGTTTGCAGCCATTTTTTCTTTGACTATTATTTTGTCCTACTTTCTTTTCCTTCTTAAATTCTAATCATATGAATGTTAGCTCTTTTGTTACTGTCTCACATGTTTCTGAGACTTTGTTAATTGTGGTCTTTTTTTTTTTTTTTTTTTCTATTTTCTCTCTGCTCAGTTTGGGTGAATACTGTTGATTTATTCTGAAGTTTATTGATTCTGTCTTCTGTCATTACACTCTGCTTTTGAGCCTGTCTAGTAAATTTTTTCTTTCAGTTACTGCATTTTTCAGTTCTATAATTTCTATTTGGTTCTTTTTTTGGTAACTTCTATTTCTTTGTTGAGATTCTTTATTTTTTGTTTCAATAGATATTTAATTGCTTTTAAGGTAATTTTTATGCTGGCTGCTTTATAATCTTTGTCACATAATTCCAACATTTGATTTTTCTCAGTGTTGGGTCTGTTGTTTATCTTTTTTTTTTGTTAATGTTATGATTTTCATGGTTCTGGCATGATGAGTGATTTTCCATTGAATCCTGGTTGTTTTGAGGTTATACTGTAAGGTTCTGCATCCTATTTCATCTTTTTTTTTTTTTTTTTTTTTTTTTAAGCAGGTACTCCCCCTATTGAGGTATAGCATGAAAGCCAGTTGAGTATGTTTGTTCTGCTTCCTGCTGGGCTCACTGACACTACTCCAGCTAAAGTGAGTTTTTGCTCATACTGCCTTGTATCAGACTGGTGGATCCCCCTTGGCCCCATTCACACTTTTCTGGCTAAAGTGGATCACCAACTTACACTGTCTTGTGTCTCTTCTGGATTAAAACATTGGCTCCCTGCTGCTGAACTCACTGTCACCAAGGACTGTGAGTCAGAGAGCTGACTCACACTGCTTTGTTGCAGGTGAATGGGTAGAAGTTTGACTCCTCTATGTGCCCCACTGACACCAAGGGATGGGAGAGGTAGAGTACCACCCAGCCCTGCTTCCTGCCACTTTATTCTGCTTTGTTGATGCCAGCTTGGAGTGGAGGCTCAGCTCCCTGCTGGTCCCACTGGCACCAGAGGAAAGGAAGCAGATTGTTGACTACTTGCTTTCATACTACCTTATTCTGCCTCATTGGCATTGAGTAGAGCTGGAGGCTCCTAATTGAGATCCTCTGACACAGGATCTGGTTGGAGAACAGAAATAGGAGTGCTAGTACTGTTTTTAACTGCTTCATTCGTCTCTTTGCTGTCCCTTGGTATGGAGGTTTAGTTCCCCACTAGGCCTCACTGACACCAGGAGTGGAAGAGAAAGTGGAGTGGTCACTACTACTGCTTTATATTACTTTGTTTAGACTCAGTGCAGCGTGGGAATGGAGGCTTAGCTTTCCATTGGCCCTGCTGATAATTCCCCTCTGGGGGAGCTGGAGCATATATTAACTTCTGCAAGAGGGAAATGGAAGATCTGCTCCCAGATCAGCCCACTGACACTGTACCAGTCAGGCGAATTAGAGTACACCACCTGCTTCTATGGGATAGGCATGGGATAGTGTGGAAGATCAACTTTCTACTTGGCCCCAGCCCCACTGAAACTGTGGGGTAGGAGGTACAGTTGTACTTGGTGTCTAGCTCCAAGAGGGTGAATATTGCCAAGAATGTTTTTTGTTGGTTAGTCACCCTATTGCCGATCGACTGCGAACTTTTTATTTTTTATCTGTGGCTATTGGTGGTTCTGGTTTGGAGACTTTGGCACATTGTCTGGAATATATGGAGATAATAAGGAAACTCAGGGATCTCACTGCCTTGGCATTTCTCAAGTCCTGAGATTCCTAGGCCATCTGTCTTCCTTTTCACCTTTCAGAGGCTTTCTGTACTTAGGTTATGTTACTATCAGGGTTTTTTATTTTTTTTTTTAATTTTTTATTAATTTTTTTTAAAGATTTTATTTATTTATTTGACAGTGAGAGAGAGAGAGAGATCACAAGTAGGCAGAGAGGCAGGCAGAGAGAGAGAGAGAGGGAAGCAGGCTCCCTGCCGAGCAGAGAGCCCGATGCGGGACTTGATCCCAGGACCCTGAGATCATGACCTGAGCCGAAGGCAGCGGCTTAACCCACTGAGCCACACAGGCGCCCCACGATCAGGGTTTTTTAGTTGTAAGAGGGAGAACCTGAGAGTAACAGGGCTACTCCATCTTGGTTGTGACCTTGGGTTGATATTTTAGCCAAATTAAATATTGCTCTGAATAACTGAAAACTTTTTAAAGTGATTGATTACATTTTCACAAATGTCAATAGCTAGTTGACAAAAGTCCGTAGTTATGTAAATGCATCTCTGTTTGTCCGCTAAACATTTCTTCTTTGACTTCTATTCTGCTAATGCCAAATTGAGACTGTGGCATAGAGATTTAAGCAGTTGTACAGTAGGCCTGACTGTGAGGAACTAGAATTGAAAGTTTTATTGATCAGGGTTGGCTGTTCTCAACAATTAGCTGTGCCATAGAAGTCAGGTCTAAAGCAGTCAGCCAAGGAATGGGCATAGATAGGTACCAAGGGTTCAGAGACTCAAACTGAGTCCTCAGTTTGGGATCAGAATTAATACAGAGAGTTTATTATGTCTCCAAGTTTATAAATGTACTTGGCTGGAATAGAGTGTCACTGGGCAAACAAAGTAGATTTTGTGAATTATCTTCCCTGCCAAATCTGCTTTCCACATAGACTAGTTATATCAGTTAGGAATGCATTCTGCAGCAAGTGGCTTAAAGGGACATGGCTTTATTTGTTTCTTGAATCATGAAGAAGGGGTATATAGGGAGCTCAGTAATGTCACCAGGGACCCAGCCCCTTTCCATCTCTCACTTTGTCTTTCTCAATGAGTTGAGTCTCATGCTGGTCTTCTCGTGATCTCAAGATGGCTTCAGCACTGCCAGATGTCATGTTCATTTCTAGGCAGGAATATGAGGGGTGAAGCACTCAGGGGAAATGCCTGTATTAGAAGATCAAAAGCTTGCCTACAGCTGCAGGGGTTCTGAGGAACTGACTGCAGGGAGTTGGCTCACTGCTTGCTGAAGTATCAGGTTCTGTTGTAAGGAAGAAGACACTAGCAGAGCCTGCCACACTGGACCATCACATCTTCCTCCAGAAAATAACACGTCTATGCTTCCTTTAGTTCCTTGAATGGGAGAGAAATAATAATCCAGGGAAAGAAATATATCAAGGACTCCCTTTTTAAAGGGGTCTTTTGTACACGTCAAGGCTCTGCTTTTTCTACTTTTGCAATAATCTCTGGATTTGTGTTAAGAGAGACACATTAAGAATGTTTGTGATGGGGCGCCTGGGTGGCTCAGTGGGTTAAGCTGCTATCTTCGGCTCAGGTCATGATCTCAGGTCCTGGGATCGAGTCCCGCATCGGGCTCTCGGCTCGGCGGGGAGCCTGCTTCCCTCTCTCTCTCTCTGCCTGCCTCTCTATCTACCTGTGATCTCTCTCTGTCAAATAAATAAATAAAATCTTAAAAAAAAATGTTTGTGACAACTGATTTTGAAAAATTAAGATTTTATAGAACAACGAACTGATGCAGAGCTATAGTTCTTATGGGGTGGGGTACTTCGTAGGTAATCGCTACAGATCTCTGGGGCTTTTCAAGCCTTCACCTCTCTTCTAAGATCCTGATTTGTTGCCTTTGGGGTAGAGTGATACTAGCTACAGTGAAGTAAGAGCTGGTATGAATGGGAGTGTGGTTGGGCTGAACATGGGGAAGGCAGGAAAAATAAGGTAGAGTTCCACTGGGGATAGCGTTTATTCTTTTTCAGGCCACTGAAAAATGGCTCCAATAGACACAGGGTCATTAACAAATAATTTAAACCTGGAAGTTCATATCATGTTTTTTTTTTTCCAGTCTAGGTGTATACATATGAGTTTATTATATTGATATCTTTACTATTCATTATTTAAACCTTGGGAAATCTAAACAAATTTTATTCATACCATATAGTCTAAGACTAGCTAATCTCTTTTCGTTGTTCACCAGTACTAGACTATGTTCCGGACCAAAGTCCTTAGGTATACATCATACTATTTTCCTTTATTCCATCTTTCTGTGGACATGTGCAAACAACAAATAAAGTTTGACAGGTGTTTTACTTATTGGCATAAATAATGCTTTCATGGGTTTCCTTGTTACTAAATCTGGCAAGGTTATGGAGATTGATATTTATTCAACAACATAGGTAGACCTATGTATACATGTATATCTTTTATTACCAGTATAACTTTGAAAGCTCTTCTGTGTACCATTATGTTGTTGCTATAGCAACATAGTTACCAAAATAAGGTACATATTTTTCTGCTTTGTCTTTTTTAAAGAAGGTCTCTTTTTCCCCCAAGTTTTTAGTCAGCACTATAGAGTTTTCATCCCAGACATTCAGTACTCTTTCTTTTTATCTTTTCCCTTTGAATTTCTCCTGCTTAAAATTAGTTATTTATCATTATAAAATGCAATTTTTATTGGACTAAATCCTATTGGGAGTTATAAGAATGAATGAAGGGAAGCCGTGTATAATATGGTATAAACAGTAGAGGCTCTGCTGTTACCTAGTTCCATGACCTTGGCTTATAATCTTCTCATACTTTTGCTTCTTCATCTAGAAAATGGCCAAAGAACCAGCTACTTCACAGGAATGATGTACACATTACTCTGTGCCTGGCAGGAATTCAGTTATGTCTTATTTCCTTCATCTTCCTTTTTTCCCTCCCCCCTTTTTTTTCTTTTTTATTTTTTTAAGATTTTATTTATTTATTTATTTGACACAGAGAGAGAGATCACAAGTAGGCAGAGACACAAACAGAGAGAAGGGGGGAGAAGCAGGCTCCCCGCTGAGCAGAGAGCCCGATGCGGGACTTGATCCCAGAACCCTGGGATCATGACCTGAGCCGAAGGTAGAGGCCTAAACCACTGAGCCACCCAGGCAACCTTTTTTTCCTTTTTAAAATTAAGGTTAATAGTATACAGTTTTTTACTCCATAGGTATCATCACATTCCTACCTACCCTGGATATCTGAATATTACCTAATATCGTAAGGGAAGTTCTTAGGTCTAGGAAATATCCCTATCTCAGCTCTACCAAAACAATGAATTCCATTTTAATTAGTGATTGAAAATGCCTAACCAACTTTGATTATGTCCACAGTCTGTATTTCTGCTCAATGGAGTAGAGATTTTGTAGAAAGCATAATTTTAGAATTAATTGTTACTTTTATTTATTATGCCCCCATATTTCCAAAAAGGATATGAAATGTTGTAAAAGGACATAATAAAATTAACAACTTGACAGAAAAAGGGAGGAAGGTGTTGAACAAAAACCAAGAAAGAGAATAGGTGAACCCCTAGAGTCAACAGTTAAGTGCAGCTTTCCTGAAAAATCCTACCTGAACTTGAGGAATTCTGCACATAGCCTTTTTCTAGAAGTAAGAGTGGAGTAGGGGTTGGAGAGGTGGGTTTTATATGTAGTTTGTTTATTTGTTTATTTAATCAAGGCTGACTTAGCGCCAGAAGAAATCTACAAGAAGTCTACAGGAAGTAACCAGGAGGGCCATTAGACCCTATGAGAACCTGCACTATCTGTGTAGCATGAAGCCAGTCCTGATAGGTGAAAGGGAGATGCCCCTCTACTGCTGCTGTTCATTGAGGAGGCAGCAAAACTTTTTGAAAGAACACAGTCTCATCCTATCTTTCCCCTAGCTTTCTCTTGATCTTCATCTCTCCATCCACCTTCTTCTTGTTTCACTTACCACCAGGCCTGAATAAACAACTCAGATCCTGTTATTTTTAGCTTAGGAATAGGATTGTTTTTATTTGTTGCAGATTTGAATTAATGCATCTTCAAAAACATGCAGTTTGGTTTCTTCTCAGATTCTTTATATATTATTTACATTTTTCTGAATGGCAACAGTTTCAAATTAGAAAAAAATGAATGAACTCACTGAGTGAGGTATCATCAACAACTCCTGTTATATCCATTTCATAAATGGCTGACCAAACAAAAAGATTAAATAACAGTGTCACACAGCTGATTAACTACTTTGTCTTTTCTATAATATTCCTATTTGAATTCATTGAAGAAACCAAAAAAATACAGCTATGGCCAAAGATAGCATGAAGATACTGTCATTGGAGAGTTGTTTTGAAGGGACAGGGCACACCAGAGCTTGAGTCTTGCCTTATTGTACTGAAGAAACCCACTGTATAGAAAGCCATCCAGTAGCATTAGCAAGAAATGGGTTGGTTGGATTTGCAGAATTACTAGGAAAGCTGTCCCTGGAAACAATGTGAAGAACTTAATAAGAAATCTTCATGTATTACATGCCTTTTTAAAAAATAAATTGAAGATGTAATGAAAATAGAAAATTCTTTTCCATTTTCCAAAGTGATTCCACATCTAAAATGACTAATTTGGACATACATTCTTTGTTTATAGCCTCTTCACCTTCCAACTTGGTCACTTTCATTGAGGCCTGAAATCTATTTCTGTCTCTACCTTCTCTGTCCCTTTCTGTTAATACATTTTTCCTATTCAGCTTAGCTTCCATGGACTGTGATGTCAATTATTCCCTTGACAGTATGTTAAAAAGACCCTTATCCCATTATCCTTTTATCATATCAATCTGAAAAACCCCTACTGTGGATCGCTACAACTATCACACACTATACTGGTACCCTAGCTACCAGGAACCTGATACTAATTATTTCCTCTTTCTGGAGTATTTTTACCTTTCTCTACAAACTCCTTCTTTCCAGCAGCATTCCTTAGGACTCTCCAAACAAACAAATGAAACAGTCTCTCAGTCTGACTGCCTTAGCCCCTTCTTCCTTTTCAGGCCAGTCTCATTAAATAAATTATCTGAGCTTACTGTCTCCATTTTGTTATTTCCACACACAGTGTGGCTTCCTGTCATCTGGTGTCACTCAGCATCATTTCAGAGGAAATGTTCTAATTCAGGTCACCAGCTACTTCATGTTACCAAATCAAAAAAATGCTCTAGTTGACTTCTTAGCAGCATTGACACACAGTATTTCACCTGTTCTATTTGAAATACTCTTCTTTTGCTCCCATGATACCATATTATTCCAGATTATGTGTGGCTTCTCCTAAGTGCTGCTTCTCATTATCCTTTCCTGGACTCTTCACTTTTCTTTCTCTGTACATAATAGAGCATTTCAAGGCTTCATCCATAGCTCTCTTCTATTTTCATTCCTTACTTTCCAGTTTCTCTTATCCCATCCCAAGACTTAAGTTACCCACTTTTTTTTTGTAGGCCTATGAATCTCTACTTCCATCTCTAACTTCTCCTTTGAGTTCCAGATTAATCTATTTAACTCTTCATTTGACATCTCCACTTGGAGGCATCACAGCTTCAACAATGTCAAGTAGCATAATTCTTTACTGAGATAGCACATTATAAGTACGATGACCATAAAATTTGTAGTCCATATTGGGAACTTATTGAGAGTAAAAGGGGGTGTTATTAAGAATTATTCTTTTTTAAGACTAAAAAAGCAATTTTAGGTTTATAACAAAATTAAGAAGGAGTTATCGATATTTCCCCTGTCCTCCCTGCCAGCACACATGCATGGCTGTTCCATTATCAACATTACTCACCAGAAGTGTACATATTTTACAAGGATGCACCTACATCAATATATCATGATCATCTAAAGTTCAGAGTTTTCCGTAAGGTTCCCTCTTGGTGTTGTATTCTATAGGTTTGGAAAATGTATAGTGATGTGTATCCATCTCTTGTGTTATACAGAATAGTCACACTGTCCTAAAAATCCTCTGATAATAGCGATTCATCGTTCTGCCCCCAAACCACTGATCTTTCTATTGTCTCCATAGTTTTCCCTTTTCCTTTTTTTTTTTTTTTTTGATTTTATTCATTTATTTGAAAGACAGAAATTACAAGTAGGCAGAGAGAGAGAGGAGGAAGCAGGCTCCCTGCTGAGCAGAGAGCCCGATGTGGGGCTCGATCCCAGGACTCTGGGATCATGACCTGAGCCGAAGGCAGAGGCTTTAACCCATTGAGCCACCCAGGCGCCCCCCTTTTCCTTTTCTTATGGTTGGAATCATACAACATGTACCCTTATGAGACTGGCTTTTTTTTTTTTTTTACTTAGTAATACACATGTAAGATTCTTCCAAGTCTTTTCATGACTCGATAGCTCATTTCTTTTTAGTGCTGAATAATATCCAATTGTCTGTGCATACCATTGTTTGTTTATCCATTTTCCTACTGAAGGACATCTTGGTTGCTATTCTAAATATTCTAAATAGCCACGTGCAAGTTTTTGTGTAGACAGACATTTTCAGCTCCTTTGGGTAAATATGAAGGAACATGACTGCTGGATCAGAGATAGTGAGTATATTTAGTTTTATAAGAAACTGCTCAACTGTCTTCCAAAGTGGCTGTATTTTTTTGCATTTTCACCAGCAATGTGTGAGAGTTCCTATTGCTCCACATCCTTCTCAGCATTTGATGTTGTCAGTGATCTGACTTTGACCCTTCATACAGGAGTTCTGTGGTATTTTGTTGTTGTTTTAATTTACATTTACCTGATGACATATGCTGGCTGAACATCTTTTTTGCCACTTTATATCTTCTTTGGTGAGATGTCTATTAAGGTGTTTGGTCCACATTTTAATTGGGTTACTTCTTTTCTTATTTTTGAGTTTTAAGAGTTCATATATTTTATTTTATTTTTTTTTAAATATTTTATTTATTTATTTGACAGACAGAGATCACAGGTAGGCAGAGAGGCAGGCAGAGAGAGAGAGGAAGCAGGCTCCCTGCTGAGCAGAGAGCCCAATGTGGGGCTCGATCCCAGAACCTGGGATCATGACCTGAGCCGAAGGCAGAGGCTTAACCCACTGAGCCATCCAGATGCCCCAAGAGTTCTTCATATATTTTAAATAACAGTCACTTAATCAGATGTGTCTTTTGCAAATATTTTCTCCCAGTCTGTATTTTCTTCTAATTCTCTTAGTATTGTGTTTTGCAGAGCAAAAAATACTTCCACTTTTTGCAGAAGCTTATAATTTTGATAAAGTTTAGCTTATCAGTTGTTTCTTTTGTGGATCATATTTTTGGTGCTGTACCTAAAAAGGCATCACCATACCCAAGCTCATCTAGCTCAGCACTTTGTGTTTAGGTCTGTGATCCATTTTGAATTAATTTTTATGAAGATTGTAAAGTTTGTGTAGGTTCATTTTTTTTTTCTTTTGCAAATGGATGTCTAGTTGTCCAGCAATACTTATATGGGTCTATTTTTGGACACTCTATTCTGTTGCTTTAATTTCTTTGTCTATTTTTTCACCAATACCACACTGTCTTTATTACTGTAGTTTTATGGTAAAGTCAGGTATTACCAGTCTTCCAACTTTATTTTTCCTTCAGTATTGTGTGGGCTATTCTGACTCTTTTGCCTTTCCATATAAACTTCAGAATCAGTTTGTCAATATCCATTAAATAAGTTGTGGGGTTTTAACTAGCATTGAATTGAATCTGTAGATCAAGTTGGGCAGACCTGACATTTTGACAGTATTGAGTCTTCCTATCAATGAACATGGAATATCTTTCAATTTATTTAGTTCTTTGATTTCTTTCAGTTTTTTCTTTCATCAGTTTTGTAGTTTTCCTCAAATAGATCTTGTACACATTTGTTAGATTTATACATAACATTTGTTAGATTTATACATAACTATTTTATTTTGAGGGAGGCTAAGGGAAATGCTCATGTGCTTTTTAATTTAAAATTCCATATGTTCGTTGCTTTTATATCCTATATATATATACAAGAAAGTGATTTACTTTTGTATATTAACCTTATATCCTGCAACATTCCTTTAATTGCTTATTAGTTCCAGAAGTGTTTTTGTTTGATTCTTGCAGATTTTCTACATAGATAATCATGTCACCTGAGAACAAAGACAGTTTTATGTCTCCTTTTGCAGTCTATATACTTTTTATTTCCTTTTCTTGCCTCATTGCATTAGCAAAGACTTCTTGTACAATGTGGAAAAAGAGTGATGAGAGGAGTATCCATAACTTGTACCTGATCTTGGCAGGAAAGGTTTGGTGTCTCACCATTAAGTATGTTGCTAGTTACACTTTTTTTTTTTTTTTAAGAAAGTCTTTATTAAGTTGAGAAAATTCACCTTTATTGCTGGCTTACTGTGAGATTTTGTTTATGAATGGATATTGGATTTTGTCAAATGCTTTTTTTGCATCTGGTCATATGATCATGTAATTTTTCTTTCTGATACTGTCAATATGATGGATTATATTAGTTAAATTTTGAATGTTGCACCAGCCTGGAATACCTGGGGTACATCCCACTTGGGTCATGGTAATAAATATTTTGTTGAGAATTTTTGCATCTGTGTTCATGAAAGATAATAATCTGAGTTTTCTTGTAATGGCTTTGTCTGGTTTTGCAATTAGTGTAATTCCTCCCTCATCAAATGAATTAGGAAGTATTCCCTCTGCTTCTCCTCTCTGAAAGAGATTGTAAAGAATTGGTATAACTTATCCTTAAATGTTAGAATTCACCAGTAAACTCATATGGGCTTTGCTTTCTTTTGAGGGTGTTATTAATTATTGATGCAGTCTTTTTTTTTTTTTTTAAAGATTTTATTTATTTATTTGACAGAGAGAGACACAGTGAGAGAAGGAACACAAACAGGGGGAGAGGAAGAGGGAGAAGCAGGCTTCCCATGGAGCAGGAAGCCTGATGTGGGGCTCAATCCCAGCACCTGGGATCAAGGCCCGACCTGAAGACCTGAAGACAGACGCTTAATGACTGAGCCACCCAGGTGCCCCTTTTAACTAATTTTAAAAAAGATTTTATTTGAGAGAGAGGAAGAGAGAGATGGTGAGAGAAAGCGAGTGAGTGTGGGAAAAGGGCGGAATAGAGTTACCTGCAAGTAGGGAGCCCGATGTAGGGCTTGATCCTGGGACCCTGAGATCATGAGCTGAGCCAAAAGCAGACATTTAATTGACTGAGCTACCCAGGCACACTTCTGCTCTAATTCTTATTATTTATTTTATTCTTCTTACTTTGGATTTAATTTGCTCTTCTTTTTATAGTTTTCTAAGTTAGAAGCTTAGATTATTGATTTTTTTAATCTTGATTCTTTTTTAATATGTGCTTTTGATACTTACAATTTCTTCTCTAAATACTGGTCTTTTTTTTTTTTTTCCCACATCCTACAAATTTTGATAAGATACGGTTTCATTTAGTTCAAAATATTTTTCAATTTCTTTTGAGATTTCTTCTCTGACTCATATATTTTTAGAATGATTTATTCTCCACACTTTGGGGGATTTTCCAGATATCTTTCTGTTACTGATTTCTAGTTTAATTCCATTGTGGTCTGAGAGAGCAGATAGTATATGATTTCTGTTGTCTTAAGTTTGTTAAGATGTGTTTTATGACCCTGAAGATTGTTTTTCTTGGTGAATGTTCCATGTGAACTTTAGAAGGATCTATATTCTGCTCTTGTTGGGTGTAGTCTAGAGATATCAGTTATATCAGTTGTACTGGTATTGTGGAGTTCAACTATGACCTTTCTTTTTTTTTTTTTTTAAGATTTTTATTTAGTTATTTGACAGAGAAAGATCGCAAGTAGGTAGAGAGGCAAGCAGAGAGAGAGGAGGAAGCAGGCTCCCTGCTGAGCAGAGCCCCCGATGCGGTACTCGATCCTAGGACCCAGAGATCATGACCTGAGCTGAGGGCAGAGGCTTTAACCCACTGAGCCACCCAGGCGCCCTCAACTATGTCCTTTCTGATTTTCTTCCTATTGGATCTATTTCTTATAAAGATTTTTTTTTAAAATTATTTATTCAAGAGAGAGACAGAGAGTGAGCAAGCACTAATTGGGGGAGGGGCATAGGGAGAGGGACAAGTAAACTCCTTGCCAAGCAGGGAGCCTGACATGGGGCTTGATCCCAGGACCCCAGGATCATGACCTGAGTTAAAACCAGGCATTTAACCGACTGAGATACCCAGGAGCTCCTATCCATTTCTTTTAGAGAGGTGTTGAACTTTCCAGCTATAGTAGTGAATATATGCATTTCTTACTGCTGTTCTATCAGTTTTTGTCATAGCTTGACCCTCTGTTGTTAGATGCATACATGTTAAGATTTCTTATGTCTTTTTGGAGAATTAACTTCTTTATCATTATACTTCCCTTCCTTACTCCTGGTAACTTTTCTTGCTTTGAAGTGTATTCTGCCTGAAATTAATATGGTTACTCCTGCTTTCCTTTGAATAGTATTAGCTAATCAAAATGGTTGATTTTTCCTTTATTTACTTTTGGTCTATATGTTTCTTTATATTTAAAGTGGATTTCTTGCAGGTAGTATATAGTTGGTTTGTGCTTTTGATTCATTCTAGTAATCTCTGGCTTTCATTTGGTGCCCTTAGACTGGCATTTAAAATGGTTATTAGTATAGTTGGATTAATATCTACTATATTTCCTACTGTTTTCTATTTATTGCCATTGTTTTTTGTTCTGATTTTTGTTTTTTCTTTTTCTGTCTTTTGTGGTTGGGCATTTTATATGATTATGCTTTCTGTCCTTTATTAGCATGTTAGTTATACTTCTTTTTTACTTTTTTAGTGCTTGCCCTGGAGTTTGTAATAGAAATTTACAACTAATCCAAGTTCACTTTCATATAACACTAGATATATTACAGGTAGTATTATATGTACCTTATAATAACCAAAATAATTCCAGTTCCTTCCTCTTGTTCCTTGTATCATTGCTGTCATTCATTTCACTTATATAAAAGCATTCACATATATACATAAAATATAGACATAAGAACACATAAGTATATTATTACTATTATCGATTAAGAATAAGAAAAGTAATTTTTTAAAAAAATATTTTATTTATTTATTTGACAGAGATTTCAAGTAGGCAGAGAGGCAGGCAGAGAGAGAGGAGGAAGGCAGGCTCCCTGCTGAGCAGAGAGCCCGATGCGGGGCTCGATTCCAGGACCCTGGGATCATGACCTGAGCTGAAGGCAGAGGCTTTAACCCACTGAGCCACCCAGGCGCCCCAGAAAAGTAATTTTTTTACTTTCACTTATTTCTTCTTTGATGTTCTTCCTTTCTTTAAAGATATTCATGTTTTTGACTTGTTTTCCTTATCTCTAAAGAGCTTCTTTAATATTTCTTATAAGGCAGGAATATTGGCAGCAAATTCCCTCAGTGTTTGTCTGAGGAATTCTTTATTTCTCCTTCACTTCTGAAAGATAATTTTGCAGCATACAGAATTCTAGGTTGGTGGTTTTTCTTCTCCCCTCAACACTTTGAATATCTCACTCAACTCTCTTCTTTTTTGCTTGGTTTTTGAGGAAAAGTCAGATGTGATTCTTATCTTTTTGCTTGTATAGATAAGGTGTTTTGCACTCTGACTTTTTTCTTTATCTTTGATTTTCTGTAGTTTGGAGATAATATGCCTATGTATGGTTTTTTGGGGCATTTATCCTGATTGGTGTTTTCTGAGGTTCCTGGGTCTGTGCTTTGATGCCTGACATTAATTTGGGAGATGCCCATTCATTATTGTTTCCAATATTTCTTCTGTTCCTTCTCTCTTCTTTTGGTATTCCCAGTGTGCATGTGTTACACCTTTTATCGTTGTCCCATAATACTTGTATATTCTGTTTTGTTTTTTTTAAGTCTTTGTTATCTGTGATTTGTTAGATTTCAAAGATTCTACTGATATATCCTCTAGCTCAGAGATCCTTTCTCAGCCATGCTGTCTACCATGACCATTAAAGGCATTCCTTATCCTGTTACAGTATTTCTGATCTCTGGCATTTCTTTTGGGTTCTTTCTTTAGGATTCTTTCTTAGGATTTCCATCTTTCCCCCACACTACCCATCTGTTCTTGCATGCTCGCTACTTTATCCATTAATGCCCTTAGCATTTTAATCATAGTTTTATTTTATTATTATAATTTTTGGGCGGGGGAAAGGGAGAGAGAATTTTAAGCAGGCTTCACGCCCAGTGCAGAGCCTGACACAGTGCCCAGCCTCATGACCCTGAGATCATGACCTGAGACAAAATCAAGAGTCAGATGCTTAACCAACCAAGCCACCCAGGTACCCCTAATCATAGTTGTTTTAAATTCACAGTTTGATAATTTCCACATTCGTGGCATATCTAGTTCTGATGCTTGCTCTGTCCCTTCAGACTGTGTGTTTTGCGTTTTGGTGTGCCTTGTAATTTTTTCCAATAGCCAGACATGATCTACTGTGTAAAAGAAACTGCAGTCAACAGCCTTTAGTAATATGGTATAGTAATGAGATATAGGGGGAGGGGAAGCAATCTATAGTCCCGTGATTAGGTCTCAGTCTTGTAGTGAGCCTCTGGACTGTGAACTTCACAAGGTTCTCAGTTCTGCCCCTGCCCATTCCTCCCTCCCCTGCCCCCATCCCTTAGGTAAGACAGGATGGCTAGACTAGATTGGAGCTGGATATTTCCCTTTGCCAGGTCAGTTAGGATCTAATAATACTTATGCAGGTTAGGCTCTGGTTAACTAGTTTTCCCTGACAGCAGGCCTTGTTAAGAGAACAGATTGATCTGGTGGATTCCTTTGACCCTCCCCCTGCTGTAATCACAAGGGGATTTTTCTTTGATATTTGCTAGGGGACCCTGGTCAGGTTCCTAGGGCTAAGTCTCACAGTGTTGTGGAGGTTGTGCTATGACTGGTTGCCCCTGCAGTTTTTAACTCTTAGAGTTATCCACAGTGAGCCTCCTGCAGTTTATTAGTTCCAGTTCAGGTTTTGTAACCCTCAATAAGTCTTCTTGAATAATAAGCTTAAACCAGAACTGTGCTAGGACTTATGACTAATTTTAAGAAAATAACTCATTTACATATGTAAAAAATCTGTAATTTTGATATAGATTTGAGTTAGTTATAAAACTGAGGCCATTCCCATTTCAGTGGGTACACATGTTTTTTTCCCTAGCCAGAAAAAACTACCCATTTCATTTCCTTTTTTGTGGTTAGATTATTTTGATTCTTCAAATCCTTCTTTTTTATGGTGTTAACCTACAGTTACTCTAGCCCATAATGATCTTTTTGATACCTTATAGCACTTATATTTTTAAACAAACTGTTTGGCAGTTGAGTATGTCTTCTTTTGTATTTATTTACTTATTTGATGCTTCTTCTAAGTCTTGCCTTTTTTGCATGTCAGAATCCTTGAGAACAGTAACTGTCTTTATTTTCCTTTGTAATACCCATAGGACCTAGCACAATGGTGGGTGCATGACAGTAGGTGTTTGTTAATTTGCTGAGTGATTGGAATGTATGAAATGAATCGTGAAGCTAAGGTTTTCATATTACATTTCATTTTGATTTTACCACTCTACATAATCTAAGAATGTTTACACATCTTCTGAAATGCACTCAAGCTAATGTGTTGTTCTGTAGTACAAATGATATCCATGGCAAGAAAGGATTGATATGGAACAGTATATCTCTTGCTGCCACTTCTGTTTCCTATTAACAGTAAATGCATGTAGGCCTATAGATGGCTCTCCGCCATGAATTGCATCATTTACATTGGCTTTTAATATGCCTCCTGGCCTTTCAGTTTCTGTTCTCAGCAGGCAACCTCACTCACGCTGAATCCTCTAATATTCGTACCCAGATAAATGCTTAGAGAGCTGTGAAAGATTGTCTTTCTTTGCTTCTGCATGGTTTCAGATGAATGTCAATGACACATTGGAAAGTATATCATTCAAATATAATTTAAAATATTGAATCATAATAATTTCCTAGAATTTATATTCTATTTTTTCTTTTAATGGACATGAATTTTTATATTGAGTTTTGTTGCCTGTATATGATTACTCCTGGGTTTTGTCATTGTCTGCCCTCAAAAGAGGAGGGGCGTTTCTCATCTGCTGCCAGACAGCAGGCACCGTGTGCAACTGTGCCTGAGCTTGGAAAGGCGAGCAGAAAAACAGAGAGAGGGAAAGTGTAAAATGATTTACAAAAATTTCCTTAGCCATGTTAGGGGTGGGGTATGGCAAAGATGCTGGGAAGAAAGAAAATGCATATTTAAAGGTATTAGCTTTTAGTTAATCAAGGCTCAGAAGAAGAGAAAAATTTTTACTTTGTAATAATTATACATTTTTTTGTGCCAGTGATTATAGATGAGCTGAACAAATCTTTCTAGGGCTTTTTTTTTTTTTTCCTTTCAGGATCCTTTGTGTTAAAGAGACTCATACTGTATATGAGATAAGGATAAAGAAAATCAAATTTATTTTCACAGAGAACATTTTCCTTCATAAATTTTTTGTTTGTGAAATAATAGGTTTTTTTTTTTTCAGGAAATAAGACTTCATACTTAGAAATGCATTCATAAATATTATAGATTTTTTGGAAATTCTATATGCCCATAAGAATGGTAGTTTTGATTCTGAATTCTCTGCTGAAAAATATTTGAATGATTAGTTTATACATTCTGCTTTATTGGTATATTAGTGAAAGCCCCTGGTAATTGCTCAGGGAAGAGCAATCAAACAGCAACTCCTTTAACTATATGAGTCTTAATTCCATTATTATTATTATTATTAAAGATTTTATTTATTTATTTGATAGAAAGAGCCAGAGAGCAGGAGCTATGGGAGAGGCAGAGGGAGAGGGAGGAGCAGGTTCCCCTCTGACCAGGGAGCCTTATACCTGGCTCCATCCCAGGACTCTGAGATCATGACCTGAGCCTAAGGCAGAGGCTCAACTGACTGAGCCATCCAGGTGCCTCTAATCCTATTATTGATCTAATTTAGAATTATTTTTATCTATTAGAAATTTAAAAAATTAAAAATGGGTCATAATTATTGTGTTAAGGTACTGGGATCAGAGTAATCTTCTGCCCTCTCCCTACCATTTGAGAAAATTCTATAGACAAACATTTAGGTTTACTTATTCATTCATTCACGAATGACTCATCATTTTCTAATTTTTTTCGAGATGGTATACCTTGAGAAAGACATTTGAATATTCATTTGTATGTATTTCACATCATTCTGTTGTTATTTTGACACTCTCCAGAGAGTTGTTTGTTCCAAATTCTATCATTAACATGCAAATAAAATGGTGATAATAAACATAATGCTATAATCAGGGAATTCAAAGAATGTCTTTTTTTTTTTTTTAAGATATTATTTATTTGACAGAGAGATCACAAATAAGCAGAGAGGCAGGCAGGGAGAGAGGAGGAAGCAGGTTCTCTGCGGAGCAGAGAGCCCTATGCAGGGATCAGGACCTGAGCCGAAGGCAGAGACTTAACCCACTGAGCCACCCAGGCACCCCAAGAATGTCTTTGTTTTTCAGTGTAATTCTGTCAAAAATATGGTCTCAGTTCACATACCTCTTCACTATGTCTAATGAAACTAGTTTAATGTGACTGCGTAAGAGATGAACAAAGAAGGTAGGAGAGTTAGGAGTGGGGAGAGGATTAGGATAGGGAAGGAAAAAAAAGTAAAACAAGCAGTTGGTCAACACTTATGTTAAAAAGCAAATGTACGGGGCTCCTGGGTGGCTCAGCGCGTTAAAGCCTCTGCCTTGGCTCAGGTCATGATCTCAGAGTCCTGGGATAGAGCCCCCGCATCGGGCTCTCTGCTCAGCGGGGAGCCTGCTTCCCCCTTCCTCTCTCTCTCTGCCTGCCTCTCTGCCTACTTGTGATCTCTGTCAAATGAGTAAAATCTTTTAAAAAAAGCAAATGTACGGTTGGGAAACACGGTAGTATTTATGACCAATCTAAACAGCAGGATAGCTCAGACTCAAGCTTAGACTGGAAGTACAGTACTGCCAAGTAAAAGAACTAAAGCCAAATCCACAACACTCTCACTGATCATAGCTCTGTGATTTAACTTTGCCTTACCCTTTTGTTAATAACTTTGTTTTTGCAAAATAAATAATTTTGTGACATGAAGTAAATGGTCTTCTAATATTATGCCAGAAGATTTTGGAAAGGCGTGGAGAGAGAAACAAAAATTAGAAGATTGAAAATGCCTAGTCAGAGGCACCTGGGTAACTCAGTTGGTTAAGTGTCTGCCTTCTGCTCAGGTCATGATCCCAGAGCCCCTAGAAACCCCCTCCTCTACCCTCCCACAGCATCTAGCTCCTTGCTCAGCAGGGAGCCTGCTTTTCCTTCTCCTGCTCCCCCTGCTTGTGAGAGCTCTCTCTTGGGCGCTCTCTGTCAAATAAATAAATAAAAATCTTAAAAAAAGAAAAAAGAAGAGAAAATGTCTAGTAAGAATGTTCTGTAAATTTGGGCAGCTGCTAATCCAAGGAAAGAGATAATTAAACATTCTCTGTTGCTCTGTGGTTTTTCTTTTGCTTAAGTTTGTTTTTTCTTTCTTTAACCTTTTGGTTTTATCCTGGCTTTATTTTGTAAATTGTGTCTGTTAAAAGCAGCATTTTCTTGGAATATTTATCACTATTGTTCTTCTGTGTCAGACTTTGTCCAGTGTTGTTAGTTTTCTCTTACCAGAACAGCAATCCAAACACAAGCCTGTCTTTTTTTCCCCTCTGCTTAACTTAATGTAAAACTAATTAGAGTATGAGCTGAAAACATAGTATGTTTATACCTTTGAAAAATTAACTTCAGTAAAACCTATTTTATAGCTCCTATCTTCTAAAAAGGAAAGTTTTATTTTCTTGTAAATGCTAAATCAAAGACTTCTTTTTAATCTTATTTTCTTTCGCTAGATATTTTATTCACTTATATCTTTATATCTACAAGAATAGGTTATAATTTTCTTCATTTCCTATCCTCTTTTAAAGGGAGAAAAGTTGCCTATTGAGGTAAAACTCAAAATTGTCAGCGAGTTAGAAGCCAGTCATTTCGTACCTCATTTACACTGTTATATTGGCCTGGTATTTTATGCTATTATGGGAAGGAAGACTACAATTAGAGAGCTTTCTAGGTTTGATAAGAATTATACTAAAAAAAAAAAGTATGTTTCACATAATTATAAGCATGTTTTGTTTGTCGCAGTGGAAAAAAATGGAACAACCACCACCCCTGTGCCTCATTCCTCCAGTGCTTTTCTTTTACCCACGTCTGAAGTCAGTTGGGAGGCGGCTAAAAGGAGATGAAAGCGATTTGCTGTGGAAGCTAGAATATTAAGTGCTTTGGCAAGCATTTAGATTTTTCTCTCAGGAAGAAAGGAGTAGCATGCCAAATTCTTACCCTGCTGAAGGACAGAGACTAACTGGGGTTGATTCTGAAAACATTTTTATGCCCATGAAAACAAATGACTGTGAGAATTACCAATGAACTCTTTCCCTCTGTCAACCCCTGGGTTTTGCAAGGGGATTTTAGAAAAGACGTATATTTGGAAATATGTGTAAATTTAACCAGTGTTTCACTTTTCTTCATGTGCATAACATTTGTGGTTCTTAGCCATTGCTCTCTTTCCTTTTTTGGTAATGCCATTTCCCACTCTTCAATTCCTGTCTATTGCTATTAAGTATCAATTTAATTGAAGCAAAATTCAAGGTATAATATGCAATAAAAATCCATCTTCTAAAATAATATGCAAAGCAACAATCAAAAGTACAAAATCAGAGCAAAGTATCATCCACTATATATTAGTAGCAGGATAAGAGTCAGGCTGCATGGGTTCAAATCCCAGCTTAGTCACTTGTGTGCCCTATTGTAGCTTTCTTATGTCTCTGCCTCTCTATTTCCTTATCTAACAAGTGGAACTGATAAGGGATCTACCTCCTAGGAATATTGTGATGTTTACTTAAAGGCCGCAATGAAGAGAAGTGAAATCTGAGAAGTTACAACGAAATTGGCCCAATATATAATGTGTGACCTCACCATTCAGTTGTTTGCCCAGAGCAATCCAAATTAGAATCTAAATGGTAGAATATTTTGTAAGTGCTCAATTTTAATTCATGCAAGTACATATAACTAATAAAACCAGACAACAAAGTACTGTGTGACTTAATACATCATGGATTAGTGTTAGTAATCCCCCAAGCCTAGTATTACAGTTTTTATTTATTTCTAAATTTAAGCAGTTCATATTTAAGTTTTTCTTTACTGAAGTTTTAAAGGAAGGTATTATGTTAATATTTCCATCATAAATAATGCAGACAAACTTCAGCCCAGCCTTTTTTCCCCAACTATCAGAAATTCCTTGTTAGTGTATTTGAAATAAAATTGTAATTTAGCATTATATTTACCAGGCAACTCTGAGGCCTCTCTGTGCTGTCAACTGTCAGCATTCTGAGACTACCCCAAAGTAACACCCTGCCATACTTTCACAGAAGGATGGAAGAGAATAGGCAGCAACTGGGTATAGGCAGTTATTTTCTAAAAGCCGTGCTTGTTTTTAGCAGAGAGGACTGTAGTATTGGAAGCCAGTAAGCATTTTTCTGTTTGTTTACATTATTACACTCCAGGAGAATTTTAATTTGGGGAAGTGCAATCCAAGATTACTTAAGGGTAAGAAAAAAGTAGACACATTTGCCTTTTGAGGTTACAGGATTCCATACTTAAGAAATTATTAGTACTACAGGATAGGTCCAGTACTGTCTAGCTTATAGACCGAGTAGAAGAATGAAGGGATTATGAACCTTTTTAATCTAAATGAGGGAAGGAAAGGCTTAAAGGACTAGTAAGGGAGAAGCATAAGGTGATTGTTTTATGGCATGCCACATTAGATTAGGTGTTAGTGAGGATCACCTGAGGGGCCACATTATCATCTCAGAGAACAGTTAGAATAAGTGGTGTTTGTCACCTTCCTGAGCTCAGCTGAACTTGGCTCAGTTTCTTAAGGGGACTAGTACTAGAAGGGGCTGGGACCTGGAATTACACTTACCCATTTTGGCTATATCAGGTGCTGAGGAAAACAGCCCAGCTTTACACACTGTGAAGGCACAGTCTTCCAGTACCACTGCCCACAACACCCTCCCCTCCCATACACACCCTCCTTGAGTTTCTAAGAAGGCTGATGTATCTGGATAAGTACTTAAGAAGAGAAGTTCAAGGCAAAGTACTAAGAATATGCCCCAAAGATAGCAGGGTTCAAGTTTACAAATCTGAAAAGTCTAAATCACTCAGTCACTGATAATTAGAGAAAGCTGAATTGCAAGATTGTGGTCTTGGCCTGGAAAGAGAGTATTAAGGATCTGGTCTTTGATGGGGTTACCAATAGAAGACAAGATTACAACAAAGCAGAGAAAAACCTGTTGATTAAAGGAGGATAAAGGAATCAGCACAAGAATGACTGGGTGTGGAGAAGTGGACAGGGTTGTCAATTTCTGTCTGCAGTCAGAATTGGTCCTGACGAGAAGGGGAAATGGGAGGAGAGAAAAGGCACGGAGGGTTGGAGGTCAAGTTGACAACATCTCTAAGTGGGGATATCATATGGCGGTAGCTGTGATCATGGTAAAATAAGTGTGATTGATATTATCAATCAAGAGGTACATGTATAAATTGAATTTTATAGGAGAAAAAAGATTCTGCAGAGGACAGACTGGAGAGGAGAGGGAGGTTCAATGGCATAAATATTCCTATGTCTGGGCAGCAATTTCTTGGGTAATTTCTGGAGCCATCTTTCTAAAATGCTTATCTGACTCCTGCTTCAAATCTTCTAGGGGCCCTATAGCACTGAGGGAAAAGTGCAAATTTCATAACGTGGTTCACATGATCTTCAGTTTGCCATCAATTCTTGTCATTCCACATGAACCACTAAGAATTAATCAGATTATAACATCTTCTCTGTGCTTTGGCTAATGCCCTTCTGGAACTCCTTACTTGTTATGCCTTCCACTGCTTCACACTGACCCTAACTTATCCTTTACCATTCAGCTTCCTTGACTGACCTCCTGAGCTCACATAAAATTATGTACATGCCTGCTGTTACAGTACTTAAACTTTAGGGCTGATCAGCTAACCAGTCTTCTGCATAACTGAAGTTCCTTGATGAATGAGTAAATCCATGACACAGATGAAACCCTGAGTGGAGAGAATTATTGCTAAGATATAGTTCAGTTTGTTAGTTAGCTTGATTGAAGTGCCTTAGGCCTGCTAATGATAGCTTCCTGTTTGCAGTGAAGGAGCCATCCAGAAACTTCCAAGTGATCCTTCTTGGCTGGTTTCTGTTTCTCAATAGAGCCCTTTGTAGGATACTGGAGCCTTGTAAGGTCAGGATCTATAGGAGAGTCTCTGCTATTGAGGGCCTCTGGAATTCCAATTATGCCTTTGCTGTCCTGGTAGGTATTAGGTTCTATTTTTTGGAGAGTGTAGAAATCTAAAAGAAATAATGTAGTTTCTGTCTTTAAGACCCTGGTGGAGGAATGGCATTGGAAAGACCTTCTCTAGCTGTAATTTTTATCATGGCTCTTAAAGTCCATGGTGTAGGCTATTTGGCAAATATCTGAAGATCAGATAGGTCAGACTCTGTGCTTTGTTTGACCTTTTGACAAGTTGTGAGTATAAGATAACTCTCTTCTCATTGTCTCCCTTCATGTGTCTTTTGTATTAGCTTTACTGATCTTTAACAAGAAAAATATTAATATTCATCTTCACCAAAATGATAGGAATAACATCATTAGGTATGGTACTATCAATCTTCTCCCATAGTCAAAGAAACTGTCTGGGTCTGGAGTAGGAAACTGGTTGGGGGTGGGTAACATGCCCTACCTACCCCTTCCAGGTGGGCGAAGTTTGGGGTACATTGACCTGTCCAAGGAGTCTTCCAAGTTGAGAGCTATGGGCCAAGGATGAATTTAGATAGGCAGAATCAAAGGGTCAGGACCTGGAAACCAGTCTGAAGATCAAGCATGTTTGTAGGGCAGAGCTGGAGACCACACCTAAAATAGTGTGTATGAGAAGGAGGTCTTTGATGGACCAGACTCCATCCTGGGTAGGAGTCCCCATAAAGGGAAGAGCTCATTTGGCCAGAGAGAGCCTCTGCAATACTCACTAGAAAAAAGAGGGACCTCTATTCTTGTTGCGAGTGCTATTTGCTCAACTTTTCTGCCTTTTGCTAATACTTTCTGATACCCTTTTTAAATGAACATCATTTTCAGTAAAATTAATCATATAGAATGATTATAAAATTGATACTAAAAATAGAACATTGCTCCTCAGAGTGTGTTCCAAGGGATTCCTAAGAAATGTCATTGAAAAAGTATCATATGGCCAAATCTTAAGTTTGGAACATACTCCATATCTATCTTCTCTTGGTGATTCACTTTACATATTGGCATAGTAAAATCCCTAAGAAGTCTTACAGTACAAAAAAAAATCTGTTATTTCTAATTTTAGTTTACTATGAAACTATTTTTGGAGTGTGCTGGGGGCTTACTGTAGAACTTTGACAACACTAAAATAAGGGTTAATAAAATATTTGATGTGACAAAGAAAGTGCTAAAAATCAGGCAAAATTCCCTTGATTGAAACCAAAAGGAAATTGAGAAGCTGGAGCTAGGATTCCCCAAAAGGTTTAAATGAGAAAACACCTGTAATGTATGTTGCATTGGGCCTTTTGTGGTTGGTGCTGGGTCATTTGTTGCTGCTATTGTTACCGGTTTTGTTATTTAATGGGAAAGGTGATGGTACGGGCTTATTCTTGCCAGCCATATGAGAGAGAAGTTGCTGTCGGTAGGGTAGATATCAGCTAATTTTTCAACTAAGGAGCAAATAGTCATAATTTCTCCTTGTCCTCAAGATTTAGTATCTTCGTTTAACATACTAGTAGATGTTATAGCCTCAGCAATCAGACAACAAAATGAAATAAAAGGCATCTGAATTGGCAAAGAAGTAGTCAAACTCCTACTCTTCACAGATGAGATGATACTCTGTGGAAGACCCAAAACTCCAACCCCAGAATTGCTAAAACTCATGCAGGAATTCAGCAACGTGGCAGAATATAAAATGCACAAAGTCAGTTGCATTTCTATACACTAACCATAAGACAGAAGAAAGAGAAATTAAGGAGCCAATCCTATTTACAATTACACCAAAAACCATAAGATACCTAGGAATAAACCTAACCAAAGAGGCAAAAGATCTGTACTTGGAAAACTATAGAACACTCATGAAAGAAATGGAGGAGGACACAAAGAAATGGAAAAATGTTCCATGCTTATGGATTGGGAGAACAAATATTGTTAAAATGTCTATGCTACCTAGAGCAATTTATACATTCAATGCAATCCCTGTTAAAATACCACTCAGCTTTTTTCACAGAGCTGGAACAAATAATCCTAAAATTTTTATGGAACCAGAAAAGATCCCAATAGTTGCAGGAATGTTGAAAAAACCAAAGCTGGAGCCCTCACAATGCCAGACTTAAAGCTATATTACAAAGCTATAATCATTAAGATGCTATGATTCTGGCACAAAAACAGACACACGGATCAATGGAACAGAATAGAGAACCCAGAAATGGAGCCTCAACTCTGTGGTCAACTAATCTTCAATAAAGCAGGAAAGAATATCCAGTGGAAAAAAGTCTCTTCAGCAAATGGTGTTGGGAAAATTGGACAGCCATATGCAGAATGAGACTGGACCATTTCCTTATGCCATATAAAAACTTGGACTCAAAATAGATGAAAGACCTAAATGTGAGACAGGAATCTATCAGAATCCTATAGGAGAACACAGGCAGCAACTTCTGTGACCTTGGCCATGGCAGCTTCTGGCAATTCACCTCTCCAAAAGCAAGGGAAACAAAGGCAAAAATGGACTATTGTGACTTCATCAAGATAAAAAGCTTCTGCACAACAAAGGAAACAGTAGACAAAACCAAAAGACAACTGACAGAATGGGAAAAGATATTTGCAAATGTCTTATCAGATAAAGGGCTCACATCCAAAATCTGTAAAGAACTTACCAAACTCAACACCCCAAAAAACAAAAAATCCAATCAAGAAATGGGCAGAAGACATTAATAGACATTTCTCCAAAGAAGACAGAGGAAAGGCTAACAGACACATGAAAAAATGTTCAGCATCACTCAGCATCAGGGAAGTACAAATCAAAACCACAATGAGATCCCTCTCACACTGGTTGGAATGGCTAAAAGTAACAAGTCAGGAAATGACAGATGTTGATAAGGATGCAGAGAAAGAGGAACCCTCCTATGCTGTTGGTGGGAATGCAGTCTGGAGCAGCCACTCTGGAAACCAGTATGGAGGTTCTATGAAAAGTTGAAAATAGAGCTACCTTATGGTTTTGCAATTGCACTACTGGGTATTTATCCCAAAGATACAAATGTAGTGATCTGAAGGGGCATTTGCTCCCCAGTGTTTTTAGCAGCAATGTCCACAATAGCCAAACTATGGAAAGAGCTGAGATGTCCATCAACAGGCAATGGATACACACACACACACACACACACACACACACACACACACAATGGAATACTACTCAGCTGTCAAAAAATGAAATCTTGCCATTTGCAACAATGTGGATGGAACTAGAGGGTATCACAAGCTAAGCAAAATAAATCAGAGAAAGACAATTATCATATGATTTCACTAATATGTGGAATTTAAGAAACAAAACAGAGGATCATAAGGGAAGGGAGGGAAGAATAAAACAAGATGAAATCAGAGGGAGACAAACCATAAGAGACTCTTAATCATAAGAAACAGGGTTGTTAAGGGGAGGGGAGGAGGGTGGAGGGATGGGGTAGCTGGGTGATGGACATTGAGGAGGGCACATGATGTAATCAGCACTGGGTATCATATGAGACTGATGAATCACTGACCTCTACCTCTGAAACTAATAGTACATTATATGTTAATTAATTGAATTTAAATAAAAATAATTTTAAAAGTTTTAGTATCTTGGTAATTGTCAGTATAAATTCTGATTTTTCTCTGTGGTTCTATTTCTTTTCTCTATCTCTCTGTGTATAATATGTATTTTTCATTATGCAAAATAAAAATGTAGTTCATTTAATCTAAAGAATTCCTCAAGTGAATGTCAGGTAACCACCTTATGTAATTTTCAGAGAAAAAATATTTGAGATAGCCAAAGGCTCATTCAGATGGACTTTACAATGATTATAAAAACATCTAAAATCCTGCTAGTGAACTTTTGGAATGAGAATTTAGAATGGCAAGCTTAAATGCAGGTATCTCAAGTAAGTGAGTGAAACAGGCTGGGGATGAACTATATAGGAAACCAGAAAATGTATGCTCATTAAGGAGGCAGCTGGTCCAGGAGATTGTTTTTTGGGGGGAATGTTGACCCATTGTTTCTTGATTTGTATACATATGTATGTATGTATGTATGTATTTGACAGGGAGACGGTGAGAGAGGGAATACAACCAGAGGGAGTGGGAGAGAAAGAAGCAGGCTTTCTGCTGAGCAAGGAGCTGGATGCAGGGCTCAAAGCAGGGCTCCATCCCAGGACGCTGGGATCACAGACCTGAGGGGAAGGCAGATGCTTAACAACTGAGCCACCCAGGTGCCCCTAAATTACTTGATTTTTAAAGAAAAGTGGGGAATCTGGATCTTCATGTAAAATCTCTGAAATTTGAAATGGTGGTGCTCATGAGAAATCAAGTTAAGGTTGCATATAGCAGAACCCAAGCAAGTCTTCATACCAGCTCAGCTCTGGGTTCTGTTTATCATTGAACCCTCTACAAAGAAATTGTATAACGATTCTTATCCAACCCTGTAACTGAGGTGTTTATTGTCACCCTAATAAATGTCTGCTTTAAGTTACTTGGAGACAACAGTGCCATTATTTGATGATCTACAAAAGTCATATTACATTTCTTTTTTTTTTTAAAGATTTATTTATTTATTTACTTACTTATTTGACAGAGAGAGAGATCACGAGTAAGCAGAGAGGCAGGCAGAGAGAGAGGAGGAACCAGGCTCCCCGCTGAGCAGAGAGCCTGATGTGGGGCTCGATCCCAGGACCCTGAGATCATGACCTGAGCTGAAGGCAGAGCCACCCAGGTGCCCCAGTCATATTACATTTCTTAATGGCATTGTAATTAGAAAACTTTCAGTGTTAAGGCTACAGGATTTGAATTAGAAAATATTTAGTGAAACACTGATAGCAGAAAAACTGGCCAAAAATAAAGTATGTTTGTTAATTATAAGAATTTGGCTATTATATTCTTAAGTCATTTAAAAATTTGTAGTTGGAGAATACTTCATAATTTTATTTCCTTAGAGTATGGCAGGCAATAAGTTGAATTTTGAACAAATACTACTACATTTCTTTTCCTTATCCTCTTTGAATAGTAAAATGAAGTGCATGTAATATCTTGTTAAAAAGATTCTTTGGGCATTTTTAAATGTCACTACCATATTAATGAAGATCATGGAATGATCTTTCAGTTGGAAGTAACCATAATTACTCACAGCTTTTTCCTCTTTTTTTAAATATTTGGAGAAGAAAATAAAAGTCTTTCTAACAAATTTTGTTTTCTTCCCTCCATTATGCCCAGGCAACCTCTTTCCTCTTATCTTCTCCCCTTTTTCCTTGCCTGTTTTCAATAGCATTCATGGTGCAGTCAGAGAATTCTCTAACCAGAAAGTTCCTCATACTTTCAAGGACACACAAAGAGCAGCTGGTTCCTTGCCTCTCTGACTTCTCTCATCTGCCTTCCTCCTTTACCATCTATATCCTGCTGTAATGTAACTCTTCATGTTTATCCTTTCCCACAACTAACCCTGAATCACTAGAAGACTGGTGCCATGCCTTTATTTCCCAATCTTCAGTGATGCCTGTGTGCTATCATGTACATAGTGGGCATGTCATACACATTTTTGAGTAAATGATTTCTATTTTTGTTTTTCCTCCTTAATGTAATTACAGTTTTATCAGAAGATTAAAAATAGTGATCTGAAGCTGTTACATATTCTCTTTTCCTTGATTGAGGCAGATTTATTATTGCTTCAAACCTAAAAATGGGAAGAAAGGAAGCCTCAAATTTTAATTATTCTTTGAATATCTTACAGTTCTATGCATTATTTCAAGAAGCTCACATACAACTCTTGAACCTTTTCAAAGAAGAACAGATGTATAGACTAATGTTTAAAGCAACTAATGTAATCTAATTATACATTAGTAAATGGGCTATCATACTATCTTTCAAATGCACTCATTTTTTATTACTTTAAACATTATAAATTATTTGCCATTGTTTATTTTTTTTAAATTATCTTATTTTTACTGTGCACATGATAGAATATTTGGAAAGTAGAAAGTAGATGAAAAAGATTGCCCTTAATGTCACTTCCTGAGGTAACTGATACTAGCTTTTGGAGTCAAATCTCTTTTTTTAAAAATGTTTTCATTTTATTACCCTAAAAGCATTAAAAAAAACTCAGTTTAAAAGGTATATTTTAGGGGCGCCTGGGTGGCTCAGTGGGTTGAAGCCTCTGCTTTTGGCTTGGGTCATGATCCCGGGGTCCTGGGATCGAGCCCTGTATCGGGCTCTCTGCTCAGTGCGGGGGCCTGCTTCCTCCTCTCTTTCTGCCTGCTTCTCTGCCTACCTGCGATCTCTGTCAAATAAATAAATAAAATCTAAAAAAAAAAAAAATTATTATATATGTCAGAACCACCAAGATTTAAAATATAGAAGCAAGGTCATCTGAGTAGCCAGCCCCTTATACAGGGTAGCTATGTATTCCTATATTTGGAGAACAGTGGTTTCTGTCCCTTTATTTAAGGTGTTAGCACTTTCATAGAGGTTGACTTTTCACTAATAGCAGTCTTTGGAATGCAAATGATATTCCATGTAAACATACAGAATGATATCTAGCTTATATTTATAATTTTCATTGTTTATATTTTTAAAAAGTTGTGTAATTTGATATCCTGATCTTTAAAAATCTAACACCATAATGGTAAGTATTTTTCTGTATTATTGCACACCTACTATAAAATTATTTTAAATAACTAAAATTGCCTTAGTAAATCAATTAATAATTTTCTTAGTGAACATTTGTATTGCTCTCAGATTTTTGCTACTGCAAATTACTAAGGGGATTGGCTTTCTTCAAGGCCAAAGAAAACAAAAAAGTTTTCTGTAGTTAGATCTATTTCCTCAGTTTAGATCCCAGCAGTGGAATTCCTGAGTCAAAGAATATGAATATGTTAAGCTTCTTAATCTATAGTTTCTAAATGCATTACAAAAACAGATCATTAAAAATTTATACTCCCACAAATGATGTAAGAGAATGTTGTTTCGTTGTAATTTACCAATATTGGATTGGATACTCATTTTTTAAAATCTTTGTTATTTTATTAGATTAAAATTTTTTAAAATGTTATTTACAATAGCTAAGATATGGAAGCAACCTCAGGGGTCCACTGAATAGATAAATGGATAAAGAAGATGGTGTGTGCGTGCGTGTGTGTGTGTGTGTGTGTGTGTGTGTGTGTGTAATGGACTATTATGCAGCCCTAAAAAGAAAGAACTTGTCATTTGTGACAACATGGATGGATCTAGAGGGTATTATGCTAAGTGAAATAAGTCAAGTAGAGAACAAAAGCTGTATGATTTTACTTATAATTGGAATCAAAAAACAAAACAAATGAACATAGAAACAAACAAAAAACAGACTTAAATATGGAGAACAAATGTGGTTGCCAGAGGGGAAGTGGGTGGGGTGATGGGTGAAATTGGTAAAGAGGATTAAGAGTTACAAACTTAGAGTTATAAAATAAGTCAGATGAAAAGTACAGCATAGGGAATATGGTCAATAATATTGTAATAATGTGTGGTGACAGATGGTATATATGTTTATAGTGATGAGCTCTGAATTATATATAGGATTGTTCAATCAATATGTTGTATACTGAAACTAATATAACATGTTAATCATACTTCACTAAAAAGAAAAGTCAAAGCCCCAAGGAACTGAGGGCAAGCAGTTTATGGCAAAAATTGTAGATTTGGATGAATGTAAGGGAATAATGTTTTCCTCTACTAGGAGAGATAAAGACCCTGTGAATTGAGGAAGTGAGAAAAAAAGTGGAAAAGAGATTAGGCACTGGTTAGTGTCCCCAAATAGGAGAGTGTGTGATAGAGTCCTCAAGTTAGTCTGAAGATCTAACAGCAAGAGGACCTGACAGCACAAAGTGTATTGGTTAAAGTGAGTTCTTCTGTAAGGGACAGAAACTCTACAATGAGAGATTTATACGTGTAGAAATTCAAACACGTGTTATATATATTATATGTAAATATATAATTGTTATAATTAACAATTATGAATATTTCAAGTTCCATTTCTCTGAATTTTAGTGGTGGTCATTTTTTTTCAGTTCTTTACTCAGAATATTGCTTTCTTCCAAGTTGCCTGTTTATTGTCATGAGCTTATTTCGCTAAATGTTTTCCATTTTTTTTCCCCGCCCCTGTTTTCCATTTTTAAGGATTAGTAGAAACCATTCAATCTTCAGTCTAACTTTAGAAGTTAATTGTAAGTTTGCTATATAATAGATCCTGAGCCATACACTATTAGTTAAAACTCTTAATTGGGGGTGCCTGAGTGGCTCAGTGGGTTAAGCCTTTGCCTTCGCTCTGGTCTCAAGGTCCTGGGATCAAGTCCCACTCTCTGCTCAGCAGGGAGCCTGCTTCCCCCTCTCTCTCTGCCTGCCTCTCTGCCTACTTGTGATCTCTGTCTGTCAAATAAAGAAAGAAAGAAAGAAAAACAAAAAACCTCTTAATTGTAAGTGACTAAAATCTAGATTGAACCAGTATGGGCAAAAAGTGTTTAATGGATCACAGATTTCAAGGAAAAAAATTAAACCTTGGAAGGGCCTATGAAAGTAGGCCTCAGGAATAACGTGAACAAAGGTCATGACCACCCCTAAGATTTTCTTGTCTTTCATTTCTGCTTTTCTTTGCATACTGGCTTTATTCTCTACCTCTGCAGATTTACCTTTCTCCTTTCAGAAGGAAAAGCAGTTGCCCACAATGCCTAAGTTTTACTTCTTGTATTTTCTGCCACCTGAGAGGGACTGCCTACTGTTTTCTCTTGTGCAAGGGGAAAAACACATCCTAGAAAAGAGCTCTGACTGACCCATTCTGGGGGAGGTGTTTCATCTGTCTAGCCAGTGGAGTTGGGCCCTAGAACATGGAAACCTATGTGGCAATCATATGAATAGTTGGAGCTTTCAGAGTGGAGTGGAAAAAAATAATTCCTTGCATAAAGTATCGATGATTCCATAGAAAAGGAATCATACTGGGTGGATAAAACAGTAGCTAACCATTTCATGAAAAAGAGAATATCCAGGGATCTTATATGCATTTCATCCTTTAGAGTTAATCAAAAGAAGAATATTTATCAATGCCTGCCAAAACTGGGACAGAACAATTCGGGAAATAAGAATTGTAAGTTCGTGCAATAAAGAATAAATAATGTAATTATTTAGAGTACCTTAAAATGATGGTAGTGATATTTAAATGTGTTTTACATGAGCAGTGTGATTTTATTAAGAGCATTTTAAAATGATGGAGATTTCCATTTTTGTCCAAATTGTCTTCTGTGCCCCTTACCTTCAAGAAAAATATAGTAAAACATTTCTCCCCCATTTTGTGAAAATATATATCAACCCAACAATACAGTATTATGTGTTTGTGTATTAAGTCAGGGTTAAGATTTTTAACTTCTTATGTACTAGTAAAGCTTAAGAGTATCATACTTAATCAAAGGAAGATCTGTTTAATAGACTATATATGAAAGAGACCAGGGGAGTTATTAATTACTGATTCCATTTCATTGCTATAGTCTGTTAAAACTTTCTGTTTCTTTGTGCTTTAGTTTGGGAGATTATGGTATTTATCCATTTAAAAAAATAATAAGTAAAGAGACCAAGGAAGAAATCAAATACTGAATAAAGCTCAAGTGAGGCTAATTATTTTTACTTTTTTCAAATGAGATTAATTAAATGAAGTTAATTTAAAAAGCAGTGTTGATGCAGTCCAATGCAAAGTACCATTCTTTCACGTCGTTGGAAGAGGGTGGAGAGAGACAGAGACGGGGGAAGAGGAGAGGGGAAGGAATGAATATGAATTTGTGATTTCAAAGTCAAGACAGCAGCGTATTATGGTTAGACTTTTGAGACCTCTACCTTTTAGCAAAGGTAAATATTCCTGACCCTTACCTCAATAGGGAAATCACCCGTTAGAAGGAGCCAAACTATTAAGGAGTGCATTTGTTATCAATATACTGAAAATACATTGATAATGTATACAATAATGACTGAGATAAAATTACCTCAAAAAAGGATATGTTTTAGTAACTAAGCCAGAACTCTTGTAAGAAGATGTAAATAGGTATCATAGTAATTCTATAAAGGAAAGCAATAGGATATTACTCAAAAGGAAATTACGTGTTTGTATTCACAACTAATTTTCTTTCATTTATTTTTAAAAAGATTTTATTTATTAGAGAACACAAGTGAGCTCAAAAGTGGTGGGGGAGGAGTGGGAGAGGGAAAGAATCTCCAGTGGACTCTGTGCTGAGCACGTAGCCCAGTTCGAGGCTCAGTCCCACGACCCTGAGATCGTGGCCTGAGCCAGTATCAAGAATCAGACGCTAAGCCACGTGAGCCACCCAGATGCCCCATAAATAATTTTGTTTTAAATATTGCTACTGTCCAGGTGGCTCTGTGGCGCAATGGATAGCGCATTGGACTTCTAAATATTGCTACTGTCCTATGCACTTAGGTGTTAGTGACATTTTTGGTCCTAGGCTTTCTCCAAGTGACATTTTTGAAGTTGCCGTACTCCTGATAATAAGTAAGTTTGGTTTCTGTCTTCAGAGTTTCACAAAGTGCTTAGTGACTTTTCTGTGTAAAATAAGAATTCTTTCTGGTTTAACTGAATCCTAAATGATTACCCATATACTTGGGCTCCCCATCCCATCTTCCCTACTTTCTTGAAAAGGAATTTAATTTTCTGGATGCATTTAGGCAGTGGTTAATTCCAGAGGAGCAGTTACAGAAGCCACTTTTTGTAATTGGCAGTTAGTTGCATGTCCATTTCTCAGATCCATTTCCCAAAAACTCTTGAAGTACTATATTTTGATTGATTTCTTTGTTGTCCTAATTTTCCCTTTGATAACTGGATGCCTTGCCTGTCAGATCTTGGTGGGACATAATTCTGAAAATCCCCCACCTCATTTCTTTAGACCCCGAGCTTCCACCTGTCATCTTAGATTGCTGCAAAACCAGTTTGAGGGAATGACTAAAAATAAAAGAATCCTTAGATCTAGGAGCCTGACATAAAAGAATATAGGTTACACGTGGTAAAATCCCCAATGATGTGATTAGCTTTCTTGTTGTGTTTTCTAAAGTGTTTGATTACAGAGTGGAGGGAAGTTAAAAGGGTGTTTAAGTTAAAAGGGTATTTTCCTGGGGGAGAAGTCAAGATGGCGGAGAAGTAGCAGGCTGAGACTACATCAGGTAGCAAGAGATCAGCTACATAGCTTATCTAAACATTGCAAACACCTACAAATCCAACGGGAGATCGAAGAGAAGAAGAACAGCAATTCTAGAAACAGAAAATCAACCACTTTCTGAAAGGTAGGACTGGCGGAGAAGTGAATCCAAAATGACGGGAAGATAGTCCCGGCGGGGAGGGGCCGGCTCCCGGCAAGAGGCGGAGCAACGGAGCACAAAATCAGGACTTTTAAAAGTCTGCTGCACTGAGGGACGTTGCTTCAGAGGCTAAACCGGAGTGAAGCCCATGCGGGGTCAGCGTGGCCCCCGGTCCCGCAGGCTTACAGCAGAATCGGGGATGTCAGAGTGTCGCAGAGCTTGCAGGTATTAGAACGGGGAAGCCAGCTACAGAGACAGAGCTGAGGGCTGAACTCTCAGCTCGGGGTTACCTTGAACCGATCGCAGGCTGGGTGAGCTTGGAGCGTGGCCGGAGGCCGGGGATATGGGAGTGATTGGGTGCTGTTCTCTGCGGGCACACTGAGGAGTGGGGCCCCGGGCTCTCGGCTCCTCCAGGCCGGAGACTGGGAGGCCGCCATTTCCATTCCTGTCCTCCAGAACTCTACGGAAAGCGTTCAGGGAACAAAAGCTCCCCAAAGTGAACCTGAGCAGATTACTTAGTCTGGCCCCCGGTAAGGGCAGTGCAATTCCGCCTCCGGCAAAGACACTTGAGAGTCACTACAACAGGCCCCTCCCCCAGAAGATCAACAAAAAAATCCAACCAGGACGAAGTTCACCTACCAAGGAAAGCAGGTTTTATACCAAGGACAGCAGCAGAATTCCAGAGGAGGAGAAAGCAAAGCATGGAACTCATGGCTTTCTCCCCATGATTCTTTAGTCTTGTGGTTAATTTAATTTTTTTTCAATTTTTTTCTTCTTCTGCTAAATTTTTTTTAACTTTTACCCTTTTCTTTTTTAACGTTTTTTGACTAGTTTATCTAATATATATATATATATATTCTTTCTTTTTTATATTTTTCTTTATTTTTTTCTTTTTAAAATTTTTTCTTTTTTTTTCTGAACCTCTTTTTATCCTCCCCCCCCCCCCCCATGATTTGGGATCTCTTCTGATTTGGTTAAAGCGCATTTTTCTGGGGTCTTTGCCACCCTTTTAGTATTTTATTTGCTCCTTCATATACTCTTATCTGGACAAAATGACAAGGCGGAAAAATTCACCACAAAAAAAAGAATAAGAGGCAGTACTGAAGGCTAGGGACCTAATCAATACAGACATTGGTAATATGTCAGATCTACAGTTCAGAATGACGATTCTCAAGGTGCTAGCCTGGCTCAAAAAAGGCATGGAAGATATTAGAGAAACCCTCTCTGGAGATATAAAAGCCCTTTCTGGAGAAATTAAAGAAATAAAATCTAACCAAGTTGAAATAAAAAAAGCTATTAATGAGGTGCAATTAAAAATGGAGGCTCTCACTGCTAGGATAAATGAGGCAGAAGAAAGAATTAGTGATATAGAAGACCAAATGACAGAGAATAAAGAAGCTGAGCAAAAAAGGGACAAACAGCTACTGGACCATGAGGGGAGAATTCGAGAGATAAGTGACACCATAAGATGAAACAACATTAGAATAATTGGGATTCCAGAAGAAGAAGAAAGAGAGAGGGGAGCAGAAGGTATATTGGAGAGAATTAGTGGAGAGAATTTCCCTAATATGGCAAAGGGAACAAGCATCAAAATCCAGGAGGTGTAGAGAACCGCCCTCAAAATCAACAAGAATAGGTTCACACCCCATCACCTAATAGTAAAATTTACAAGTCTTTTTTTTTTTTTTTAAGATTTTATTTGACAGATAGAGATCATAAGTAGGGAGAGAGGCAGGCAGAGACAGAGGAGGAAGCAGGCTTTCTGCCAAGCAGAAAGCCCAACGCGGGGCTCGATCCCAGGACCCTGGGATCATGACCTGAGTGAAAGGCAGAGGCTTTAACCCACTGAGACACCCAGGCGCCCCTAAAATTTACAAGTCTTAGTGACAAAGAGAAAATCCTGAAAGCAGCCCGGGAAAAGAAGTCTGTAGCATACAATGGCAAAAATATTAGATTGGCAGCAGACTTATCCACAGAGACCTGGCAGGCCAGAAAGAGCTGGCGTGATATATTCAGAGCACTAAACGAGAAAAACATGCAGCCAAGAATGCTATATCCAGCTAGGCTATCATTGAAAATAGAAGGAGAGATAAAAAGCTTTCAGGACAAACAAAAACTGAAAGAATTTGCAAACACCAAACCAGCTCTACAGGAAATATTGAAAAGGGTCCTCTAAGCAAAGAGAGAAACTAAAAGTAGTAGATCAGAAAGGAACAGAGACAATATACAGTAACAGTCACCTTACAGGCAATACAATGGCACTAAATTCATATCGCTCAATAGTTACCCTGAATGTTAATGGACTAAATGCCCCAATTAAAAGACACAGGGGTATCAGAATGGATAAAAAAAAACAAAACCCATCTATATGTTGCCTACAAGAAACTCATTTTAGACCTGAAGACACCTCCAGATTTAAAGTGAGGGAGTGGAAAACAATTTACCATGCTAATGGCCATCAGAAGAAAGCTGGGATGGCAATCCTTATGTCAGATCAATTAGATTTTAAGCCAAAGACTATAATAAGAGATGAGGAGGGACACTATATCATACTCAAAGGGTCTGTCCAACAAGAAGATCTAACAATTTTAAATATCTATGCCCCTAAGGTGGGAGCAGCCAACTATATAAACCAATTACTAACAAAATCAAAGAAACACATCAACAATAATACAATAATAGTAGGGGACTTTAACACTCCCCTCACTGAAATGGACAGATCATCCAAGCAAAAGATCACAAGGAAATAAAGGCCTTAAATGACACACTGGACCAGATGGACATCTCAGATATATTCAGAACATTTCATCCCAAAGCAACAGAATACACATTCTTCTCTAGTGCACGTGGAACATTCTCCAGAATAGATCACATCTTGGGGCCTAAATCAGGTCTCAACTGGTAACAAAAAATTGGGATCATTCCCTGCATATTTTCAGACCACAATGCTCTGAAGCTAGAACTCAATCACAAGAGGAAATTTGGAAAGAATCCAAATACATGGAGACTAAACAGCATCCTTCTAAAGAATGAATGGGTCAACCAGGAAATTAAAGAAGAATTGAAAAAATTCATGGAAACAAATGATAACGAAAACACAACGGTTCAAAATCTGTGAGACGCAGCAAAGGCAGTCCTGAGAGGAAAATATATAGCGGTACAAGCCTTTTTCAAGAAACAAGAAAGGTCTCAAGTACACAACCTAACCCTACAACTAAAGGAGCTGGAGAAAGAACAAGAAAGAAACCCTAAACCCAGCAGGAGTAGAGAAATCATAAAGATCAGAGTAGAAATCAATGAAATAGAAACAAAAAAAAGAATAGAACAAATCAATGAAACTAGGAGCTGGTTCTTTGAAAGAATTAATAAGATTGATAAACCCCTGGCCAGACTTATCAAAAAGAAAAGAGAGAGGACCCAAATAAATAAAATCATGAATGAAAGAGGAGAGATCACAACTAACACCAAGGAAATACAGACAATTATAAGAACATACTATGAGCAACACTACGCCAACAAATTTGACAATCTGAAAGAAGTGGATGCATTCCTAGAGACATATAAACTACCACAACTGAACCAGGAAGAAATAGAAAACCTGAACAGGCCCATAACCAGTAAGGATATTGAAACAGTCATCAAAAATCTCCAACAAACAAAAGCCCAGGGCCAGACGGCTTCCCAGGGGAATTCTACCAAACATTTAAAGAAGAACTAATTCCTATTCTCCTGAAACTGTTCCAAAAAAATAGAAATGGAAGGAAAACTTCCAAACTCATTTTATGAGGCCAGCATCACCTTGATCCCAAAACCAGACAAGGATCCCACCAAAAAAGAGAACTACAGACCAATATCCTTGATGAATACAGATGCAAAAATTCTCACCAAAATACTAGCCAATAGGATTCAACAGTACATTAAAAGGATTATTCACGGGCGCCTGGGAGGCTCAGTGGGTTAAGCTGCTGCCTTCAGCTCAGGTCATGATCTCAGGGTCCTGGGATCGAGTCCCACATTGGACTCTCTGCTCAGCAGGGAGCCTGCTTCCCTCTCTCTCTCTTTCTCTCTCTGCCTGCCTCTCTATCTACTTGTGATCTCTCTCTGTCAAATAAATAAATAAAATCTTAAAAAAAAAAAAAAGGATTATTCACCACGACCAAGTGGGATTTATTCCAGGGCTGCAAGGTTGGTTCAACATCCATAAATCAAGCAATGTGATACAACAGATTAATAAAAGAAAGAACAAGAACCATATGATACTCTCAATAGATGCTGAAAAAGCATTTGAAAAAGTACAGCATCCCTTCCTGATCAAAACTCTTCAAAGTGTAGGGAGACAGGGCACATACCTCAATATTATTAAAGCCATCTATGAAAAACCCACCGCAAATATCATTCTCAATGGAGAAAAACTGAAAGCTTTTCCGCTAAGGTCAGGAACATGGCAGGGATGTCCATTATCACTACTGCTATTCAACAGAGTACTAGAAGTCCTAGCCTCAGCAATCAGAAAACAAAAGGAAATTAAAGGCATCCAAATTGGCAAAGAAGAAGTCAAACTATCACTCTTTGCAGATAATATGATACTATATGTGGAAAACCCAAAAGTCTGCACTCCAAAACTGCTAGAACTTGTACAGGAATTCAGTAAAGTGTCAGAATATAAAATCAATGCACAGAAATCAGTTGCATTTCTCTACACCAACAAAACAGGAGAAAGAGAACTTAAGGAGTCAGTCCCATTTATACTTGCACCCAAAACTATAAGATATCTAGGAATAAACCTAACCAAAGAGGCTAAGAATCTATATGCAGAAAACTATAAAGTACTTACTTTAGAAAATTGAGGAAGACACAAAGAAATGGAAAAATGTTCCATGCTCCTGGATTGGAAGAATAAATATTGTGAAAATGTCTATGCTACCTAAAGCAATATACACATTTAATGCAATCCCTATCAAAATACCATCCAATTTTTTTCAAAGAAATGGAACAAATAATCCTAAAATTTATATGGAACCAGAAAAGATCTCGAATAGCCAAAGGAGTATTAAAAAATAAAGCCACAGTTGGTGGCATCACAATTCCGGACTTCAAGCTCTATTACAAAGCTGTCATCATCAAGACAGCATGGTACTGGCACAAAAGCAGACACATAGATCAATGGAACAGAATAGAGAGCCCAGAAATAGACCCTCAACTCTATGGCCAACTAATCTTCGACAAAGCAGGAAAGAATGTCCAATGGAAAAAAGACAGCCTCTTCAATAAATGGTGCTGGGAAAATTGGACAGCCACATGCAGAAAAATGAAATTGGACCACTTCCTTACACCACACACGAAAATAGACTCAAAATGGATGAAGGACTTCAATGTAAGAAAGGAATCCATCAAAATCCTTGAGGCGAACACAGGCAGCAACTGCTTCGACCTCAGCTGCAGCAACATCTTCCTAGGAACATCGCCAGAGGCAAGGGAAGCAAGGGCAAAAATGAACTATTGGGATTTCATCAAGATCAAAAGCTTTTGCACAGCAAAGGAAACAGTTAACAAAACCAAAAGACAACTGACAGAATGGGAGAAGATATTTGCAAACGGCATATCAGATAAAGGGCTAGTATCCAAAGTCTATAAGGAACTTAGCAAACTCAACACCCAAAGCACAAACAATCCAATCAAGAAATGGGCAGAGGACATGAACAGACATTTCTGTAAAGAAGACATCCATATGGCCAACAGACACATGAAAAAGTGCTCCACATCACTCGGCATCAGGGAAATACAAATCAAAACCACAATGAGATATCACCTCACACCAGTCAGAATGGCTAAAATTAACAAGTCAGGAAATGAGAGATGCTAGTGAGGATGCGGAGAAAGGGGAACCCTCCTACACTGTTGGTGGGAATGCAAGCTGGTGCAACCACTTTGGAAAACAGCATGGAAGTTCCTCAAAATGTTGAAAATGGAACTACCCTATGACCCAGCAATTGCACTATTGGGTATTTACCCTAAAGATACAAACGTAGTGATCCGAAGGGGCACGTGCACCTGAATGTTTATAGCAGCAATGTCTATAATAACCAAACTTTGGAAAGAACCTAGATGTCCATCAACAGATGAATGGATAAAGAAGATGTGGTATATATTCACAATGGAATACTATGCAGCCATGAAAAGAAATGAAATCTTGCCATTTGCGACAACATGGATGGAACTAGAGGGTATCATGGTTAGTGAAATAAGTCAATCAGAGAAAGACAACTATCATATGATCTCCCTGATAGGAGGAAATGGAGATGCAACATGGGGGGGATAGGAGAAGAATAAATGAAACAAGATGGGATTGGGAGGGAGACAAACCACAAGTGACTCTTAATCTCACAAAACAAAGTGAGGGTTGCTGGGGGAAGGGGGGTTGGGAGAGGGGAGTGGAGTTATGGACACTGGGGAGGGTATGTGCTATGATAAGTGCTGTGAAGTGTGTAAACCTGGTGATTCATAGACTGTACCCCTGGGAATAAAAATACATTATATGTTTATTAAAAAATAAATAAAAATTAAATGTAAAAAAAAAAGTATTTTCCTTTAGAATATTTTCATTACGAGTGACTTTAATAGATGATCCAAATGGAAATAGAGACTATAATACCTTTCCCAAATTTGTTTAACAACTCCGTGATTCTCACACAACTCATTTTAGTCAAGTTAGCTATGAGAAAAGCTAGGAAATAGATAAGGGTAATAAATGTGGTGTTCTCATGGGCGCATTGGCAAGAGGTTCATAATACAAGTCTCTAAGTTCCAACACAGGGCTCTCTACACTAGAACATGCTGTTAGTCCCTACTGTTTGGAACACTCTCTCACTAGACAACATGTCCTCACATCAACATAGTATTCAACTTTAATGCAGAATTACGGCTGTTAGAGGAAAAATGTGTGCTTGCACAGTACATACTTTATTACCATATTATGTGAACTGTTTTTTCGTAAAGTTGATATATGCAGTAAAAGCAAACATTAGTGCCTTTCCAGGCATGACATTTTAAACCATATCAGTTTAATTTTGAAAGAAGTGAGGCTAATTTACATAGCCAGAACAGAGTGAAGTAATGTGGCCTAACTTCTTAGGGAGTATTGTTAGAGGGCCTGAGATGCTATTTATATGTAACATTCATTTGGGGAACATATTAAAAGAAGTAAACTTGGAAAGTGTTTAAATGTGTATTTTTTGTTTAATTCTGGAAAGGAAAATATTTTGTAAAAATACAAGCTTAGAATTCTTTTCTGGGTAAATCTAAAGAGTTGGAGTGGGCTTTAATTAAGGAATGTTTTAATACAAATGTCATTTAATCCAGCAGTATATTAACTTAAATTTTCCTCTAATATTTCTGGATTTTTCCACGTTTATCAATCTTGATAGGCTTATATACACATAATAAGCTATCTAGATGTTTATTTAAATTCTATTTTATTTTTCTAAGTTTTTATTGAAGTACAATATAGAGACAAATGCATAAATACACATGTACAGCTCAATTAAATTTCACAAAGTGAATTTCCCACATAATCAGTACCCAGATCATGAAACAGAAGCTTTCTTTACCTCTTTTACTGTCACCCACCCAAAAGAATTTAGTATCTTGATTTATAACACCACAGATTAATTTTGCCTTTCTTTAAACCTTATGTAAATGGAATTATATAGTGTATATTCTTTTTTCTGCTTTCCTTCACTCACATTATGTTTGTGAGATGCATCTATGTTGTACTGGGTAGCTGCTGTTCATTCCTGTTGCTGTTCAGTTTTCTATGGTATGAATATACCACAGTGGATTCGTCTGGTCTGCTGTGGATAGCTATGTGGGCTGTTTTTGATTCAGGGCTATTATAATCACTGGCGCCGTGAGCATTCATGGGCATGTCTTTGGTGAAGGGATGAGCACATTTCTGTTGGATATGTATTAAGTGTGGAAATTCTGGATTATGGCCATATACATATGGCCAGGTTTATAGATCTAACTATGTATTCAAAGTAGTTGTATTAAATTACATTCCCACTAAAGGTGTTTCAAAGCTTTTATTGATTTCCGTATTACAGCTTTTCTTTTTCCTCCATAATTCGCTTTGGTATTTTTTCCATGCCAGGACATAGAGATCTGCTTTATTCTTTTTTCTTTTTTTATATAGTATTACATATATATTACATATAGGTTAGTTACTATTCCTCTAATATTGACCATGAAATTTGTTTCCTTTTATTTTGCTATTAAAAATATTGTATAACCTCCCAAATTTAAAATATACCCACCTTTTTACACAATTTATATTACAGATATGTTTGATGTGTACAAATCATTCATTACATATGTATGTGTGTTGTTTTTTTACTTTTTATTTTTAAATAATTTTGATTTGTGGAAGATTGCAAAAATAGTACAAAGAGTTTCCATTTTCCCAGTTTCCCCTAATGTTAATACCTTACATAACTATGGTACAACTATAAAAACTAGGAAATTAAAATCGATACAATACTATTAACTAAACTACTGGCTTTATTTGATTGTATCTGTTTTGCCACTACCATCTTTTTCTCCAGTCTGGGATTCAATCTGGAATCAGATTGCATTTAGAGCTCATACTGTTTTAGGCTTCTTTAGTCTCTGACAGTTCCTTAATCTTTGCCTTTCATGTCCCAAGGCTTTTAATGAGTGCTTTTCAGTTATTTTGTAGAATATCCCTTAATTTGGGTTTGTCTGATATTTATTCATAATTATATTGAGATTATTCATTTTTGGCAAGATTACCACAGAAGCAATGTGTATATCATATAGAATGTATATGCTGTCAGTATGTCTTCTTACAGGTGATGTTAACCTTGATCACTTGGATAAGGTGGTGTTTGCCAGGTTCCTCCACTGTAGAATTATTATTTTTCCCTTTGCAATTAACAGATATCTTGGAGTAAATACTTCCCTTATTCCTTCTATATTTATTAATTATAATTTCTTTGCGAGGGAAGGGCTTTTCCTTCTCTTCCATTTATTTATCTGTTCAGTTACTTATTAGTATCAGTATGGAATCATTTATTTTGTAGGTTATACTCAGATACTATAGTTATTTATTTTGTTCCTAAACTCTTCTAGTTTTAGCTATTAGGAGTTCTCAGGTGGTACCTGTATCCTATCTTTCTTGAGCTCTTCCTTACTTTCTGGCACCACAGAATGTTCTAGGCTCGCCTTAGATTTTCTCTGCCCCAGCCAATTCTGGAATCAACCAATTCTTTAAGATGCCTTGGTTTCTTTTATTGGAAAATGGTATTTAGAAACCAAGATATGAAAATTGGGTTGCTTATTTCTACTGGAGTACCTTGCTTCTGAGGATTGATTGTTTTGTCATTTATACATTTCTCTTGGGTCATGACATTCAGAATACACATTCATTTTTTTTTTAAATAAATGCATTTAAGACTATACATTTTTCTCTGCATACTTTGGTATATCATGTTTCCATTATTTATTTCTAAATAGTTTTTATTATTATTTCTTCTTTGGCCCGTTGTTTATTAGATGTATGTTTTAAGTTTCAATGTATATAGATTATTAATTGCCTTTTTGCTGTGAATGTTTCATGTGATTTTACTGTAAGCAATGAGTGTGCATATATGATTTTTTTTCCTTTGAAGAACATATTAAAATTTTAATTGTGGCTGGTTACATAGTCACTTTTTGTGATTCTACCATGTGTTTGAAAGAATGATTATTAGATATAACACCAATTAAATCAGTACATCATTTGTTAATTATGTCATTCAAATCCTCAATATCTTTACTATTTTTCATATCATTGTAACCATTCTATTTCTGTGAGAAATGTGTTAATACCTTCCATTATGATTAATAATTTGTTCTCACTCAATTTTTAACAGATATTTCTTTATGTTTTAGAGCCATGTTTTGGGTATGTAAAAGTTCATGATTATTATTTTTCTTGGTAAATTAGGATTTTTATCAAAACTAAAGGGTTCTGGGGCACCTGGGTGGCTCAGTGGGTTAAGCCTCTGCCTTCAGCTCAGGTCATGATCTCAGGGTCCTGGGATCAAGCCCCGCATCGGGTTCTCTGCTCCGTGGGGAGCCTGCTTCCTCCTCTCTCTCTGCCTGCCTCTCTGCTTACTCATGATCTATCACTGTCAAATAAATAAATCTTTAAAAAAAAACTATTTACTGTGTTGCTAGTTATTAATATTAATGTATATCTTTTATCATTTTTAAAGCATCTGGTCTGGTATATATTTTTCTAACCTTTTATTTTCTACATTTCTGTTAATTATTTTTTTTATATGTGACTCCTGAAAACAACATGTGGCTGATTTTTTTCTCTGAGTATGCCAAAAGAAATACTTATTAGGGTACAAAGTGAGGCTGAAAAATAGGAAAATTTATTAAAAATATTTTAAAGGTGCATTTAGGCTTGCAGAACCTCTCTCCCACTCTTCCTCCCCAAAGGCTTTTAATTACCTTGTCCTGACTCTGGCAGATGGCGTAGGTACTATCAAAATAGCTAATTCCCCACATGGTCTCCTGCAGTTGAAGCCTATTGTTTAATAATTCCAACGCACACCACAGAAACTTAAGGCATTTCCGTGCCTCATTTGTTAGTTTTTTAAAGAGAAAATAGTATAATAAATATCCATTAATACAGATTCAAAAATTACCATAATTTTTGTCATTTGTGTTTCATCTGTCCCTCTTTTCTGTTGCTAAAATAATTTAAGGAAAACCCAAGATGGCATGCTATTTTCATTTCTATTTACTTCAGTGTGATGTGCCATTTTCTTATATAACAACAATATCATTATTCCCAAATTAGCAATAGTTCTGCTGTATTTTCTAATTCTCAGTTCATAATCAAATTTCCTTAATATTTTTTATTTTTATTTTTTTTTCAGCGTAACAGTATTTATTGTTTTTGCACAACGGCCAGTGCTCCATGCAATATGTGCCCTTCCTATTACCCACCACCTGGTTCCCCCAACCTCCCACCTCCCACCCCTTCAAAAACCCTCAGGTTCTTTTTCAGAGTCCATAGTCTCTCATGGTTCACCTCCCCTTCCAATTTCCCTCAACTTCCTTCTCCTCCCCATCTCCCAATGTCCTCCATGTTATTTGTTATGCTCCACAAATAAGTGAAACCATATGATACTTGACTCTCTCTGCTTGACTTATTTCACTCAGCATAATCTCTTCCAGTCCCGTCCATGTTGCTACAAAAGTTGGGTATTCATCCTTTCTGATGGAGGCATAATACTCCATCGTGTATACGGACCACATCTTCCTTATCCATTCATCCATTGAAGGGCATCTTGGTTCTTTCCACAGTTTGGCGACCGTGGCCATTGCTGCTATAAACATTGGGGTACAGATGGCCCTTCTTTTCACTACATCTGTATCTTTGGGGTAAATACCCAGTAGTGCAATTGCAGGTCATAGGGAAGCTCTATTTTTAATTTCTTGAGGAAATCTCCACACTGTTCTCCACAGTGGCTACACCAACTTGCATTCCCACCAACAGTGTAAGAGGGTTCCCCTTTCTTCACATCCTCTCCAACACATGTTGTTTCCTGTCTTGCTAATTTTGGCCATTCTAACTGGTGTCAGGTGGTATCTCAATGTGGTTTTAATTTGAATCTCCCTGATGGCTAGTGATGATGAACATTTTTTCATGTGTCTGATAGCCATTTGTATGTCTTCATTGGAGAAGTGTCTGTTCATATCTTCTGCCCATTTTTTGATATGATTATCTGTTTTGTGTGTGTTGAGTTTGAGGAGTTCTTTATAGATTCTGGGTATCAACCTTTTGTCTGTACTGTCATTTGCAAATATCTTCTCCCATTCCGTGGGTTGCCTTTTTGTTTTGTTGACTGTTTCCTTTGCTGTGCAGAAGCTTTTGATCTTGATGAAGTCCCGAAAGTTCATTTTTGCTTTTGTGTCCTTTGCCTTTGGAGACACATCTTGAAAGAAGTTGCTGTGGCTGATATCGAAGAGGTTACTGCCTATGTTCCTCTAGGATTTTGATGGATTCCCGTCTCACATTGAGGTCTTTTATCCATTTCGAGTTTATCTTTGTGTACAGTGTAGGAGAATGTTCGAGTTTCATTCTTCTACATATAGCTGTCCAGTTTTCCCAGCATCATGTATTGAAGAGACTGTCTTTTTTCCACTGTATATTTTTTCCTGTTTTGTCAAAGATTATTTGACCATAGAGTTGAGGGTCCATATCTGAGCTCTCTACTCTGTTCCACTGGTCTATGTGTCTGTTTTTATGCCAGTACCATGCTGTCTTGGTAATCACAGCTTTGTAGTAAAGCTTGAAATCAGGTAACATGATGCCACCAGTTTTGTTTTTGTTTTTCAAAATTTCCTTAGCAATTCAGGGTCTCTTCTGATTCCATACAAATTTTAGGATTATTTGCTCCAGCTCTTTGAAAAATACCGGTGGAATTTTGATTGGAATGGCATTAAAAGTATAGATTGCTCTAGGCAGTATAGACATTTTAACAATGTTTATTCTTCTGATCCAAGAGCATGGAATGGTCTTCCATCTTTTCGTGTCTTCTTCAATTTCTTTCATGAGTGTTCTGTAGTTCCTCGAGTACAGATCCTTTACCTCTTTGGTTAGGTTTATTCCCAGGTATCTTCTGGTTCCTGGTGCTATAGTAAATGGAATTGATTTTCTAATTTCCTTTTCTGTATTTTCATTGTTATTGTATAAGAAAGCCACTGATTTTTGTACATTGACTTTTATCCTGCCACGTTACTGAATTGCTGTATGAGTTCTAGTAGTTTGGGGGTGGAGTCTTTTGGGTTTTCCATATAAAGAAATATGTCATCGGCGAAGAGAGAGAGTTTGACTTCTTCATTGCCAATTTGGATACCTTTTATTTCTCTTTGTTGTCTGATTGCCGTTGCTAGGACTTCTAATACTATGTTGAACAAGAGTGGTGAGAGTGGGCATCCTTGTCGTGTTCCTGATCTCAACAGGAAGGCTGCAAGCTTTTTCCCATTGAGGATGATATTTGCTGTGGGTCTTTCATAGATAGATTTTATGAAGTTCAGGAATGTTCCCTCTATCCCTATACTTTGAAGCATTTTAATCAGGAACGGATGCTGGATTTCGTCAAATACTTTTTCTGCATTAATTGAGAGGACATGTGGTTCTTCTCTCTTCTATTATTGATTTGTTCTATCATGTTGATTGATTTGTGAAAGACCCTACCAAAAAGGAGAATTTCAGACCAATATCACTGATGAATATGGATGCTAAGATTCTCAACAAGATCCTAGCAAACAGGATCCAACAGCACATTAAAAAGATTATCCACCATGACCAGGTGGGATTCCTCCCTGGGTTACAAGGATGGTTGAACATCCTTAATATTTTTTAAAAACTAGTTTATTTGTTTGAATCTAGTTCTATAGAAGGTCTGCATGTCACTTTTGTTGCTTCTCTCTCTCTCTCTTTTTTTAAAAAGATTTTATTTATTTGACAGAGACACAGCCAGAGAGGGAATACAAGCAGGGGGAGTGGGAGTGGGAGAAGCAGGCTTCCTGCTGAGCAGGTAGCATGATGCAGGGCTCAGTCCCAGAATCTTGGGATCATGACCTGAGCCAAAGGCAGATGCTTAAGGACTGAGCTACCCAGGCACCCCTGTTGTTTCTGTTTTATCTAGAAATGCCACTTTCCCCCCTTTTCTCCCCTCGTCATTATTAACTTGTAGAACTGGACCAATTGTCTTCATTTGTAAATATGAATAGACAACAAAGGATCTCCAGACTGTAAGGGAGGCTTCAAATGTGAAAGACAAAAAACAAAGCAAGGAAAAAATTTAAAAACCCAGAGAAAACAGAAGTAATGCAGTCAGCTGAAGAAAATTTTAAAACACAGTGTAATTGATATCAAAATTATCATCAAAGAGTAAGAGAAGGAATTGTATCCATGAAATAAGAATAAGGGGTAATAAAAAAACGGGACCTTTTGGAGAATAAGAAAGAATTCCTGATAATTAGAATATGATAGCAGAAATTAAAAATTTTATAGGCAGAATGGAAGATCATGGAACTAAAACAAAATGTCAAAATAGTAAGATGGCAAGAAAATTTAAGAAAATTAGATCTCTCTAGATGGTTCCACATTCAAATAGAAAGATGTTCCAGAAGGGAAACAGAAAATGAAGGGGAAGGAATCATTCTCCCTAGGGTAAAGTTCCTGGAACTAAACATCAGTTTCCAAAACAAATACTCATGAAGTGTCCAGCACAGAGGACAAAATGCTGACATGATAATATATTGTGATGAAATTTAAGAATACTAAGTGAAAAGAGAAAATTTTTAAAGCTTCAGAATCAGGGCAGGGGCAGAGTAGGGAGAACCTACCATGTATTATATAAAGAACTAGGAATTAAAATGGCATCAGACTTTGGAAAACAGCACCAGAAGTAAGGAAACAGAGGACAGTGCCCTAATTTTCGCATGAAGAATATTTTTCTCATCTATGATTCTATATTCAGCTAAACTGTCCAGTCTGATATATAGTAAAGACATTTTCAGGTACTCACATTCTCAGAATTACCTCTCATGTACAAAATGCTTCTGGAAGATTTATTCCACCAAAAGGAGTACACCACAGAGGAAGACTTTAGAGCCAGTATACAGAAGATTTGACATGACAGATAGCTGAGGACAGTTCCTGAAATGACAAGAAAGGGAAGTCCCAGGATGACAGTTGTTACCGGTCAATTGAGAGAATACCCAGACTGGAGAAGGAGAATAGAGAGCTCTGGGAAGGATGTTTCCTAGAAAAGAAATTATATGGAAGAGTTTTCTGCTGTGTCTGAAGGTGTTGAGAGAGAATTACACCTCTGTCAGATTTGGAAGATATATCAATAATAGGTACACTGAAAACTAAGAAGAAAAGGAAATCATTTTTTAATCCAGGGACAATAAAAAGTTGTACAAGAAAAGAAATTGATCATATCATAACATAGGACTCACTAGTGAAGAATCATGTAAATATTAAATTTAAAATTTGATTTAACTAAACTGGGAGGGTGAGACGAGGAAGGCGATGTGTTTGTATGTGTATATAAGAGTATTGGTATGTGTAGAAGGATCAGTTCTTACTAGGATTGTGATAGAAACTGCTAGCTACCTACCCTAACATCATTGTTCCTTCTTCCTTAGTAAGAGAACTGTGGATACATCTGCTCTACTTGAAATAGGTATGGTCAGGTGTCTAATATCTAAGTTCAGCAGAAGTAATTGGTGGTACTTCCAAAAAGTCTCCTTAGAACAGAGTGAGCCATTATTCTCATCTTGCTGCTGGTCTGGAATGGGAAAGGAGTTGTTGGGGTTCCTGCCACTGGTTTCTGCCATGGTTATGAGAATAACACATACCAAAGATGGTAGACCAGAGAGTTGGAAGGATCCTGGGGCTCTGATGATTCTATGGAGCTATTATCATCAGCATTGGATTGGCTAACAATGTATTTGTTTTATGCAATATAATGTACTCTTATATATTTAAGCGATTATATTTATGTCTCAGTTATTAGTAGCAGTATCAGATCCTAGCTGATTTGTAATTTACTAGGTAATATTGAAATATTAAGGAATAAGAATATAAGCATGTTATTTAGTAATATAGAAAGAAATACTAGGGAAATCAGGGAAAAAAGTTGAAAGTTGTTTTGGGCAGTGGGAATTGAAGTCAAGGCAAATGATTACTGTTTTTTCTTTAGATTTTTTAGTAATATTTGACATTTGAAATTGTATACATGTATTACTTTTAATAAAAATTAAATTAATATTTGTTTGGTTATATTTTAATTAGTAATTGAAGTGAAAATACATGTTCATTGAAAAATTTGAACAATACAGAAGCTACAAAGTAAAAATTATGCCTCCCTTCAGTGTTCTTTGCCTTTCCTCTGCCCATCAGTTCCACTCTCCTTTTCAGGGTTAATTGTGTTTGATATGTGTCTCTCCTTACTTTTTCTGTACATTCAGTTAGCATATATAAAGATGTGTATAGCTTTTTAACATTCATTTTTATTAAAAGTATATTTAAATTTAATAAAATTCTCAGGAAGGAATATTTACGCTTGTAATGGGTGTTGTTTGTTTATATTTTTAGAATTCAAGATGTGAGCATGCAGTTAAAAAGTCAACAAAATGAATTTCAGAGAGTACAGAAAGAATTGAATCATTTGCAACATGAATTAAAAATTAAGCAGAGACAATCACAAGTATTCAGGTAAGATTATCTTTAAAGAATCAAAAATGATAAGGATTGAAAAGGCACTTTTAATACTAACTTGATAAACATTCAAATAGATTTTAGTAATATGGTTTCTGTAGTCCGCGTGGTTGAAAAAAAAGAAACAACTTCACTTGGGGTTGTTTTGGCTATTATCTCAACTGAAGAGTTTTAGCAATATAACTGAAGAGTTTTAGCAGGCGAACACCTTGCTTTTATTGTGCAGTAACATTTAAAATGAAAGCACAATAACTAATTCATTTTTCTCTTTCTCTTGACCAGTATTTCTTGGTGTATTCACTTCCCTGCCTGATAGTCTAGTGATACAAAAAGTAATAGAAGAGTAGGATAACTTTAGAAAAAACCATTTATTTATTTGAGAGAGGAAGCGTGTGCATGCTTGTGTGAGTGGGGGAGCTGCAGAGGGAGAGAATCTTCAAGCAGACTCCTTGCTGAGTGTGGAGCCCAGCTAGGGCCTCATCTCAGGACCCAGATCATGACCTGAACTGAGAGCAGTTGTTTGATGCTTAACCAGTTGAGCCACCCAGGCACCCCTAGAATAGGGTTACTTTCTAAATGATAGTAATTTAGACCTCCTAAATTTCAAAATCTCCAACATAAATGGAGTTCATTCTGTTTTCATATACTCTTTGGAGGACTTATAATATCTAAACCCCATGTTCTAAATAAATTAGGAAGTTCATTTTCTTTTATAAAATTGGAATTGAATATATTGAGAATATCAGAAACAATGATTCTTTTCAAAATTGAGTAACAGCTCTTAGAAAAGGGAAATAAGTTAAGTGAACATTATAAATAGTTTCTGGGTTACTAAAAATTATGTTGAATGAATATTTTGAATGTTAGTTTTCTTTCTTTTCTTTTCCAATCTACTAGTTGTTGCTGGAAACATTGTTCCATTAAAAAAGTTACCTGGGCTGGGGCACCTGGGTGGTTCAGTGGGTTAAGCCTCTGCCTTCGGCTCAGGTCATGATCCCAGGGTCCTGGGATGGAGCCCCGCATCAGGCTCTCTGCTCAGCAGGGAGCCTGCCTCCCCTTCTCTCTCTCTCTACCTGCCTCTCTTCCTGCTTGTGATCTCTGTCAAATAACTAAATAAAATCTTTAAAAACAATTACCTCAGCTAATAATTTTTTAATATACTATCTGGTGATCATCTGCTTCAACTACCTTTCATAAATGCCTTGCACATAATGACGCTCAATAAATACTTTTTGAATCAATGAGTCTACTTATAAAACAGGTGATCGTTTTTGTCATCAGAAATCTTTTCTGCCCTGTCCTAGAAATCTGGTATTGAACAGCAGGTGATTCCAGTTCTTCACTTTAGTTAGGCCAATCAATATTCAAACTTGGCTCTTCCAATATTTCTGGCTCAGGTCTGCTAAGGAAGTCCCATTTATTTTATCCATTAAGGCCATAGTGGGTGGTAAGATTGACTAAATTTTAAAGGTTAGACCAGAATTAGATTAAATAATTAGTGCTGCTTCAATATATTCAGATTTTACATGTGATTCTGTAGCATTTTAAACTCTTGAAAAAACAGGTGTATTTGTTACTTTAATTGTGTTTTAATTTTATCATTTTGAGTTATACTTTAAACTGCTTATTTTCTTTAAAAATTTTCAATAGATATGTGACTTTTGTTTATATTTATTTATTTATTTATTTATTTTATTTATTTGACAGAGAGAGAGAGAGAGATCACAAGTAGGCAGAGAGGCAGGCAGAGAGTGGGGGGGAAGCAGGCTCCCTGCCGAGCAGAGAGCCCGATGTGGGGCTCAATCCCAGGACCCTGAGACCATGACCCGAGCCCAAGGCAGAGGGTTAACCACTGAGCCACCCAGGTGCCCCAACTTTTGTTTATTTTTAGCTAAAAGATTACAAATTGGGAGTCTGGGGTTTGACTTACGTAAAAACATAGCATTTACTAAAAAGCAATTTTGGAAGTAACCGTTTAACTAAACACTTAGTACAAATAAGAAACGATTACTGGTTTTATTCCTCACTTGTAGGTACATTGCGTAGAAACAGGCAGTCTTGTGAAAATAAAATAAAAATTTATAAGGCCAGTAATTTTGTTGCATTACTAAAAGCTAATTTTAAAGTTGTATATCTTATATCTACTAGAATACAGAAGAAGAGGAGCTTATCATCTCTCTAAACATGGCAAAGAAAAGAAGCATGAACTTTAGGTACTCAGATATAATCATTTTATTTGTGGAGCCCAAAAGGAACTTTTCTCTCTCTCTCTCTCTCTCTTTTTTTTAAAGATTGTATTTATTTATTTGTCAGAGAGAGAGAGCACAAGCAGGGGTAGTGGCAGGGTGGGGGAGAAGCAGTACTCCCTGCTGAGCCAGGAGCCAGATGTGGGACTGTATCCCAATGACTTGAATCAAGGGCAGATGCTTAACCAACTGAGTCACCCAGGCTTCCCAAAAGAAACTTTCAATAGAACATTGAACTCTGTCCTTGAGTTGTATTGCTCTTTTAAACTATTCTGTCATTTACTTAATTGCAATTGGGCCTTAATCACCTAGCCTCCAGAAAAATGTTCTTCATGCTCTGTTTTTCCTGACATAATTTCCAACCTTCCTCTTGGAAGGAGGTGATCAGGAGTAGGTGTGGTCTGCCTCAACTGGCTCAGCACATCGGCTATTCAGAATAGAGTGACTTTGGGAGTGGAAATTAAGTTTAGAAGGTCTGTAAAATGGACACTAAAAATTAGTATGGAATATAAGTATACTTTACATAAATCTATATATAAATCCAGTGCTCCAAATCAATCCATATTTGAAATATTTTAGGAAGTGTTTACTTTTAGAGGATTCCTATTGTGAATCTTTCATAAATTGTTTGAAATATAAAGTACTTACTTTTTTTTTTTTAAAGATTTTATTTATTTATTTATTTGACAGCGAGAGAGAGAGATCACAAGTAGGCAGAGAGAGAGAGGGAAGCAGGCTCCCTGCCCAGCAGAGAGCCCGATGTGGGACTCGATCCCAGGACCCTGAGATCATGACCTGAGCCGAAGGCAGCGGCTTAACCCACTGAGCCACCCAGGTGCCCCCTTACTTTTTTTTTTTTTAAAGAGTCGGGATGGGGTAGAGTAGAGAGAGAATCTTAAGCAGGCTCCATACCCAGCATGGAACCCAGTACAGAGCTTGATCTCACAACCCTGAGATCATGACCTGAGCCAAAAGCAAAGGTTGGATGCTTAAGTGACTGAGCCACCTAAGTGTCCCCTTACTTTTTAAATTTGTCCATCTAGACTGTCATCTGGCTTTATTTTGTTTTGTAGCCTCAATCTCATAGTTTATCATATCACATCTTATTTTAAACAGTTTTGTTGATATACAATTACTTACTACAAAATTCATTCATGTTAAGAGCACAGTGTAATGATTTTTACATTGTAAGACCTACTAAGTTGTGCAACCTTTACCACATCTAATATTGGAAAATTTGAGTCATTCCCAAGATTCTCATGCCATTTGCACTCAATCTCTGTTCTCACCACCCATCCTAACACTCACTAATCTTCTTACCATTTCTATAGATTTGCATTTTTCTGGACATTTTTGTATATATGGAATCAGACAATGTGGTCTGATTCTAGTTTTGGTTTGTTAATTCTTTTTTTTTTTTTTTTTTAGATTCCTCATACAAGTGAAATCATATGGTATTTGACTTTCTTAGTCTGATGTACTTCACTTGGCATAATACCCTCTAGGTCCATCCATGTTGTTGCAAATGGCATGATCTCAACTTTTTATATGACTGCATAATATTCCATTGATTAGAGGGATTTTATCTTCCTTATTTATTCATCTATCAATAGACATTTAGGTTGCTTCCATATCTTGGTTATTGTAAATAATGCTGCAGTAAACATAAGGGTACATATACCTTTTGAGTTAGCACATGTCAATGCTCATTTATAATTTTCATTTTCTTTAGGTCAATATACAGTAGTGGAAATATTGGATCATAAGATGTTTCTATTTTTAGTTTTTTGAGGAACCTCCACACTGTTCTCTACAGTGGCTGTACCAGTTTACATTCCTACCAATAGGGGATGAGGGTTCCTTTTTTTCCACATCTTGCCAACACTTGTTATTTCATGTCTTTTTGTTACTAGCCGTTCTGACAGATGATATGTCATTGTGGTTTGTATTTGCATTTCCCTGATAATCAGTAATGCTGAGCATTTCTTCATGTGTTTGTTGGCCATGAAGGTCTTCTTTAGAATGATGTCTGTTCAGGTCCGTTGTCCATTTTTAATGAGTTTGGTTTTTTTGTTTTTTGGTTTTGAACTGTATAAGTTCTTTATATATTTTGGGTATTAATCCCTTATCAGATGTAGCATTTGCAAATATCTTCTTTCATTCAGTAGGTTGTCTTTTTCTTTTATTGATGGTTTCTTTCACTGTGCAGAGATTTTTATTTTGATATAGTCCCAATAGTCCATTTTTGCTTTTGTTTCCCTTGCCTTAGGAGACCTATCTAGAAAAATGTTGCTGTGGCCTATGTCAGACACATTACTGCCTGTGCTCTCTTCTAGGATTTTTGTGGTTTCAGGTTTCATATTAGGTCTTTACTCCATTTTGAGTTTGTTTTTTGTGTGGTGTTAGAAAGTGGTCCGGTTTCAATCTTCTGCATGTAACTATCCAGTTTTCCCTGGATGTCTCCCCCGACCCTGTTGCATATTCTTGCCTTCCTTGTCATGGATTAATTGGCCAAACAACTGTGGGTTAATTTCTGGGCTTTCTGTTCTATTGCAGTTATCTATGTATATATTTTTGTGCCAATACCATACTGTTTTAATTATTGCAGCTTTATAATGTATCTTGAAACCTGTGTTTGTGGTGTCTCCAGCTTTGTTTTTCTCCCTTAATATTGATTTGGCTATTTGGGGTCTTCTTATGGTTCTATGCAAATTCCACATTTTTCACTTTAAATGGAAAGCTAGAAATGGTTAAACTTAGTGAGGAAGGCATGTCAAAAATCATGATATGCCCAACAATTGCCACGTTATGGAAAGAGTCCAAATATCTGTCCACTGATGAATGAATAAGGAAGGGGTGTGTGTGTGTGTAATGGAATATTACTCAGCCATCAAAAAGAATGAAATCTTGCCATTTGCAGTGATGTGGGTGGAGCTAGAGTATATTATGCTAAGTGAAATAAGTCAGTCACAGAAAGACAAATATCATATGATTTCAATCATATGTGGAATTTAAGATACAGAACAGATAAACATAGGGCAAAGAGGAAAAAAAGGTGGCAGTGGGGGTAGAAGCAAACCATAAGAGACTTTTTTTTTATTTTTAAAGATTTTATTTATTTATTTGAGATAGAGAGAGAGATCACAAGTAGGCGGAGAGGCAGGCAGAGAGGGAGAGAGGAGGAGGAGGAAGCAGGCTCCCCATTGAGCAGAGAGCACCATGAAGGGCTTGATCCCAGGACCCTGGAATCGTGACCCAAACTGAAGGCAGAGGCTTTAACCCACTGAGCCACCCAGGTACCCCAGAGACTCTTTTTTTTTTTTTTAAAGATTTTATTTATTTATTTGACAGACAGACCAGACAGAGATCACAAGTAGGCAGAGAGGCAGGCAGAGAGAGAGAGAGAGAGAAGCAGGCTCCCCACTGAGCAGAGAGCCCGATGCGGGGCTCGATCCCAGGACCCTGAGGCCAACCCACTGAGCCACCCAGGTGCCCCCAGAGACTCTTAACTATAGAGAACAAACTGAGGGTTGATGGAGAGAGGTTGGGGGGGAAGAGCTAGGTAGGTGATGGGTATTAGGGATGGCACTAGTGATGAGCACTGGGTGTTATATGGAAGTGATGAATCACTAAATTCTACAACTGAAACCAATTTTACCATATATGTTAACTAACTAGAATTTAAATAAAAACTTGAAATCAGGAAACAAACAAACAGCCAAGATATGCCAAAAGCTAGGTCTCTTGTGCCGAACATTTATCCAAGCTATGGATGCAAAAAAAAAAAAAAAGCTCTTGATGGAAATTAAAAGTGTTACTCCAGTGAACACATGAGTGATAAGGAAGCAAAACAGTCTTAATGCTGATATGGAGAAAGTTTTAGTGGTCTGGATATTCTGGATAGAATATCCAATCAGTCCCAACCGTTCCTTAAGCCAAAAGCCATCCAGAGCAAGGCCCCAATTCTTCAGTTCTATCTATGAAGGCTGGTAAAGGCATGAAGTTGTTGAAGAAAAGTTTGAAGCTAACAGACGTTGGTTCATGACGTTTAAGAAAAGAAGCTATCTCTATAACATAAAAGAGCAAGATGAAGCCGCGAGTGCTGATGTCAAAGCTCTACAGCAAGTTTGCAGATCTAGCTAAGAAAAAATAATGAAGGTGGCTACACTAAACAACAGATTTTCAATATAGAAAAAACAGCCTTCTATTGGGAAAAGATGTCACCTAGGACTTTTTTAGTTAGAGAGAAGTCAAGGCCTGTTTTTAAAGCTTAAAAAAAAAAAAAAAGGCTGACTCTTTTGTAAGGGGCTAATGCAGCTGGTGATTTTAAGTTGAAGCCAATGCTCATTTATAATTTTGAAAATTCAAGAGCCCTTAAGAAGTATGCTTAACCTACTCTGCTTGTACTCTAGAAATGGAACAACAAAGCCTGGATGAAAGCAAATATGTATATAATATGGTTTACTAAATATTTTAAGCCTATTGTTGATACTTACTGCTCAGAAAAAAATATTCCTTTCAAAATAAGACTGCTCATTGACAATGCACCCAGTCATCTAAGAGTGCTAATGGATGTGTACAATTAGGTTAATTTTCATGCCATCCATTCTACAGCCCATGGATCAAGGAGTAATTTTGACTTTTAAGTCTTATTACTTAAGAAATACATTTTGTAAGTCTCTGGCTGCCATAGATTGTGATTACTTTGCTGGGTTTGGGAAAAATAAACTGAAAATTTTCCAGGGGAAAGATTAAGGTGCCATTAAGAACATTTGTGATTCACGGGAAGAGGTCAAAATATAAACATGAACAAGAGTTTACAAGAAGTTGATTCCAAACTTCATGGATGACTTTGAGGAATTCAGGACTTCAGAAAGAAGTAACTAGTGTGCTGGAAAAAGCAAGAGAACTAGAGTTAGAAGTGGAACCTAAATGTAAGACTGAATCGCTAGAATCTCAAGATAAAACTTTAGTAGATGAGTTGCTTCATATGGATGAGCAAAGAAACTGGCTTCTTGGGATGAAATCTACTCTTGGTGAAGATGCTTGGAAGATTGTTGAAATGACAAAAAAGATTTAGAATATTATATAAAATTAATTGCTAAAATGATGGGCATGGTTTGAGGGGATTGACTCAAATTTTGAAAGAAGTTCTACTGTGGGTAAAATGCTATCAAACAGCATTGCATGCTACAGAGAAATCATTTGTGAAAAGAAGGGTCAATTGGCATGGCAGCCTTCATTGCCTTATTTTATGTCCTCTTTAGCATATTAAAGTCCTTTTGGAAACCTTCCTTTTTGCTTACCTCACCTAACTCCGAAATGTATAATTAGTCATCCTCAAAACCCCAGGGCAGCAGCTCTTTTTGCCCACAGGTCCTGTGCCCATGCTTTAATAAATCACGCTTCTCAAAAAAGAAAACAAAAATCACCTTTTTGCACCATAAAGAAAAAAAAAAAAGATACTGCTGCAGTCATCCCAAACCTTCAGGAGCCATCACCCTGATCTGTTAGCAGGCCATCAACATGGAGGCAACACCCTCCACCAGCAAAACGATTGTGACTCACTGAAAATGCATATGATAGTATTTTTTAGCAGTAAAGTACTTTTAATTAAGATATATACATTGTTTTGAAAGACATGATACTTCTGCAGACTTAATAGACTATAGTGTAAACATAATTTTTAAAAGATTTTAAAAATCTTTTAAAAGATTTATTTGACAGAGATGCCGTGAGACAGGGAACACAAGCGGGGGCGGGGGGGTGGGAGAGGGAGAAGCAGGCTTCCCATTGAGCAAGGAGCCCGAAGCAGGGCTCAATCCCAGGACCCTGGGATCAAGACCTGACCTGAAGACAGATACTTAACGACTGAGCAACCCAGGCGCCCCTTTTAACTAATTTTTAAAAAGACTTTATTTGAGAGAGAGATGGTGAGAGAAAGCACAAACAGGGAAGAGAGTGAGAAGCAGGTTTCCTGTAAACAGGGAGCCCAGTGTGGGGCTTGATACCAGGATCCTGGAATAATGACCTGAGCCAAAGGCAGACGCTTAACAACTGAACCACCCAGGCGCCCCTAAATCTAACTTTTATATGCACTGGAAAACCAAACAATTCATTTGATTCACTTTATTGTGAAGTTTGCTTTATTGTGGTGGTCTGGAACCAACCCTTCAATGTCTCCAAGTTATGCCTGTATAAGTCTTACACTCCTTTTATAAATTATTTCTAAGTATTTTATTATTGTTGATATTTTTATGAGTGGGATCATTTTCTTAATTTTATTTTTGTGATTGACTACCATTAGTACATAGCCATAACACTGATTATTGCATATGGATCATATATCCTCTATCCTGTGACACTGATGAGCCTGTTTGTTCATTAACCTGTTTGGGGGGTGTGTGTGTGTGTGTTCTTTCGGATTTTCTATGTGGAGGATGTTTCTGACTAGAGGAGTTTCCAATATTCCAACTCCTTTTACCCCTGCTCATTTAGTTGTCATTACCCTTACAACTTTCAGTCTTCATACTTACAGATTGTGAAACACTAGGCCTTTAGTTCCTCCAATACTATTCTAACTCCTCACTCTTCTGCCTCGACTACTCTTCTCTCAGCAGCTATGTATCTTCCTTCATACTTCAGAAAGGAAATTAATGTTATAAACACATCCTTTACTGTGAATTAAATGATGCTCAAATTTCAGACCCCTTCACTCAGGAGCCCCTTTTAAGGTTCTCAGAGGGCCCCTAGCAATAGTAAGATGACCTAATTGTCATCTTGGTTAAAATTCTTTCTTTTTCCAGTCTGATTGCCCCTTTCCTAAACTTCAGATGTTGGTGTGCCAGTGGAGTAGTCACAAACATTTTGTGAATCTGAGTAAGGGAAAATTGAGTTGGGACTATACTATTAAAGTTGCCATTGGGAAAGACATTTTAGAATGCTTCAGTAATACAAGCAAGATATCACAGACTAGAAATTTGGGTGTGTGTGAATTTTTAAAAAATTAATGGAATAAAAACAATAAAGATTAATTTAAGCATAGAAATTATTTTGACATAAAAATGGTAACTTTTTTCAGATTATATTACAGATGAATTCATTAAGGGAAAGAAATATTTTCAATTAAATATTGAATGGATTATTTCATAATCCATTTACTGAAGTGGAGTTAATTATTCAAATACATTGAAGAAAGATTTAAGTGTCTTACTGATTTACAAAAGCTACTATCACCGAATATAACATAAAAATCATACCATGTCAAGGGCATCGAAGATAGATTAGTTTGTGAGCTTCCTCATTTCAAAGTCTATTTAAGCCTAGTCATTTTCTTTCTTTCTTTCTTTCTTTTTTTAAGATTTTATTTATTTATTTGACAGAGAGAGAGATCACAAGTAGGCAGAGAGGCAGGCAGAGGAGGGTGGGAAGCAGGCTCCCCACTGAGCAGAGAGCCTGATGTGGGCTCAATCCCAGGACCCTGAGATCATGACCTGAGCTGAGGACAGAGGCTTAACCCTCTGAGCCACCCAGGTGCCCCACCTAGTCATTTTCTAAAACACTTGAAATGTTCTTAATCTTATAATCATATAAAGAAATTTGATAAGTTTTTTCCAAATTGGACAATGTATAATATTTACACAGTGTTATCAATAATGAACTATAAAGCTGAATCTTTCAAAATTACTGATTATAAAGAACTAATGGCTATGCTAGATGAAAAGCTACATAATTTTTATATTTTCTCCACGTAAAGTATTATATAAAATGGCTCTCATATGAACAAGAGCATGAATACAAAAATTGCAAATAGGATATCTGTGTGGCTCACATTGGTTAAGCTGGTTAAGTTGGGCTCTGTACCCAGCACAGAGTCTGCTCTAGATTCTTTCCTTCTCCCCCCGCCTCCCCCCAACTCGTGCATGGTCCCAGGCTCACTCTCTAAAAATAAATAAAATCTTTAAAAAATAAAAGGTATTATAGAGCTATTACTTATTAGGAAGTTATATTATTTTCCTATATTTTATGATATTAGTGGAATTCATCAACTTTAAAATTTTTATTTGTAATGATTTTTCTCATTCTATGGAAAATTGCACACTTTTAACCTAATTTTATAGACTTTTTTTTTTTTTTTAGAGAGAGAGAGTAGGGGTGCAGAGGGAGGGGGGAGAGAATCTTAAGTAGGTTCCACACCTAGCATGGGACCAGAGGTGGGGCTCAATCTCACAACCCTGAGATCCTGACCTAAGCCTAAATCAAGTCAGTCACTTAACCAACTGAGCCACCCAGGTGCCTCATGTAGATATCATTCTTGTATTCTGTTTTTCAAGAAAGCTCTCCTTCCACTCACCACTAATCATATAAGATTTAGGCTCCACAGAACATGGATCTTCTTATGGCTAACAAGCTTGAATTTTTTGTTTTCTGCCTTTCTCCTTACAGAAGCACCTGAATCCACATCCAGTCTTTTTTCTGTTAAATATCCTTTTAAGCCCTGACTCCCATCCACATGGCTTATTCTCAGCGGCTGCCTTACGCCAAACCATTAGCCCCTTGACCTTGACTTAGTTCATAGTTCTTATTTCCCTGTCTTACCAGTTTTAGCATCTCTCTTAGCTTCCAGCTCTGCATGCTGATTGAGGCATCCCCTGTGGCTTCTGATCATTCAGGTGGACCTTAGTTACCAACAGAATGACACCACCCTTTTTCCTGACAAAGACTACTCTTTCAGCCTCTACCCTACCTCTGTCTTTTCTAGGACTGCACAAGAAATTCACTGCATCTCTTGTCTGTGTTTTTAGCCTCTGACTGTACATGTATTGTTACTCAGCTGGGTGCACGCTTAGGTGTCTCCTATTTTAACAAACCATTCTACTCTGCATTTTCCTCCTCTTCTTGTGACTTAAGTCAAGGTTCTTGACTTAAGGTATCACCTGTTTTGTCACTTCTGCTTTGTTGCTCTGTCTTTCCTACCTAATGCCTCTCTCTGAGATCCCCACAGGCCTCCTTAATACCAGATACAGTGGACTCTGTTCAGCGTTTATCTGAAGGCTTAAACACTGACCACTACTTTTTGTTTAAATTCTCGTATTTCCTGGGTTTCAGATATTATTCTTTTGGTTTTTCTTCTCTTTTACTCCCTAGTCTTTTTTGAGGCATTCTTTTCTGTTTTAGTCCCATAAACGTTAGTGTTGTCCAGTGTTTTATCCTCAACCCTTCGCACTTCTTCATTCCTCCACCTGGGCGATCTATTATTTTTACTCATTTATCCATTCATCAGTATTTGTTGAGCATATACTGTGTGGTAATACTGTTCTAGGTGTTTGGGAAACTGTGATGAATAAGACAGATTTAGTCTCTGCATCATAGATGCAGTCCATCCAGGAAGATAATTATTATCATTTTTTTATTATCATTATTTTTAAAAAGATTTTATCCATTTATTTGACAGAGAGAGACAGTGTGAGAGGGAACACAAGCAGGGGAAGCAGGAGAGGGAGAAGCAGGCTTCCCTCCAAGCAGAGAGCCTGATATAGGGCTTGATCCCAGGACCCCGGGATCATGACCTGAGCCGAAGGCAGATGCTTAACGACTGAGCCACCCAGGTACCCCCAGGAAGATAATTATTAACCAAATAATTACAATTCTATGGCTTCAGTCACCACTTTTTTGGCTAATAACTCCCAGATCTGTGCCTGAATCTTTTTTAACTATTAGGTAAATTATAGCCAGGACATCTGAAGTAATAAAATCACTGACATTGCAAAAAATCTGTGATTACTTTGAACTGTGACATTTCATGAAGCAAAAGCACTGGATCAATCACTTTAAAAGGTATTCTATATTGTAACCCCAGGTTTCATACAGCATGGAGAACCATGGTATGTAGCAAGAATCCTGTCTATGAATCTGAGATTCTCATTTTGTCTCTGTGGTTTTGTCACTTTGACCTAATTTTCTTCACTAAGTATTTACTGTTAATAAATTTAAAACATTAATTGAATTAATGTGTATGGAAAAGTTAGCTGTCTTTATAGTTAAAATAATGGAAATGAGTTGGGGTGACCATATACCTGTTTTCCTGGGATATTCCCAGTTTATATCTGTCATCTCACAGAATACAAGTAACACCTCCTTTTACATTCAAAATTGTCTCCATTTAGACAGTAGATTATATGGTCATTCTCAAACCATTTTCAAAGAAAACCATTTTTTTTCAAAGAAATATTTGTTATTATCCTTGCTATTTTTAAAATTCCTAATTTTTTAAACTATTTTACAGTCAAAGATTGGTGAAGTACAAATATTTCTGGAATAAGACTCTTTCATTACTTACTTTTACTAAAAGGGAGCTAACCAGTATTAAAAATGAAGTATATGATAATTTTCAAAACTGGACTTCACTGAAAGGAGAAGTTTTTCTACAAATTAAATCCATAAGTGAAACAGCTTTTACAGGTTTGTTATGCATATTTAGAATGTGATTTTTTTTTTTTTTTTTTTTTTTTTTGCTATATGGTACATCATAAGTAATGAGATAATACTTCATTTTATGTGATGGGACTTATGATCAACTTTTAAAATTGTTGGGGTTGGTAAACTAGCTGGCCATTATGCCTTCTTTGAACCCTAAAATTCAATAATTATAAGCTGATCTAAAATAAACCAGATACATCTATCTTGAGCTGTGACCAGAAGTCTGTTTATTACTGTTAAATGTGCCAATTTGTATTTTAAAACTTCTTCTTCTGTTCATGATTTAGTATGTCATGTTGGATCAGCCTTTCCTCAGATAACTGATAAATTCTGGACAGAATAACTACTTAAAAACACTAGAGAGTGACCAAAGTCAAGTACATAACAGAGGGAATGTCAAATATTGAAAGAAGTCATATTACTAAGTGAAAAAAGCCAATCTGAAAAGGCTACATAATATATGATTCCAAATAAATGACATTCTCAAAAGGGTAAAAGTATAAATATAGTAAATGAATCTGTTTTTGCCAGGGTGTGAGGGAAGGGTGAATACCTTGATCATGGAAGATTCTTAGAGCAATGAAAATACTTTGTATGATACTGTAATGGTGGATACATGTCATTATACATTTGTCAAAACCCATAGAATGTAAACACCAAGAGTGAATCCTAATATAAACTAAGGATTTGGGGGGAATTGTGATGTGTGAGTATAGGTTCATTAATTGTAAGAAATGTCGCACTCTGCTTCAGGATTTTGATGATGGGAGAGGCTATGCATGTGTGGAGACAGAGGTTATATGGAAATTCTCTGTACTTTCTGCTTAAGTTTTCTATGAACCTCAAACTGAGGCATTTTTCTGAAAGGCTATGAATTTTTTTGTTGTTATTGTTAAAAGAAGAAAATGGAACTGGGTGAATTCTTAGGGTTTTGTTTTTATTTTTGTTTGTTTGTTTAAGGCTATTAGATTGAGGGCAGGTACAGTGTGTTCCATGCCAGAAAGCGAAAACTCTGATAGAAATCTATAGTCTTTCGGCTTGAAGATTGGAGAACACAGATTAAGGCAGCCTCTGAGAAAGAATTTGCCAGAAAAGAGATGATCAGAGAGGGAGAGCTCAGAGATTGCATATAAGCTCTTTCTAATCTTTGGCCTATTCCTGAAATACATGTGCATAGGGAAGACTTGAAACAACCCATCAAAGACCAAGATAATTGATATTTTCACTGCTGCTTACCCAAGGGGAGATATATTTTACAGTTCAAGTTCAGCCAAGTTAACTGCTTATTAAAATAAAACAATGTCAAAATCACTACCCTTTAGGGGAACATAACGGAATTCAGGGTCTCCATAACATAACATCCCCAATGTTCAGGATATAACCGCAAATTTCTTGATCTGGGAAGAAACAAGAAAACATGGCCCATACTCAAGAGATTAGATAGCAAGCAGAGACCTACATTGAGTTGACTCAGATGATAGAAATAACTAATCAAGATTTCAAATTACCTGTTAATTATATTCAGTGACATAAAGGAAAATAAGCTATTATGAATGAAAAGCTAGAATATCTCAGCAGGAAACTATTAAAAATTGGATATTCAAGAATGGAAAAATACAATATCTGAAATAAGAGTTTACTAGATAGACTTCTATAGCATATTGTGATGACAGAAAAAATAACCAGTAAATTTAAGATAGATCAGTAGAAATTATTCATTTTGAAGAAGAGAGATAAACATTGAAAATGAATGAACAGAACTCCAGGGCCCTTGCAATGGGTTAAATGTACCATAAGTGATAAATATGGGTAAGTATTATTAAAGACTTTATTCCTTTGAATTAAAAAATTGCATATCCTTATTTAAAGTAGGAATTATTATATGTGGGTTTTATAAAGTATGTTGATTTAACTTATGACAGCTAGAACATAAAGGATGAAGGGAAGGAGTAAATAGATCCAAATGGTTGCACTTCTTTTGTATTTTATGTGGTATGATGCAATATTTATTATATGTAGACTAAAAATATATATATACTCATGAAGCAATGACTAACCAATAAATACAAAAAGATAAAGCTAAAAAGATAATAAATAAACTAAAAAGTAACTTTTCTAAAGGTCTCCAAACAGTGGAGAATTAATGTCACCTGTCTCTAAGATTTATTATGTATTATGGCATCTGGATCATCAATAGATCAATGGAACAAAATAGCTAGGTAAATGATCCTATTTGTATGATTATTTCACTTTTGACAGATGTGCCAAAACAATCCAGTGGGGGAAAGAAAGTCTTTCAACAAATCGTAATTGAACAACTGAATACCCATATGGGAAAAAATACCTCATTACCTCATTACATTGTACATGAGACTAATTCAAGCTAAATCACAGAATTAAATATAAAAGCTAAAAGGATCAAATAGAACAAAATGTCTTCATGAATTAGTGGTAAGTGAAGGTTTCTAGGATAGGGCAAAGAAGTAAGAAAAAGACCAATAAACTTTATCAAAATTAAAAACTTATTCATCAAAAGATGCCATTAAGAAAACGAATAGGTCAGCCACAGACAGAAGAATTTTTTTTTAAAGATTTTATTTATTTATTTGACAGACAGAGATCACAAGTGGGCAGAGAAGCAGGCAGAGGGAGAGGAGGAAGCAGGCTCCCTGCTGAGCAGAGAGCCTGATGCGGGGCTGGATTCCAGGATCCTGGGATCATGACCTGAGCTGAAGGCAGAGGCTTTAACCCACTCAGTGACCCAGGCGCCCCCAGAAGAAATATTTTTAAAAAACATGTGACAAAAAACTGCTGTCCAGCCTACATAAACAACACCAACAAATCAGTAATAATAGGACAAAAAAATTCAATCAAAAATGGCCAAAAGATTTGAGCACTTTATAAGGAAACATATACAAATGACCAATAAGGATGTGAAAAAGCGCTCAGTGTTACTGGTCAAAAGGGAAATGTTAATGTTAAGAGTACATACCCACCAAATTGGCTAAAATGAAAAAGATTTAAAACAGCAAATGCTGGTGAGGAAGGAAAGCAACTGGAACTCTCGTGCAGATTGGTTCGAGTATAAAATATTATAGCCACTTTGCAAAAAGATCTGACAGGTATTTTTTATAAAACTACATATACACATATCCAATGATCCTTGAAATTCTTCTCTTTGGTATTTATGCCCCCCCCTCCCCGCAAGTAAAAACGTATGTCCACACATTTATCCTAAAGAAGTGTTCTTGGTGGCAGCCTTGTAGCCTTAAAATAAGGGAAGAAAATTAATGTTCTTATAGTTGAAATAAACTGGTTCATATATAACTAATATATTAAATATATTTATATATATAAATTTAGACACACATGAATATGCTGCACTGATTTTTTATGGTGTGGTATTCCATTTATTTATTTTTTCTTTTTTAAATATTTTTTTAAAATTTAAATTCAATTAATTGATATATAATGTATTATTGGTTTCAGAGGTGGAGGTCAGTGATTCATCAGTCTTATTTAATACCCAGTGCTCATTACATCATGTGCCATCTTTAATGTCCGTCACCCATTTACCCCATGCCTCCATCTGCCTCCCGCTAGCATTCCTCAGGCTGTTTCCTATGATTAAGAGTCTCTTATGGTTTGTCTCCCCTCTGGTTTTGTCTTGTTTTATTTTCTCTTCTCTTCCCCTGTGATCCTCTGTTTTGTTTCTTAAATTCTGCATATCAGTGAGATCATATGATACTTGTCTTTCTCTGGTTGACTTATTTCACTTGTCATAATACTTTCTAGTCCCATCCACATCATTGCAAATGGCAAGATTTCATTTTTCTTTTTTTTTAAGATTTTATTTATTTATTTATAAAATTATAGAGGTTTCCTAAAAACATAATGACCTAAAATAATTTTAAGTCCATGTGGCTAATAGGACTAAGAACAACAGAAAAATCTTATCAAGATAAATTGGTTGTATAAGACTAATACTAGTAATTATACTTTCATTAGCTAACATTATATAATACTTATTCTAAATCTAAAAACCTGTATTAGCTATAAACTTTGACGATATAACAAGCATTTTAAATGATAAATACTTTTTTTTTTAAATACCAGCTTTTATTTGTGATCTACATGGATATGTCCTTATTGGGTGATTTGATTATGCATGGCATAGTTCTTCAGTTAAAAAGTTGACATAAAAAAATGAAACATTTTTATAAGAAGTAAAATAACCTCCTAATTCACAATCCTAATTCCTTTGTCCTAACACAGTTGCTTTCATTTTCCCATTTTATCTTTAGTCCATCACATGCCCATTTATTTTTGGCATATTTATAATCACAATATAAATGCCAATAAATATTCTAAAATGTAGTGTTATTGACTGGATTTTGTCACTTCCCCAAATTCATATACTGAAGTCACAATCCCTCAGAATATAACTATATTTGGAGTTAGGGTCTAATGTAAGTGGTTGGGCTCTAATCTATTGTGATTGGTGTTCTTTATAAAAAAAGATATTTGGAAACAGACACACACAGAGGGAAGAGCCATTTACAAGCCAAGAAGAGAGGCCTGGAACAGCTCTGTCCTTCATGGTCCTCAGAAGATACAGACACAGCTGATACCTTATCTCAGACTTCTTAGCCTCTAGAACCATGAAAAACATTAATCTCTGTTGCTTAAGCCACCCAGTCTATGGTCCTTTGTTACAGCAGCCCTAACAAATTAATAAATATTATGAACCACATACACATTGCACAATTTTATTCAAGATACTTTAAAAGATTTGCACATTAAAATTTAGGTTTAAATCAAAGTCAAAACAGAAACAGTATTCCTAGAAAAGGCATTGCTTAATATTTTCTTGCTGACAAAATATGTTTATTATTGAATAGCAGATATGAGTGAAATATTTCTTATCCCTCTAATGAGTGGCTTTCTCTTTATGTAATCAAGATTTTTAAGTTCAAATATTCATGGATTAGGTTTTCTTAAACCAAAGCACACCTATTTTAATAAGAGAAATTTCAGGAAAAAAATCCTTTATTGTAGAATCACCACACTAAAGGTAGAATATTTTAAGTGTATAATCAATTTGCTTCCATTCTCAAAGTAACTTTTGATTGACTAGCTCTTGAACTTTTAAAATTCAAGTTCTGAATTAGTCTTAGAAATGTAGTCCACATTTTTCATAAAATTGAAGAAATTGGGGATAGAATAGGCCTGTTTGCATATCCTATTAAACACACACAATTGCTTATGTGTTTTTATTGCCTTATCTAGTCTGACATTAAATAATCTGGGGCTCAGAATGCTTGCCTATGAAATGAAGTGTAAAAAAATATTCAGGGTATTCAACCAGTATATCAGAAATGAGAAGTTTTGTTCAGAAATGAATTTACTCATTTGGTAAGTATGTAGTGAGCTGCTATTATTTCTAGGACATCATGGTAGAAATTATGGGTGTAATAAAAAAAATGAGTAAGGTATTATCTCTGGCCTAAAATAATTTATAGTCAAATAGTAGGTCATATGTAAACATATGATCAGTGCAGTAAAATATGGTGTAAGTTGGTGCAAGTTCCAGGAAGATTTAGGTCACTTCCAGATTGCATCAGACAGGATTTCTAGGCCCTGGTAGCATATGCGCAGTGGCAGGCCAAATTAATGAGGTTAGGAGAACCTTCTTCATGGGGATGCCGAGACAGGGGAAATACAAGATGGCTACAATGACCAGAATAGGTTAACCTGGTAAAAATCATAACTTCTGAACTCCAAATTGGGACACATGGCTGACAGATATGAAGTTATAGAATGATGAAGGTAGGACTGAATATTTGATAGCAGGATTGCCAAACAACAAGGGATGTGTAATTTGCCAAGGATGAGTTAATTCACCTTCACTGAGTTTACTCTCCTAATTTCATGTTAGAAACACAGCTCCTGTTAGTTTGGAAATCTTGCTATACTTTTCCATGTGTTAGAATATATTTCACAAATAAATTTGTATTGCAATTCTTATTCTTTTAATGTCAGATAGAAAGTCATGTTGACATGAGTAGTTATTTTAGAGACAGAGAGTAGTGTACACTTACAGAGTCAACCTGCTAACCTAAGCAGTATCATTCTGGCAAATGAAAAATAGGTAACAGGATGTGCAGGCTCCTCTGCAGTGTCATTCTGACTTAAACATAGATATGATTAGGATATTATACAATTTATTCAGCATAAGGAGCCACCTTTATGGATACAGAAATACCCAAGACTTTAGGTAAGAAGAAAATCTGCAACCTCCATATTTTTAAAACTCTCTTCTTTTAAAATCTTATGCACTAGTGGGTTAGCAGTTTTCCTTATACAAATGGGTGCTTATCCATAAGTATTTAGAAGCATACAGTTTTTCTTAGGAAAAAGATTCCCATATAAAGTAATCATTCATTAGAATATAGTAGAACCTTACTTATTTGGTCTCTGTCAGGTTATTTCCCCAAGTTTTCTATTTTATTTTTAAAGATTTTATTTATTTGAGAGAGAGAGTGAGAGAGATAGAGAACATGAGTGGGGTGAGAGGCAGAGGGAGAAGCAGATTCCCCCCTGAGCAGGGAGCCCAATGTGGGGCTTGATCCTGGGACTCGAGGATCATGACTTGAGCCAAAGGTAGATGCTTCAGCAACTGAGCCACCCAATCACTCCACCAGCTTTTCCATTTTGAGCAATAATTAAAAGTGAAGAAGATGCTAGACCCCTTGTGCTCATGCCCTAGATCTGTCTTAAAGATCATGTTTTCTTCCAGACGTACTCTTCACCCACAAGAGATATTTTGCTTTTCTCTCCTTGGACCACATTCCTAATCCTATTCATCACTGTCCTTTAAGGCATGTTCTCTTCTCTGTACTCTGTCTAGCCTACCACTTTACTTCTCCTATAACCACTTGCCAGCCATATTGCCTCTGCTGCCATGTCTCTTTGATGGATCTCTGATTCTGGTTTTCAATTGCCCCTGTGACTGCTATTTCTGCCATGGTTGTTCCAAGACCAAGTCAAACTCCTCTGATACCCAGTCACTTGCTAAACCCATCACATGGCCCAGGATAAGCTAACCAAGGAAGGGGATGCCAAGTGAATTATCTAGAGAAGCAGACTGTCCAGATTTTCATGTAGACCACATCCTCATCAATTCAAATTAATTGTGGTTGTACAAATTTTATAGTATTTTATCATTATTGTGTGGTTCTTTAAATATTTTAATACTGGTTTAAGACAGTAGTGCTGAGGAGACTGATTAAGGGAGAGCTTGATAATTATTCTGAAGGATAATATGCTCCATGCATTTCTCACAAAATTGTATAAAACTAGTACACTTAAATCTGCATGCTATGAAGGCATATTTTTATTAAGTTTAATCTAGGTAGATAGAATAATGACAAGTGATTGCTATAATGAAATTCTGGTCTCATTTTGAGGGCACAGAGTATTATTAGAATCATTAAGGTATATTAACTAATACTTTCTGTCCATAAATTTATTAGTTTTAGACACTGCATCTTTTTATTCCTCTCCATCGCTACTGCCTTTCTTCATAATTGGTATAGAATGTACCCTAGTTACTCTCCTAGAAATGCCACCCAACTAGCTCATGCTAGCACATTTTAAATTTACTTTTCTCAATCAAGTTGCCAAGAAAACAATTTCAGTAAAACTCGGAACATTATGCAGATATTGTATTATTCATTTATGTATTTGAGAAGCAAGCTGGATTGCCATTTATTACAATTTAAAGGCTAAACTACTAAAAGTTTTCATGCATCTTTTAGCAATATAATCCTTTTTATTTCTTTTTTCAGAATTACTACTAAATTTACATTTTTTGGTTAGGTGTCATTATGCTGACAGAAAAGTCATCTTGACTTTCAACTATTAATTTTCTAAAAGGAAATAATCATTCTATGGGGAAATGATTTATGATTCAATTTTGTCTATTTGTAAACTTTGAATCTTCCTTACAGAAATAGAGATACTAAAGAAAAGTTTGACAGTGTCCCAGAGAAATAAGATATGCCTTGAAGAGGAAATGAAAAATCTGAAATTATTGTCAGATGCAGCCATATTGAGGTCTCAGCAGATTCAGACATCCAAACAACAGGAAGTAAACTTGCAAACCAGATGCCATGACTTGCAAAAAGAAGTACTAGGTAAAAGAGAATTGTTTTTTGCTGTTGTTAGCAACTAGCCATAATAAAATCTTGCTTTAATTAGTTTCTGTTGCAAATATGCCTCATTACTAGTAACTATGTCAATAACTGTGTCTGTGATCCATGTTTACTATCTTCCCCTCCCATTCTGCTATTTAGAGTGATGAGACTTAAGTGAATATGCTTCCCATTCTTAAATTGTACAGATAGTCTCCTGAGTTTTCCTACATTTAAGTCATTAATACATGTAAGATGTGTTTTTTATATGGTGTGAGATGCAGGGGTCTAATTTTATTCTTTCCAAGTGGATAACCAGTTGTATCAGTATTATATATTAAATAATCCATCCTTCCCACTGAATAGTACTATCATCTGTCGTATGTTAAAATTTTATATATGCTAATAACCTTGATTACTGTGTTCTCTCTTCTGTTCCACTAATTTATTTAAAATACCAGTAATACATATTCACTTGAATATAGTGACTTAATAGCATATTCTCATAGCTGGTAAGTCTTTTCTCCCTCCACCATTCTTTTTAAATATATGTTTTGAGTTATTCTTTGATTTGAACTTTTTAAGATCCTTTATTTACTTCTAACCCAAAGACTCTAAATAGTTACCTAATAAAGTATTTCTCCTCCAGTCTTTATACTTTTATTACAGATTCACAAACAGTTATTCTTCCACATAAACATTAAGGCAATTCATTTAATTCTAATCCCATTGGGAATTCTAGCTGGAATTACATTATATTTATATAGTAAATTTGGGAGAACTGACATTTTAGTGGTAGTAAGCCTTTTTAATATTATCAGCTCTACTCATTCAAGAATATAATGTGTCCTTTCATTTCTTTAAATTTGTTTTCAAATGATTTCATAGTTTTATTTGAATGTTTCTTTGTCATACTTGTTAAATTTATCACTATCATGGTTTTGCATTTACTATAAATGGGATATTTTCTCTATTTCAGCTTCTTAATGTTTGTTTTTGTTTTTGTTTTTTGGCATAAGAAGGTGTTTTTATTATAGCACAGGGATAGGACCATGGACAGAAAGAGCTGTATGGGGATTGTGAGGAGTAACAGGTTATATATCCTTTAGTTAGTAGGACTTAGGGATAGTCTGTAAGGAATTTGTGCATGTTAAAAGCAAGGTCTCCAGGATGTTGGAGGGCTTGCTATTATTAGGATAAGGTTGCTTTAGTCTTCAGTGAAACATTAACCGTAAGGCAGCCATGAGTTCCTTGAGAAATGTCACACTCTGCAAGTCTCAGGGATTTATCAGCGGGCTGCCAGTTCTAAGGAGAATATTTTAGGGCATTTCTCTTGCCATTGTTCTCCTCATCACTTATCCTGTGAACAATTTTGACCCTTAAATTTTTCAGGTTGCTAAGGGTGAAAGGTTTTATCTTCTGTAACTTTTCCTGATGAATATGGGCGTAGAGATGTCCCTACCTAGGTGTCAACATTAGTCAGTTGGGGATGTAGGAGTTATGAAAGGCAGAGACAGCTGAATCCAAGGTAGACAGCCTATATGAATCTTCTTGAGTAGAAAGGATCATCTATCAGCTTGAAGTTACAGCACTGAAGGAGTCTTGGCACTGGGTAGAGAGACATTGGAAAAAAATGATTAAAATTATTATGAGAAAAAGAAACCCAATGAAGAGATCTTTGATAGTTGACTAAAATCTTCCTCCGGGCCAGGAATTTAACCAATTATTAAAGGAGAGGGAGGGATTGTTTAAAATGCCAGTTTGAATATTTATATCTTTTAGCAATTGTGTTACATTTTTATGATAATCTGCAATATATACATAGCATTCTGTTTTTATGGTGGCACATGTTCATCCTGTGCAGCAGTTACAATATCTAATGCCATTTTGTTTTGGAGAAGTGCTTTTTGAATGAGTTATTTCAATGTTTAATAATGTAATGCTATTTTGAGAGTCACTTAAGGCTTTAATTGTGGAGCAGGTGGTGTTAGCCATCATATAGACTATTCTGTTTAGCAAGCAATCAGATAATTAATAAGAGGCACATTCATGGGAACAAAAGAAAAATATAGGTTAGTGGATGGAGCAAATTACAAACCCAGTGTCTGAGTCTCCAGTACTGCCAGTGAGAAGATTTTCAGATGTCAGGTTTGAAGCATCCTCAGACAGACTGGGATCAGGCAGTGGGAATCAGATGAGTTTTTCTGGTTTGTAATTTAATGCCTCTGATGATCCTTTTGAATGACCCATAGTACAACAGGCATATAGATTGTGTATACATGAGTTCTGTGGCAGTTTCTTTGAAGCTACCCTCAAGTTGTCCAGCATCAGTTTGCAGGGCTTTAGGAACAAGAGCAGTTTTAATTAAGAGAATGGAAGAAGATTGGAAATCTTGGTACTTGTTGATAGAATAAAAAAAGACTATTGGTTTTTATGTATTTGTCTTATATCCACCAACTTTATAAAGTCCTCATATTAATTCTAGTAGTTTTTTACTAGTATCTCTTCGATTTTCTAGTTTTACAATTATACCACCTGCTCCAATACCCCTGAAAAAGAGTTCATCTGTTTTTTCTAGTGTTCATCTCTGTTATTTTCTTGTCTTGTTCATATCTTTTAAAATTCATTTGAACTGAGACTGCATTAAATAATGATGATGACATTGAGCATCCACATCTTCTTCCTGATCTGAATTGAAATTATTGGTGTTTTGCCACTTGGGATTATATTTGATGTTTTTGGTAAATATTTATTTTTATTAACTATTTTACTTCCGTTTCAATTTTACTTAGACATTTTATATGAAATGCGTTTGGATTTTGTTAAGCATCTTTCAGCATCTGTCATTATAATAGTATGTCTTCCCCTTTAACCAACTGGTAAAATGGATTAGTATTATTGAATTTCCTGATATTGAAGCATCTTTGGTCTCATGGAATAAGCCGTATGTCATTTAGTTTTTAAATATATCGTTTCCTGCATGGTTATATTTTACTTACAAATTTGGTACATATATATTGATAAGTGAGATTGGTTTTTAAATTTTTCTTTATTAGGAGGCACTAATTTTATCAGAGTTTTGCATTAAAATTAAGTGACTCATAAATACTCTTGTTTTACTTTATTTTATTTTATGTATTTATTTTTTAAAGATTTTATTTATTTGACAGAGAGAGACACAGAGAGAGAGGGAACACAAATAGGAGGAGTAGGAGAGGGAGAAGCAGGCTTCCTGCCAAGCAGGGAGCCTGATGTGGAGCTCGATCCCAGGACCCCGGGATCATGACCTGAGCCAAAGGCAGACACTCAACAACTGAGCCAGCCCAAGTGCCCCATAAATACTCTTACTTTTAAATATTTCCTCTATCTGTGGTTAGGCCTAGTTTCTGATTTTTAATCTTGTCTATTTTTGTTTTATCTTGTATTATTTATCAAGCTTGCAAACCTTTATTTTTTTAGTCTTTTCAAAGAACTAGCCTTTGTATTTTTTTATGCTTTCCATTACTTTTATTTTCCATAACATTACTTTTTACTTCTATATTTGTTAATTTCCTATTCCTAGTTTCTTTTTGTTTTGTTTGTATGCTTTTATTTTGCAGACTTCTGAAGGGAGTACTTAGTTCTTTTATTGCTCATCTTTTTTTAATTTAATAATAAAAACATATAAGGGAATAAGTTTTCCTTTAAGTAAAATTTTCTCTATGTCATATTTTTAATATTAATTATTCTCCTTTTTAGTGCTGTCTAAATACTGAGTAATTTCTAATTTTTTTCTTTGGTGAAAGTGTTATCTAGGAGTATATTTCTTAATTTCTAAGTAGTTAATTATTTGGGGAAGGAGTTACTTTCTTATTTATTTAACTTGGGGGTATTCTGACTAAATAATGAGGTTTATAATACCTTTTTGAATTTGTTAAGTTTGCCTTTATGTTATGTACACGATCAAGTGTATAAATGTTCCTTAGAAATACGAAATAATTCTCAGCCTGATGGATAAAAGTTTATCTCAGTTAAGTGTAAGATTATTGGGTTCTTTTCTCTTGGTAGACTATAGGTGCTCTGACTTCTAGCTTTCAGTGCTGCAAATGAGAAGTCTACTGTAGCTCTGTTTTTTTGTTTAAAGGTAACTCATTCTTTTTTGTTTAAAGGTAACTCATTCTTTTTCCTGAAAACTTTTGTTAGATTTTTCTTTCTCTTTTTTTCCATTGGGCCTCAGTTGGATCACTCATAATCCTTGGATCATGACACATACGTACTGGCTGGGACTTTATATATAATCTTGAAGGGTAACGCAGACGTCCTTGTCTCATTCACAGTTTTACAAAAATATACTGCAGAATAACTTTGGAATTTAAGCAGAAATTAAAATGAATGTAAAATATCTAAAGAATGACATTAAAAAACTATATATCAAAACTGCGGGGCACAGCCAGAGAGGTGTTTTGAGGGAGATGTATAGCTTTAAATAGGGATATAAAAAAGAAAGAACAAACTCAAAATACATAGAAGAAAAAATAATAATAAAAATAAGAGTGGCAATCAGTGAAATAGAAAACAAAAAGATATAAAGAAGATAAGCAAAATAAAGCATTGATATTTTTTAAAACTAACAAAGTAGATCTTTGACAAGTTTGATCAGAAGATGAGAGAAAACACAAATGAAAAATACAAGCAATGAAAGGGGGCAATTTCTACAGATAAAGAGTAAAAAAATAAAATAAAAGTGGATGCTGTTGGGGCGCCTGGGTGGCTCAGTGGGTTAAGCCTCTGCCTTCGGCTCGGGTCATGATCTCAGGGTCCTGGGATAGAGTTCCACGTCGGGCTCTCTGCTCGGCGGAGAGCCTGCTTCCTCCTCTCTCTCTGCCTGCCTCTCTGCCTACTTGTGATCTCTCTCTGTCAAATAAATAAATAAAATCTAAAAAAAAAAAAAAAAGTGGATGCTGTTAACATTACACCAACAACTTTGAAATCTTAAATAAACATACTATTAGAAAAATATCTTACCAAGACTTACTCAAAGCAATTAAATGGTCCTATAACTACTAAAGAAATTGGATCAATGTCTTCTCACAGAGAAAAGATCAAAATTTTTTTCAAGTAAATTCTACCAACTTTCAAGGACCAAAAGATCTTAATTATACAGTCTTTTCTAAACAACTGAAAACTGGGGACTATTTCCCAAATAAGTCTATAAGGCCAAGGAAACACTGCTACCAAAATCAGGCAAAGAGATTAAAGGAATATTATAGCCCTATTTATATTATGAATGTCAGTGTAACAATTTCAACTGTATGATATTTTAAAAAATATTTTGAATCACCTAAGTGAATTACTTATTTATAAAATTAAATAAAGTTAAATAAACAAAAAAAGTTAAATAAACTCTGAATGCCATGCTACTTATTTTAGACTTAAAAGAGGAGGACAAATTTAAGATATATTTGCTAAAATATGCATTTCACACTTATAAATAACTTTCTTCAAAATGCAAGGTTTTGGGGCACCTGGGTGGCACAATTGGTTTAGCATCTGCCTCTTGGTCTTGGCTCAGGTTGTGATTTCAGGATTGTGAGATGGAGCCCTGCAGGGGTCTGCACTTAGTGTGGAGTCTGCTTGAGACTGTCTTCCTTTCCCTCTGCCCCTGGCCTTGTTCCCCACACTGCCCCACCTTTCTCTCTTAAAAACAAAACAAAAAACAACAACAACAACAACAAAAATGCAATTTTCCTTCAAAACAAAGATTTAAATTTCTGCCTCTCTTTTATTTCATCCTTTTAATCTGGCTTAGAAAGTAAGCAGTTTCTTTGAATATTATAATTTCTTAGAAGAACAGTAAAACATTAGAAAATGTGATATCTTACATTCTTTTAGGAAACTGTAATGTATATATGTTACCTGATGCCCTTACTGCCTCCTCTGTTCCTGAATACTAGTTGATCTTGGAATGAATTCTTAAAGCTTCTGTTGCTTGGTGTCAATTGTTCTTGGGTCAGCTCTTGGGAAAAATATATTTTAAAAATAGTCTGAGAAGTAAGAACCATGTTTGGCCCCCTAGCCCTATCATATTTAGAATATGTTATTATAGGAATGTGTAAAAATAGCAATATATATTTTTAGAATAGAATACCAAATTCAGAAGGTGAATCAGATTTTAAGGTAAGAATCATTATTAACAAATGGGGAAAAGCAAAATTATGTGATAAGTGGCATAGGGATAACTAAAACAAAATAAATCAAATACTCAAAAATCAACCTCAAATTCAGTAAGAAAAAAATAACAGGATAAACTAGCACCAAAAAAAGGATATAGAACTTACCCAAATCATGAAGGAATAAAGCAACACTTTAAAAATTACAAAGGGTAAGATAGACAGATTTTGCCTTTAAAAAATATAAAATCTCTGACTTTAAAACTGTCAAACCACCTAAAGATAGAAGATGGACCAAAAAAATGTGTGTATCATATATGGCATGCAAAGAGTTACAATCTGTATCATATAAAGAATTTATTTAACTATGTGTGAAAACTGCCAGGACCCAAAGCAGGCAAATGGCTGAAAAACAGAAACAAACAGAGGAAATATAATAAGCACAAAATTCTTGATCACTAATAATTAAATAAAAAAATTATCTTTTTAAAAAATTAGTACAGAGACTTCAATGATAAAGTTTCCCTTCATTTGATGACAAAAATTATGTATTTTTATAACCCACAGAAATGTTTGTGATCAAGTAATCTCCTTATTGAGAATCTATGCTTGGGAAATAGAAGAGGAAAAATTATTTATATGTAAAGATCATGTTTTTAATAGTGAATGATTAGAAATGCTTTATCTGTAACATTAATGAAATGGGTAATAGATTATCATATACCATCACCTAGAACATTATCCAGACTTATAAAATGACAATATGAACATGGGGTATCAACATGGGAAATACTATAATTGTAATATTACATAGTAAAAGAACTCACAAAATTGTATGTACTTTACAATTATGTCAAAATACATATATTCATGAATGGAAACCAGAAAGCATCATGAAAATATTATTTTTATAAGTTTTAGGGTGATAAAAATATAAGTGATTCTTCCCCTCTTAAATTACTCTCTCATGTTATTTTAATTACCTTTCTTCAAAAACGAAAAAAAACTTTACACATCTTTTAAGATTTAGCTCACATTCCACTTCCTACGTTAAAAATCCTTACCAAAACATTGTAGTACTAATTAGTCATGGTTTCTATACTCATTAAGACCTCACCTTCATTTAAGTACAGCTATATTCAGATCAAAAGTGCAGCTGGAGACTCTAATCTGTTCAGTACTCTATGTATAGGTTGTATAGTTATGGATGCAATATAAATTCGTCTAAAGGACAGTGTAATTGCAGAGCAAAGTGGCGCATAATTTCAAGACTAAATTAGGGTTTCATTTCTGGTGCTGCTGAATAGGTTCACTCCATGGGTAACACCCAAACTATGCTAACGGAGAGAGAAAGCATGTTAAAAGGCTGTTACATCTCTCTTGGTTGAAGCTATTTAAAATTGGCAAGTCAGAGGGGACAGGATCATTAAAGCTAATGATGACTCTAATGATCTCAACTAGTGATGACAAATAGAACTTCCTATGAAACTACCTATGTAGGACACTGGGTTTGGGGGATTTTGTTTTGTTTATTCATTTGTTTGTTTTTACCCCCACTCCCAAACACACACACAATCTTATGCCCATGTTAGAAATTGTCAGAAAATTTAGAAAAAAGTTCATAAATGTACCTCTTGCTTTATCCACAAATATCCTTCTGGTAAACTGGTTGTACCAATGTATCCTTTTTTTCTAATTCATTTTTCCAAGATGGTTACAATGGTTTAAGAAAACTACAAGTGCAGGAGAGACAGTCAAGTTTCTGTTTCAGGTCTTAGCAGTGTTGTATCACAAATCTGGTAAACTTTCTTGGGGATTTTCTCAGGTGTCCTCACCTCCAGGGGCCCAAACCTGCCCTCCTGCTCTCCTCCTCTCACTATTTTCTATTTGGGATCATCTAATTTTATTTCTGCCCACTGTCCACGAACCTAGTCATTAGCCTCTTCCCACACCTCATCTCTTGTCCCTGGGCTGACCATGCCTCTGAGTTTAACTTTATTTTTTCAACAGGTGTTTGTTGGACATTGACCACATGTGGCCAGCTGGCCTCATCTTTGTTTTGACTTCTGGTGTATAGGTATTCTTCAGCTCTTGATGGGTCTTCACAGGATTTCTGACTTCCTAACTCCACACTGGATGTATGTGCTGGCATTCTTTAACTTTAGCCATTCTTGACAGATATTTTTCTCTTCTATATTAAGAATAGACTACAAATTTCTTTAGCTCCAATTTTGTTGTCATTCAAATTATTTTTAGTTGTGCTTTTTCTGCCATCACATGGCATTTACTTTGATAATTTTCATGAACTTTAACACTCTTACTTTTTATTCTGCTTTCTTTTAAATGCATGCTTAATTTTTCTCTTACTAACCAACTAATGTCCTTAAGATTTTCTCCTTTCTTCATAATCATCATCTATAGTTTTCCAACTTATTAATGTCTTTTCAGGAATCCTGTCAACCATTTGCAAAGAGGCAAAACCAGCATATCACAGTAGATATCTTCTCCCCAGATAAATGACTGGATTAACATAATGGGCATAGCATTTTAAATTTTCTTTGGGAAAATTAAAATAAAGGCAGACTGACATGTCACTCATCTCATAACTCTGTGTCTTATTTTTAAGAAATGTAATAATTTGCTCAAGGAAACAATAGGATAGTATTTAAATTCATTTTTGATGACCGCTATAAGTGGCTTATTATTTATAATCCTAAATCCAGTTCTAAGCATTTGCATGGTTTATGATCCTTTCTATGAATCATTTTACTGGGCCTCCATTGCTGCAGAACTAGCTTTAAATGATAAGCGTCACAATACGGCTTCCTTTCTAGGACTAGTTGAACAACTTCCCTCCTGTTTTCCTTGCCTAATTCTCTGCTCCACCTTCTGCCTTTCATTATTTCCTTCAGAGCATTCATTCAGGCCCTATACTATATATTCTCCCTTGTCCTTCAATCCGCTTGTTATCCATGCTCTTAATAGTTTCTTATTCTCTCTTAGATTCTTTCTCTCATTAAATGAGCTAACATGTTATATGGTTGACCTTTGAACAACAGGTTTGAATTGCACAGGTCCACTTATATGCAGATTATTTTTTAGCAAATATTATTGGAAATATTTTTGGAGATTTGGGCCAATATGGAAAAACTCACGAAAAATTGTATAGGCTAGAGATATTGTAAAAAATATGAAAAAGTTAGGTATGCCATGAATGCATAATAGATATACATATGTAGACACTAGTCTGTTTTATCATTTACTACCATAAAATGTGCACAAATCCATTATAAAAGATAAAATTTATCAAAATTACACATACAAACACAGACCATATGTTATCTTTTCATTTTTGATGTCTAGTTTTAGTAACACATATGAAATCTATGGTCTCTTGTAGCATATAAGAAAATATTGAGGTGGGTACTGACAGATGACCATTTTGCAAACAAATAATGTAAACTTATGGTATCAGTAAATACAAGTGCAGTACTGTAAATGTATTTTCTCTTCCTTATGATTTTCTTAATTTTTTTTCTTGCTTCATTGTAAGAATGTAGTACATAATGCATGTAACATATGAGATATGTGTTAATTGACTGTTTATGTTATTGGTAAGGCTTCCGTTCAGCAATAGACAGTTAGCAGTTAGCAACTGGTGAGCAGTTAGCAGTTAACAATTAGCAGTTAAGTTTGGGGGAAGTCAAAAGTTATACACCGATTTTCAGTTGAACAGGGGGTCAGTGCTTCTAGACCCCATGTTGTTCAAGGTCAATGTACTTTTTCAACTGACTAAACATATTCATGTACTTGAATATGTTTTAGATTCCATGTGTAAGTGAGATCATACAGTATTTGTTTTTCTCTGTCTGACTTATTTCATTTAGCATAATGCCCCCAAGGTTCATCCCTGGCAAGATTTCATTCTTTTTTTATGACTGAGTAATACCACATTGTATATACGAACTGCATTTTCTTTATCCACTCATCCAGGAATGGGTGCATAGGTTGCTTCCATATCTTAGCTATTATAAATAACGCTGCAATGAACATTGGGGTGCATATATTTTTTTAAGTTAGTGTTTTAATTTCTTCGGATAAATACTGAAAAGTGGAATTGCTGTACCACATCAGAGTTCTATTCTTAAATGTTTCAGGATGTCCATGCTGTTTTCCATAGTAGCTATACTACCACTTTCCATTCCCATTGATAATACACAAGTGTTCCCTTTTCTCCACAGTCTTACCAACACATGTTACCTCTTGCCTTTTTGATAATAGCCATCTTGACAGGTGTGAAGTGATAGGTCAGTGTGGTTTGATTTGTATTTGCATAATGATTAGTGATGTTGAGCACCTTTTCGTGTGCCTGTTGACCATCTGTATATCTTCTTTAGGAAAATGGCTATTCAGATCCTCTGCCCACTTTTTAATCTGATTGTTTGCTTTATGGCTGTTAAGTTGTATGAGTTCTTTATGTGTTTTGGATATTAATCTCTTATAAGATACATGATTTGCAAATGTTTTCTCCCATTTGGTACATTGCCTTTAAATTTTGTTGGTGGTTTCCTTTGCTATTTGGAAGCTTTTTAGTTGGGTATAGTCCTAATTATTGATTTTTTGCTTTTATTGCCTTTGCTTTGGATGTAAAATCTAAAGCATCATTGCCAAAACCAGTATCAAAGAGGTTATCACCCATGTTTTCTAGGAATGTTATGGCGGTAGGTCTTATATTCAAGTGTTTAATCCATTTTGAGTTAATTTTTGTGTATGGTATAAGATAGTAGTCCAGTTTCATTCTTTTGCATGTAGCTGTCCAGTTTACCAAGCACCATTTATTGAAAAGAGTGTCTTTTCCTTACGGTCTATTCTTGGCCTTTTTGTTGTAAACGAATTGACCATGAATGTTTGAGTTCTGTGCTCTCAGTTCTGTTCCGTGATCTATATGTTTGTCTTTATGCCAATATGATAGTTTTGATTATCATAGCTTTGTAAGAAAGTTTGAAATTAGACAGCATGATGCTTTCAGCTTTGCTATTCTTTCTCAAGATTGCTGTAGCTCTTCAGAATCTTTCGTGGTTCTATACAAATTTTAGGCTGATTTGTTCTATTTCTGTGAAAAATGTTGATGGATTTTTTTTTAAGGTTTTATTTATTTATTTGACAGATCACAAGTAGGCAGAGAGGCAGGCAGAGAGAGAGGAGGAAGCAGGCTCCCTGCTGAGCAGAGAGCCCGATATGGGACTCAATCCCAGGACCCTGGGATCATGACCTGAGCCGAAGGGAGAGGCTTTAACCCACTGAGCCACCCAGGCACCCTGTTGATGGAATTTTTAACAGGGATTGCACTGATGCAGTTTTTGGGGGGGTAATATGGGCATTTTAACAATATTAATTCCTCTAATCCATGAACACAGAATATCTTTTCATTTATTTGTGTCTCCTTCAGTTTCTTCCATTAATGTCTGATAGTTTTCAGTGTTCAGGTCTTTTTCCTCTCGTTAAATTTATTCCTAGATATTTTATTGTTTTTGATGCAATTGCAAATGAAATTGTCTTCCTAATTTCTCTTTCTGATAGTTTGCTATTAGGGAGAAACACAACAGATTATTGCTTATTGACCTTGTATCCTGCAACATCTATTTGTTCTTAAAATTTTTGGTTTAGTCTTTAGGGTTTCCCATATATATAATATTATGTCATCTGCATATAATGACCGTTTACTTCCTTTTTAATTTTGATGCCTATTTCTTTTTCTTGCTTAATTTCTGTGGTTAGGATTTCTAATACTGTTTTGGGTAAAGTAGCAAGAGTAGACATCCTTGTCTTATTCCTGTGTCTTAGAGAAAAAGCTTTCAGTGTTTCATCATTGAGTGTGGTATTAGCTGTGGGCTTGTCACATATGGTTTTACTATGCTGAAGTACTTTTCCTCCATACATATTTTATTGAGAATTTTTACCATAAGTAGATATTGAATTTTATTAAATGCTATTTCTGTATCTGTTTATCCTTCATTTTGTTAATGTGGTGTATCATATAGATTTATTTGTGGATATTGAACCATCCTTGCATCTTTGGCCTAAATCCCACTTGATTAGGGTTTATGATCCTTTTTAATGTATGGTTGAATTTGTTTGCTGGTATTTCATTGAGGATTTTTGCATCTGTGTTCACAGGGATATTGGCCTTTAAGTTTCTTTTCTTATAATGGCCTTGTCTGGTTGATATCAGGGTAATGAGGGCCTAGTAAAAGAAGTTTGGAGAAATATTATACTTGCAATTTTAGACTTATGCTCACTATTATATCATTATTGTGCTCCCTTAAAAATAAAATTTAGAAATCATTCTAATATTTTATATTCCCAATTCTCTTACTTTTAGAATTCACCTTTAGATAAACTTATCTTTCTCCATTTTAAAATATATAACTATCTGTTTTTTGTGTCTCTCCACCTACCCCTACCAACATTTACCACTAATGTTGTATTAAATGAAAGCATGTTGGGCCAAGAATCAGAAGATGATGACTAGACATTTAGCCATGTGATTCTGACATGCCATTTCTCCCTGATGAGTTTGTGTCCACATCTAGGCAATGGATGGGTTGGACTAAGGCCTTGGATGCCCCTCTGGGTGATATTGTGCTCTAATTTGATTCTAACTCTGATGCCATTTTCTTGTTTCCAAAGTTAAATAAATGTTCTTATTTTTACATTTTTATTTTTTCTTTTAAATCACCATTAAATGATTTCAACTTTGATTCAGGTTTAGAGTTTTCATGATCATTTTCTACATAAAAAATTTTAGCCTTGTTTTTTCCACATTTCCCTTTATCTTTTAAAATATAAACATTCAAAAATTGAAATTCAAGTGATAACTCTGGCCCATGTAGTTTAATAGTGGTTTAAAAGTAAATAAAACTATTAATAGCAGCTTAATTCTTTTTTTTTTTTTAAAGATTATTTATTTATTTGACAGAGAGACAAAAATGTGACAGAGAGCACAATCCTGACCAGTGAGCATGAGTGGGGAGGAGAGGGAGAAGCAGGCTCCTGGCTGAGCAGGAAGCCAGATGTGGGGCTTGATCTTAGGTCCCTGAGATCATGACCTGGGCTGAAGACAGATGCTTAACTGACTGAGCCACTCAGGTGCCCTATAGCAGCCTAATTCTTAATGTCAAAATTTAATCTTTTTCACAGGAAAGTAAACATAAAATTTTGAAGACTAAATTCTTTGCTCTTTTTTAAAGATTTATTTATGTAAGTTTTGTAATTTTAATGTTTAGCTTACACTAATATAACCTCCAAAATGCACAGTTTATCTAAATTGATAATACTCTTCTCAGAGATCATTGTGACCCACAAATCAGTCCACTTAAATGATTTTCCTTTCACCTAGCAGGATAAAATGTCCTTTACTTTTTGTCAGTAGTCACAAATATTGGAAGATGGAGTTTAGATAAAGCATTTCAGCATTATCATCTTTCCTAAAATGTATTTGACCAATTCCAAATTTATTCCAAGTGAAAAAACTTACATTATTTTTCAGTGAGCTTTTTGGTATAATAAATAACACACAAATATTTTAATAAAGTTATTTTGCATATATTTTAACATCCTCAATGCATTTTTTTAAAATAGCCTTATCAAGAAATAATTTAAATGCCATAAAGTTCACCCAATTTAGGTGTACAACTTAATAGTTCTCAAGATATTTATAGAAGTATATGACCACCATCAAAATCTAGAGCCTTTCTATCCTCCCCAAAACAAACATCATGGTCTTCAACAGTCGCTACCCTTACCTTGCTTCCCTTCCCCCATCAATCATTAATTTACTTTCTGTCTCCATAGATTTACCTGGTATGGACATTTCATGTAAATAGAACCATACAATATGTAATCTTTCATATCTGACTTCTTTGACTTAGCATATCTGTTGTAACATGTGGAAATGCTGTATTCCTTAATTAGTAGCTTCTCTATTAAGGTGAAAAATAGTCATATGAGCAATGTGGCTCAGTTAAAAAAAGTAGTGATCAGCAGTCAAATACTTCTGCTTTCTGGCTCTGTAAAAACAGTCCTTTTACAGGACTTTGGACAAGTTATTAATTTCTTTGACTCAATTACTGCACTGGTAAAATGGAAATATGACCTATCTTGGAAATATGACCTATCTTAGAGCTCTAACCTATCTTAGAGCATTAAGAGAATTAAAAAAATAAAATGTAGGAACCCCTAAAGAACTACACAAATATAGAATATTTAACTACATTTTAAGTTGGTTTTCCTGGTATAATAGTCAACCAAATTATTATACTTGAGCTAAAGTATTAGTACTCTTTTAGGGGTGCCTGGGTGGCTCAGTGGGTTAAAGCCTCTGCCTTCAGCTTGGGTCATGATCCCAGGGTCCTGGGATCAAGCCCCACATCGGGATCTCTGCTCGGCAGGGAGCCTGTTTCCTTCTCTCTCTCTCTGCCTACTTGTGATTTCTGTCAAGTAAATAAATACAATCTTTTTTAAAAATAAGTACTCTTTTAATAATAAAGGAAAACTATGAATTTTAATTCCTGTTTGCCCAAAGGTCCATTTGCCTCCACTAATTTATATTCTAGTCAGCCTTGGTTAGCTTTAACAATACTAGTCACTCTTTCACTCATGGACTCACCCAGGCACACAACCTACTGCTCATAGACATTTACAGATTATCCACTTTCTGGGCCAATAGCATGAGTAATAGCTACTCTGTCAGAATGAGAAATGAATGACCACCCCACATGCCCTGTGTCCAATGTCTCAGCTCTTACCAGCATCCCTCTCCTCCTTGATAATCACTAATACTATCCTTACAACATTAAAAAACAAAAATAATTCCTATGCGTTCAGGTAGCTTTCCTACAACAGTCTGAATAATAGCTAACATTCATAAATTACTAACCACATGCCATGCACAATATAGTCACAGTGTACTCATTTATCATTACCCTCCTGCCCTCCTAGATTAATCACTTCTATTATCTCCAGTTTACAGATGAGATTACCAAGGTTTAGAGGAATAAAGTCATTTGTCCAAAGCCACACAGTTACTAATGAGCACAATTGGAACCTGACTCTAGAACTGTGCTGCCAAAACTTGGGCTCTTAACTGTTAAATTCCACCACATGGGAGCATTAAAACATATATCTTGTTATCATTAAATTATGCTTCAGGAGAGCTATTGTACCAGACCATCCAGTACTGGTGATAAGCACAAGTTTCCATAAGGGGTAGGCAGAAGAGGTCTGGAGGACAGTAGACACCTAATGATAGGTTATGGGAACTCCTGATGGGTTACGTAATGGGTGATGAGATGGATATGGGTATGGGTATGTTTTAGGCTACTTTAATATGATTCTTTTGTTTTCTGTTACCCAATTAAGCCATGTTCACTATTGATTAGGAAATCTCAACATTCAGAGGGAGTTCGAAACATTTGATGCATATCCTCCTTGACCCTCTGTCTTGAATATATTTTTTATAAGAATAGAATAATAGAGTTTTATAATCTCCAGTCTCCCATTTCCTCTCTTCTGAAAATTTTCCATGTCAAAGTATTCTTGGTATTTTGATTTAGGGTGAATCATAATTTATTTAATTGTATCCTAGTTTTGGATGGTTGTTTTCACTTTTTTCTGTTAAAACATTGTGATACATATCCTTATAGTAAATATTTTCACATATCTGAGTGTTGCCTTATCATCTCTTTTGTCTTCAAATTATAAACTGTCTTTGTTTTTTTGTTTGACGCCTTTAAATTATGTAATTGTGTGGTAGAATTTGTTTAATGTAATTAGCACAAAGTATGAAAGCAATCTTTTGAAGAAATTCTTTCCCTTTGCCTATTTTCCTGCCATCCCAGCGCAGCAAGCGGAAGGGGGGTAGCAAGAATCAGAGCCCTGTGTGGCTGACCATGTACTTCATCTCTTTCATAGTCTTGCATAAAACTGTCCTGCATATAGAAATCTCTGTAAGCATTCTGATTGTGAAATACACTGATTCATTAAAGAAATGGATATTTATATGGTTATGTGACTCTATTTGAAAATGTCTTAAATATTTTTAGATCTAAACTTCTCTATCTTCCATGTATTCATTTTCTTTATTATTAAGCCTAAGTATTTTTCTTTTTATCCCATAAATATTTTTAGCTAATACTGTTGTATTCATAGTAGGTCCCCGTCCATATCGATTACTAGTATTTTCTAGTCTTGAAAAAAATCTCATTAAAATATGTATGTATGATTTGTGAATTATATGTACAAATTTGTCAGAAAACAGAGTACTATTCTAAAGTATTCAGAAATTTCTAAATCCATCAGGATTATGTCTATGAGATAAATGATATATTATCTTTGTTTGCCAGTTGAGAGAGAGAGTAGCTTTAATCAGGGTAAAAACATTTGTAATATTTCATAAGCGCCCCATAAGTTGAGTTATTTTCATGTTATATTGGATTGGTTTAATGTTTAGAATAAACTACAATGAAGGTTTAGAAGCATGTTTTTTTTTGCATTCTGAAGTAAATTTTCGATTATTATTAGAATGTAATTCACTTCTAAATTTTAAATATCTGATTATCTCCTTAGCATGATTTAATGCATATTCCTATTCTCTCCTACCCATACACACCTAGCGAAATAATTTTCTGGGTTTAATATAACTACATCTGGACTGAATTACTTTTTAGCTGTGTATCCGCACCTGTTCTAGCATCTGATGTATTAAAATCTCCAAATGTTATTTCAGTCCTTTCTGGCATTATGTGAAAAATGTTAACGTACTTCAAGTATACTTGTTGCAAAATAGATGTGAATCAAACCTCTGAAACATAAACCCTAAAATGAAATGAATTTTCTAAGTGGCTATATCACCATCTGAGCTTTGTAAAATGTTTGCTAAAGTTAAAATATGTTAATTTGCGATTGATACAGTTGAATACACATTATAGAACTTTCTTCTATTATTGGTATATATTCTTGCATCTGCCAAGGTTTCCCCTGTTAATCCTCATTTAAAAAAAATTTCAGTGAAATCTTACTTTTGTAAAAGTCTAAGCTCATTAAACTATGGTTAATAATATATACATATAAATATCCTCTAAATGCAACAGACTGAGTATGTTCATTCACATCAGTTATATCTGATCAAAAATTCCACAATTTCAGTCATATAATTAACCATCTGACTAAATAAAGTCATTTTTAAAATATTGGAGAAATAAAACAGGTTTAGGATTAAAGGAGTTATTGATTTGTTATCTAAAACATTATTCATCATCTTGAAGGCAAAAGGAGGCACTTCATTATAATTTCTCCAATGACAAGGGAATATATCCTATTGGTATTTATGGACTGAATCCAGTTTGCATGGACCCTACCTAAAATAGAGTAGATACTCGGTGAGTGTCTAGTAAAGTAAAATAACCTATTTATAAGAAAGTTTGCATTTTAATGCCAAGATACATATTAGATATTATCAATGAAAACTGCACAACTCTTTCTGTTCCATGCCTTTTAAACCCTAGATACATAAATTTAAGCATTTAATTGTAGGCATTCTTATTTCTTCTATCTACAACATTTCATTTATTCATTCAACAATTATTTTTGAATACCTTCTGTGTCTCAAATACTATGAATACAACAGATAAGGTTTCTGCTCTTGCAGAATTTACATTCTAGTGACTTTGTATTGTGAAGGTTAAATTAGTGTAATGCACATAGAAGGTAGAGTAAGTACTCAACACTTAGTTGTGATGATGATGATGATGAAAGACACCTTTATATATGTTATTTAAAGCCATGAGGCTAGACGAGATCCACTAGAGAGAAAATGCACATAGAGAAAAGGACTACAAACTGAACCCTGGAGAGTTCTATGAATAAGGATCCTCAACAGAGACTGAGAAACAATTAGCCAACGAGGTGGGAAGAAACTAGAGAGTATAGTTTAATGGAGACAAGAGGAGTGCTTCAAAGAGGAAGTAAACAGTTGTGTCAAATGCTACTAAAAGTTTGAATTATATAAGAACAGAGAATTGAATTTTGGAATTGCCAGGATAGTATGTCGTTCATAACTTTAAAAAGAGCTATTTCAGATGAACATAGGGGAAGGGAAGAAAAAATAAGGTAAGATTAAAAACAAAGAGGGATAAAAAAATTAAAAAACAAAAAAACAAAGAGGGAGGCAAAGCTTAGGAGACTCTTAACCATAGGAAACAAACTGACGGTTGCTGGAGGGGAGGTTGGTCGGGGGATGGACTAACTGGGTGATGGGCATTAATGATGTAATGAGCACTGGGTATTATATGCAATTGATGAATCACTAAATTCTACGCATGAAACTAATAAACGCTATGTATTAACTAACTAGAATTTAAATAAAATCTTTTAAAAAAATTTTTAAAAAGAGCTATTTTCTGTGGAGGAGTGAAGAAACCTTGATTGGAGTAGATAGAAAAGAGATGGGGGGGAAAAGGCAAATCATGAAAAAAGAGACAGAAATGACTAAGAAGTGTAAAATGAGATGATCAGCTTCAATAGTGAGCAGAGAACTGCAGATTAAACCAACAATGAGACACTATTTTGCACCCTGTGGATCAGCCAAAAAAAAAAAAAAAAAAGTAAATAGCTCTTTCTGATAAGTATTAGGAAAACAGGGGCCTTCATTTATTGAGGTGGAAATGTACACTGGTGCCTCCATCCTGGGAACCATTTGGCGTTAATTGTGTGTATGCCTATGGCCTCATAAGTTTGTTCTGGGGACATGCTGCAGAAAAACTCCCCCATAAGTACTCAAGAAGATGGGTAAAAACTTTTGTCACAAGATTATTTATGGTGACACAAGTTGCAAGCAACCAGGTTTCATCACTATAGGCCTAGATCAGTAAAAAGTGACATGTACACACATTAGATAGTATATGACAGTCCGAAAGAAATGAATCACATTTATATATGGTTACATGGGTAGGTCTCAAAATAATGCATAGTGAAGACAAGTAAGAATTAAATGAGATGCATAGCCTAACAACACTTGGATAGTTTTTAAAAACACTTGTGGGGCACCTGGGTGGCTCAGTGGGTTAAAGCCTCTGCCTTTGGCTCAGGTCATGATCCCAAGGTCCTGGGATTGAGCCCCATATCGGGTTCTCTGCTCAGCAGGGAGCCCGCTTCCCCCTCTCTCTCTGCCTGCCTCTCTGCCTACTTGTGATCTCTCTCTCTCTGTCAAATAAATAAATTAAATCTTTTAAAAAAAAAACTTGCAAAAAGTACTATTTTTTCCACACATAAGAAGCAAATTAGAAAGTGTACATCAAATTCACGAACGCTCTAGAATTGTTCCCTTTAAAATGGATCATTCCCAAAGCCAAATAATATGTCCCGATGTCTTAAAAATTAAGCTAACAAACTTCCCAATTACTGTATAGCCCTCTAGCTAGCTATTTACAGAAGCGAATATGTTGTCTTTAAGTTTTCAACCTCATCCCCCACTTCCACATCGAGTTCTCTAACCCTTGTTTTCTTTTGTACCTTGACCACAGAGAACTGAGTTGATTAAACTCCTTAGTACAGAGCATACTGTCATCGATGACTATGCAAGCAAGACCCCTCCCCAAACAATATTTTTATAAAACATGCCAAACACAGAAAAATACAGAGAATAATATAACAAATGTGGGTGAACCCATCACCCATATTAAACAAGTTTTAACATGGCTGTTGTTACTCTGTATATCGTTAAAGAAAAATACTCAGTTAAACCCTTCATTTTCACCTCTCCCCATACAAGGATAACGGCTCGTGACACTTGGCCCAATGGCAAGAACAAGGTCCTCAAGGTGAAAAATGCTGAGATTCGGAGAGGAAGTGAGGGTGGGAGCCAGGTTCTGGCCTCACTAGTGCCACGGATGATAAGACCTAGCAGGGAGTACTCACTAGCGCCTGCTACTCTTCTCTTCACATATTTTAAATCTCTTAATTCTCAGTCCTATGCTGAAGTCACCATTTTATAGATAAAAAACTAATGCACCTAAAGTCACACAGCTCATAGAAGCAGAGCCCGTGTTTGGAAATAGGTGATCTGGCTTTAGAGATCATGCACTATGTGTACCTTTATGTTACCCTGTCATAGGAATGTATTGGGAATAGTGAACTTCTGTTTTTCCTCTTCCTCAGTTATCGCTACCATTTTAAAAAATACAGAGCCTTCAATTTCTCATTTAAAAAAATTCCCCTGATTGGGATCTCTGGGGGCCAATTCTGCTTGCTTATTCTTTCATTCTGCTTCTTGAACCTGCAATCAGTTTCCTCTATTTTGAACCAGATTTTTTTTTTTTTTGGTGTTTATCCAGAAAGCTTTCTGGATAGAAAGAAATATATTTCTACTATAAAGGTTCTATTTATTGTTTTTTCAAATGTCATGCTAAATATATTCTCTAAGTGTCTGTAATGTTTTATATCCTTCTATAAAATAGCTAACTATGAATACCTTTTGTATTTGTAGTTTCTAGAAACCTTTTGGAATAACAGCATTCTCTTAAAAGACTAATTACCCCGGGGCGCCTGGGTGGCTCAGTGGGTTAAGCCGCTGCCTTCGGCTCAGGTCATGATCTCAGGGTCCTGGGATCGAGTCCCACATTGAGCTCTCTGCTTGACAGGGAGCCTGCTTCCCTCTCTCTTTCTCTCTGCCTGCCTCTCTGCCTACTTGAGATCTCTCTCTCTCGCTGTCAAATAAATAAATAAATAAAATCTTTAAAAAAAAAAAAAGACTAATTACCCCAAAGCTGATGCCTGTGTAATGCTATCCAGCAAGCAGCTGGCTTCGTATGAAGAGAGGCTAAGAGCTCTTTTTTGTCTTGTTCATTTAAAATCATTTGCTTCTTATTTAATATCTGCAAAGAACGCAGTCACATCATAGTAGAATTTGCTGTTGTAAATTTTGGATTGTTTCCATGGGTTCCGCCTTACATCTGCATGGTGTTTAAAGCCAATGCTTCCTTTCTTTTTGTAGGCAGTTAGGGCCTTTTGCCTCATAATCCAATGTCATGCTGAATGACAGAAAATTGAAGTTGAATTTATTTAACTATACAGAAGGACTGCACAGAACAATACACTTATTTAAGAACTCCTTGCCTCAGGAACTGAAGGAGCTGTCTTGTGCAGGTGGCTTAATCTCTCTTGTGCTTATCCTAACTGTGCTCCTTTATTGAGGACAGAAACTAGGCACTCTGCTTCTAAAAACAAAACAACCCTGCTAGTCTACCAGAACCGATAATAAACCAATGGCATGCTTACTCCTCATTCAGAACAGTAATAATAAGTTCTGTGTATTTTAAAAATAATTCTTAGCACTTCTTTTTTAGAGAAAATGTAACCAAAAGTAAAAACAGCACAGCAAAAAAAAAGAAACAGCCATGAAAACATATTAACTCTTAATTAGACACTGCTGGTAAGTTTATATTATGGATTATTTATAATGAATCTTTTTTTCCCTCATTTCTCTGTGGTATCTTCTCTGTTTATATAAAGTGATTTCTTTGTTGATGTTACTTGTATTTTCTGTTTCTGTTTACTTCACATGACAGCCTTCAGTGGTTTCTGTGTTGTGGAGTAAAACATTTATTCCCTTTCCCTATTTTGACTCAGAGTTGCTGTAAATACATAGTAAATTTTCTGAAGGAAGTGACTTCTTTACTCACTGGACACTGTGAATTAGACTAAGCTATCTATGCTTATCTTGAGCCAGGGAGAAAGGGAGATTTGGGTGGGTATGCAGAGAGAATAATACTGGAAAGTACAGTAGCTTTTTCTTTCTTGAGTGGGTCATGATTTTGTAGTTTATTTTCCTTTAAACCTAGTAAATTCTGGAACTATGATGCAAATTTATATTCAAATGTGAGCTTAAGAATACTTTCCAAAGCAGGGCGCCTGTGTGGCTCAGTTGGTCAAGCCTCCAAATCTTGATTTCAGCTCAGGTCATGACCTTAGGGTGGTGAGATCGAGCCCTTCATTGAGTTCCACTTCAAGTTCCTTGCTCAATGGGGAGTCGGTTTGAGGTTCTCTCTTTCCCTCTCCCTCTGCCCCTCACCCCTGTGCTCTCTTATGCTGTCTCCTGCGCTCTCTCTTTTTAATGCTATAAAATAGGGATTTAAAATGCTATAAATGCTATAAAAATAGGGATTTAATTAGCTGCCATTTTTACTATCTACTATTGTAATTTTGGGATGATTGAGAGTTAACTGTATAAAATTCACATATCAAGTACCAATTATTTGGAATTTGTTTTCAAGATAATCAATTCTTCCTCTTAACAATAGCTATATTTAGAAGTGATAACATGAAATTTGTTACATGGGCTCAGACCTGTGCTTCATCTGGTTTAAGATTCTGTTTTGACGAAAGCACCGAGGGACATTAATAAAAAGGCATAACTGTTCTCTCTGAAGTCAGTCTCATAAAATTGGTCACAATGATACCATGTTTGTCTTAATATCTTTCATTTATTAATTTTTAAAACTTTCAAAAATTAAATCTAAACCCTCTTGGAGTTAGACATTCTGCTAGTATACTACATATTTTATGTAAAATACTTTTTATTCCTCTTAAGTATGCCCCTTTAACAATTCTTAGATATGTTAAACAGATCTGTAGCTACACTAACCATACTTTCATGGACAAATATCATATTACCTTGTAGCTTTTATAATTTGACAGCCATGTAGGCGAGTTAGAAAGATAAGGACTTCAGGATGAGTCTAATCTGAGTTTTCATCATGGAAGCACTTCTTACTAGCTATGTCACCTTTGATAAGTTAGTTAATTACTCAGCTTCTTAGAGTCTATATTAGTAAAAATATGTATCTGTTTTTTATGGTAGTTGTGACTATAAATGAAATGATACAGGAAAAAGCATTTTGCACAGTGCCACAGAATGTACCATCAACAAACACTAACCACCTTCCTTCCTTATTCTTCAGAGGATGGGCTGAAATCTTTTGGCTATGCCTGTGTGAATACAGCCCCTTTGCAAGTCCATATGAACTTAATGACAAAACAATCCATCCTGCAGCGTTCATAAGAGATTGCTTTATTTCAGAAGGTCACATTCAAAAATAAATTATCTATATGTATGTGATCTTTTCCCTCATATAATGATATCACTTGATAACTGGGGGAAAAGGTACCCCAAAATATTATCTATGAGTTAAGTCCTTATTGGCGTTAACTTCAAGGGGCCATTCTTTCAAATTGATCCCCTCAGTTGACTTAAAAACATTCTGTCAGTTTAACCGTTGGCTAATGCATTAATTCATTGTGAGATATTAGGCAAGCGGTACCTGGGTGCCTCAGTTGGTTAAGCAACCGACTCTTCATTTCTGCTAATGTCATGATCTCAGGATCATGAAATCGAGTCCTGCTTTGGGCTCCATGCTATTTATGCAGGGAGCCTGCTTAAGATTCTCTCTCTCTGCCCCTCCCCTTCTTTCAAAAGATGTATAAATAAATAAAAATGAAAAGCATATCTTGGGGTACCTGGGTGGCTCAGTGCGTAAAAGCCTCTGCCTTCGGCTCAGGTCATGATCTCAGGGTCCTGGGATCGAGCCCCGCGTCGGGCTCCGTGCTCAGCTGGGAGCCTGCTTCCTCCTCTCTGCCTACCTGCCTCTCTGCCTACTTGTGATCTCTGTTTGTCAAATAAATAAATAAAAATCTTAAAGACAAAAAAAAAGAGAAAAAAAAAAGCATATCTTAAGATACCAGGCAAGAGAATCAGAGAATATCTCCTTTTTTTCCCCTTATCTGAAAAATGGGGCTATTTTCCCCTAGATAGAGGTTTGAGGGATAAAATTAAATAATGTATGTGTAAGTCCTGGGTAATCCTGAAGATTTAAACTAAATGTCTGACAAATTCTAATTAAAACATTCATTTAGAGTAAATTTGTTTTCTGATTTTTGTTTTGGTTCCTAACTGACTCTTCATAAAACAAAGCAAAGAAGTCAGATTGACGATATATATAGAAGTGTTATGTATTTGTATGGATGCATAAAGATTTTAAAGTTTACTATTAAAACTCTGTTATTAAAACATATCTGAGCAGGTGTAACATAGACTTTTATAGTTCCAGTGTGTTAAATTATTTTCTCCATAGAAACCAGTTAGTCCATCTAAGTTTGTTTTCTACCTTTCTCTCAACAAGAGTGCCAGCAAGGGCTGTCATTGCAGTGGGGATTCGGATCATAGTTCCCACACGCAGACTAATGGCAGGACCTACTTCATTCAAGCTATTTGTTCTTTCTGCTTTAGTTTCAGTTCTGTATCCACACACGTTAGACACCGCTGCTTGAATAATCTTTCTCAAACACTGCTTGAATTCCCCAGCCCATGGAAGCCAATTTCCTGCTTGTATTTTCTTGGCTTCAAATGTCATTAAAATGCCTCTTAGATGCTACCCAGAGTTAACAGATTCTTTACGGGGAGCCTTGCACATGGTTTCTCTATTTCAGCTCTACCAGGAGGCCTCAGTGATCCTTCTCAGTTCCAGGCCACAAGGGCCGGCTCAGGCAGTCAGATGTTTCAGAGGTGAGCCACATGATCAGAAATACGAGTGTGTGTCAGCAACATAAATTTCCTTTAAAAACATTAATAAAATTTAGCCTATTCACTATAGGCTAAATTAGCAAGTTGTTGGGGGCAGAAAGAGGCCAATAAATTGATCTGTCAAAAACCATTAATTCTGAGGGGTTTCCGGAGAGAGGGGCTGCATATCTTGGCAAACCGGAGTAAACAGCTGTAGCATGCTGCAGGAACTGAGTAGCAGTTCTCAAAGAATATGGTTTACATTCTGAAAATATCTGGACATTTTGAATGTACTAATCAGATGAATACATTGTGTCATTTCAGATTTACAAGGCCAAGTAGAGGCCCTTGGGCTAAACCTTCAGAAGGCAGTGACCAAGATTGACAACTATAAAGAAAAGCTCATGTAAGATGGTAAACATTGAACAACCTGTAGATTTTAGAAAGACCTCCCCCACCCTTACCATCTGTTCTCTGTGACTCTTTTGGCAGTGATTTCGTTGTGAGTGTGGTCTGCTTTTCTCAGGCACTTTTCTGGCCTGTCTTGTATATTAAAGGACATGTAAATATTTTTAAATGCATGAAATAAGAATTTCACTCAATAAGAAACTTAACCTAGTTATGTATTAAAGCTTTCCCTGATTGTTCAAGTGTAACTCAATGTGAAATATTCTGATTTTTTTTCTCTTAACATGTCTCTTTATTATCCATTCAATTACCAATTTTAAGTTCAAAAAGAGAGTATCTTTGAAGAAGTATCTTTGAGTATCTTTGAAATGCTGGAGTACTTATACTTTATATTAGTGAGAAAGAAAATGTTGGAAAACAGATGACAAGAAAATGCTCTTGTAAAATATCCAGAGCACTATTGCTTTTAGGAATGGATTTACTTCAGAAGTTTCAAAAATTACTTTATGGTATAAATATCATACATCTATAATTATAATACTAAAATAGAATTTATGTAAGCTTTGAAAAAAATTTTTTTTTACTTTGTGGTATGTTATCTGGTAGCTCTGGTTTTCAGTTCCTATATTTTGGAAGAATGAACCTCATCAGACATATAAATATTTAGAATGCTTAGCAACGAGATGTTGTGTTGACTATGGACTACTCCTAAGAACAATGTGTTTAATAAAATTCTTAGCAGCACAAGGAAGAACAAGTTCCAAAAATACCTTACCAAATTAATGTATACTTGAATTATTTGTAGCAAAATAATTTGTCTTTGAAAAACAAAAGAAATCAAATATTCAAGATTTATTGCACTGTGGTTAATATTAAGTACAGTAAATACAATAATTCAACCATCAGTATATAGTGGCTGAGGTTGAAGAATGAGTGGACAGGAGGTCCTTGGATGATTCACTGAACCCAGGAAGTGATTTTCTGGAAGAGAACAAGCATGAAAGAAGCAAATGAGATTACCTCCCCTTTCCCCCCCAAAAACCCCATTGTTCCCCACCCTCTAGTAATATTAGGGAGGGCTTTGGCCATATGGATGTCTCTTGTGGAGGGCAACCTAATTAAGTCACGGCTACTGCGTGACTTTGGTTTCTTAGATCTCAATAAGTGATAAAAGCACATTCCAGGAACAGAGGAGTAGGGCTGGTACCTGACTCAACTCAAAGGGAATTTGTGGACCCACCAAGACTTTAGCATATGGAGTGGAGTCCTGGCATTTAGGAGAGATGCTAACTACAGAAATAAGCATACTGATTAAACAAATAATGCTAAGTGGTTGTGACATGAATTGATTTTACTTGACAAATTGGCACAGAATGTTCTATATATACAAGGCACATTCCCATTTAATATTTATTAACATGCTTTGTGGTATTTTTCATTACTCATATATGTATATATATTTTAAAGATTTTATTTATTTATTTGACACAGAGAAAAAGATAGCCAGAGCAAGGGAAAAAGAGCACAAGTAGGGGGAGCGGCAGGCAGAGGGAGAGGGAAAGGGAGAAGTAGGCTCCGGAGCCTGACGTGGGGCTCGATGTGGGGCGCAATCCCAGGACCCTGAGATCATGACCCAAATTGAAGGCAGACACTTAACCAACTGAGCCACGCAGGTGCCCCATTATTGTGTTTTTAACATAATTTATAATATAAATTCTGAGAAATGACAAGAGCCAGAATAGGTTGGAGTTGGAGTGAGAAATATGACGTCACTAAAGTCCATCAAACAAATTAGCTGGAGCACATCACTATACAATTGCAGATACGCTAATGCCTTTGTTTCAGTTTATAAAACTGGTGCTTCCTGCCCTATATAAAAACTTCCTAAAATTAGAAAATGGGCAAAGTATCCATTTTTAGAAAACCGAGTTATGATAGAACTACTAAGTCCCTTGTGATTACAAGATGGTGCCACATCCATATGGAACTGCCCAGAGACAGGAAGGGTCTGTTTTTCTGGTGTCTCCTTAGAAATGAGGAAAAAATGTCCCAGAGTCCCTCTCTTTACATCTCATTAGCTGGAAACTTTTACATACCTCTTCTAAATGAATCACTGGCAAGGGGAACAAGACTAACACAATTAGTATAGACCAAGCAGGGTTATGATAATGGAGCTCTGATGGCCAGGAAGAAAGCTATAGTGCATGTCTAGAAGGCAACCAGTAATGCTTGCTAACATGGTAGATCATTTATGATGCTTTGAAAAGTTATGACATGAGGAAGGCCAGTTGAACTTGCTGACCAAGTTCAAGACACGAGGAAGTCCAGTTGTGATAGACAGAAAAATGGTACCCAAACATTTTCATGGCTTAATCCCCGGAATCTGTGAGTATATTATTCTATATGAGACAAGGAACTTTGCACATGTGATTAAATATTTTGAGAGAAGGAGATTATCCTCAATTATCTGGGCAGGCCTGATGTAATTGCAGAGATACTTACAAGAGGAAATACTTATAATTGCAGAGATACTTATAAGAGGAAAGAGGGTCAGAGTCACAAAAGTATTTGTGAAGGTGGAAGCAATGTTTGGAATGTTGTGATCTGAGGTTAGAAAAAGGGGGCACAAGCCAAGGAATCCCTGTGGTCTCTAGAAGCTAGAAAAGGCAAGGAAACAGATCTTCTCCTGGAACCACCAGAAGGAACACAGCCCTTGGATATCTTGATTTTAGGACTTCTTTCCTTATAACTGTAAGATAAATTTGTGTTGTTGTAAACCACTAAGGTCGTGGTAATTTGTTATAGCAACACTAAGAAATTAACACAACAGTATGTTCAGAACCTAGTGAGGATTTTGGATTTATAATGGAGGGCAATGGGAAACTATTAGAGGATGTTTGACAAGAGAGTGAACTGATCTGATTTGTTTTAACGTGTCAGCATGGCAGCTACCTGGAGAGTGGACTGGAGTGGGAGTACAAGAGCAATCGGGGAGACCAGGTGGGAGGGCATGAGCTCATGCAAGTGAGAAGTGACTGGTATGTAGTAGGGAGATGGAGAGAAATATGTGTCAGTTCAATCTGACAGGATTTATTGGTGGAGTGGATGTGACTGGGGAGCAAGAGAACTGGAAAGGAAAGAATAAAGGATGAGATTTGGGGACTTTCAGCATCATGGTAGACAGTTGAGAGGCGCTAGAATAGACTGACTATGAGCCTGGATTCTGGATCCAGACTGCTTCCTGCTCTGGTGTTTACTAGTATGTCACCTCGTGTGTGGCACTAATCTCTCTAGACTCCATTTTCTCACTGTAAGAAGGAAGTAAGGGCTACCTTGTCATTATTGGGTTGGTGTCCTTGATTGAAGTGGGAAAATTGTAGAAGAGATAGATATGGGGCGAGGGAAATAAAAAGCTGTGCTTTTGATGGTATTCGATTTGGAATGCCTTTTGGACGGCCGAGTGGAAGTATTAAGGAGACAGTTAGAAAATGGTTATTTCAGGGGCGCCTGGGTGGCTCAGTGGGTTAAGCCTCTGCCTTCGGCTCAGGTCATGATCTCAGGGTCCTGGGATCGAGTCCCACATCGGGCTCTCTGCTCAGCAGGGAGCCTGCTTCCCTCTCTCTCTCTCTGCCTGCCTCTCTATCTACTTGTGATCTCTCTCTGTCAAATAAATAAATAAAATATTTAAAAAAAAAGAAAGAAAATGGTTATTTCATATGAAGCAGTGGAACGGTATAGAAACTTGCCTTTTTAAAAAGATTTTATTTATTTATTTACTTACTTATTTGAGAGCGAATGAGAGTGAGCACAAGCAGGGGAAAGGGCAGAGGGAGAAGCAGACTCCCCACTGAGCAGGGAGCCCAACGTGGGGCTCAATCCTGGGACTCTGGGGTCATGACTTGAGCCGAAGCAGACACTTAATGGAATGAAGCACCCCAAGACTTGCCTTTCAAATCAAGAAAAATATCCAATTATTTCACCTTATTTCCTTTATGTTGATTAGCAGGGGCCTTCCTGAAGGCTTATTCCAAGCCCTTGAAAAGATTGACATTATTTGTTGAGAGTAAGTAAGGAATGCAGTGTTGAAAGAGTTACAGGCTTTCTTTCTATTCCCTCCAGTTCCCCCTCTCCCATTCTAATGAAGATGAAAATAGCCATTGTGTCATGAAGAGTAAACCATAGAAAGGGTGGCTTAATAGGCATGGGGGTGGGAGCAGACCATGGTGAGGGGAATCCTTGGAACAGTAGGCTCTCTAGATCAATTGTCCATATAGTTAGCAAAATAAGCACTAAAAGAAGTTCTACTGTCCCTGCCTCTAGATTTGAAAAGTTGTATGTGAGTCTGAACATGGAGTGAATGTCATGGTGGGTATGCTGTACCTCAGAGGATTTTTCAAAGTTTTTATTTTCATTCCAATTAGTTAATTTGCAGTGTTATATTAGTTTCACATGTACGATACAGTGATTCAACAATTCAATATATGATCTTGGGCTCAAAGCACTTTTTTTTTTTTTTTTTAAGAGAGAGAGAGAAAAAGCATTCAAGTGGGGTGGGGGTGAAGGGCAGAGGGAGAGGGAGAGAGAATCTTAAGCATACTGAATGCAGAGTGTGATGCAGGGCTCAATCTCACAACCCTGAGATTATGACCCCAGCCAAAATCAAGAGTCGGACGCTTAAACAACTAAGCCATTTATGTGCCCCTGAAAGCATTTTTTTAGGTTAAAATTTTTTTTTTAAAATTTCAAAGCAAATAAATAAAACTTGGAAAATACAGGAATATGTAAAAAAGAATATCCTAGTTGTATTTTGATAAAGTCTTCTAGTCCTTCTTCTAAGAACTTTTTCTTAAAGTCTTCTTTTTCTAAGTAATGTCTATTTTTTTAGCATATTTTCACTTAGAGAGATAATGTTTCATTTTCAGTTAGTGATAAATATATGAAATGTTCTAAAAAATGACATTTTTTCATGTCATTACATGATACATTTATAGATAACTATTAAATGGCTATACAATATTTCATGTGTAGATGAATCATAACTACTTACTAAGCTTTTGTTTTTGTAGAATTTCTAAATTTTTCACTTTTATAAGTAAAGTACTTTGAAATTCATATAGATAAATCTACTCACACACAAGTGTTTCCTTTGGATAGTTTTTGCTAGAATCAAACTTAAATAATTTTAATGCTTTTAATACATAATGACTTATTGCCTTCCGATAAGGTTATATTGATTTATAATCTCAGCATTGTTTGTAAATACCCATTTCTCCACTTCCTAGCTATGGTATAATAACTAAAAAAAAACCCAAAAAACAAAAAAAAACACCTAGTTTGATTGATGAAACACTGTACTCCTGCATATTTGACTCTGAATTCTTTCTTTTGTGACTCACCTGAACATAGTCTTTGCCCAGTTTTCTAATGGTATGTGAAACTCTTCCTTATTCCTTCTTTTCTAATGTTTTATTCAGGAATAACTTAAAACTTTAAAAAAAGTTGTAAACATAATAATAGTACAAAGAACACCCAAATAACCTTTACCCAGATTAACATCTTAACCCATTGCTTTCTCCCTCATCCTTTCCCTGGCCCCCTCCTTTCTCTCTCTCTACACACACACACACACACACACACACACACACACACACACACATACTTACTTTTCTTTCCTGAATCGTTTGAGGGTAAGTTACATACAACATGACCCTTTACCTCTAAGCACTTTAGCCTCCCTTTCCTCAGCATGGTGATACTTTAATACGGAAGCACTGCATGGAGCCCTGGGTATTACACGCAAACAACGAATCATGGGACACTACATCAAAAACTAATGATGTACTGTATGGTGACTAAAATAACATAATAAAAAGCACAGTAATCTCTGTCATAAATTTATATAAAGTTCTTTAATCTGACATCCATATTCTAATTTTGTTAGTTGGCCTTTTTAGCATTTTCTCCTAGTATAGGACCAGTAGAGTCAGCCTGTTTGGCATGTCTTTTTAGCCTCCTAATTCTGGAATATTTCCAGTTTCTCTTTTTTATGACATTGACATTTTTTGAAAAATGCAGAACCCCTCAAAATGTTTTAAATAAAAATTTTCATTTTATATTGGTCTGATATTTCCTTTTGATTGGATTAGGGGCATGTACTCTTAACCAGAAAACCATGTAAGTGAGGATGTGTCCTTCTCAGGCTATGACTGCCTGCCTGCCTTCACTAGATGATGTTAATTTTGATCACCTAGTGAAGGTATTGCTCAATTTTTTCACTCCCTTATTCCTGGGTTTGTTGTTGTTGTTCCTTTTCAACTAGTAAGCAGTCTTTAAGAGACACTTTAAATACACTTTAAATGCTCTCCTCCTCATCAAAATTTATCTCTCGATATAGCATCCATTAATGTTTTTTACCTTATCTAAACTCTACACATTGGTTGCTAAATGATGATTTTTCTGACTCCAGCCCTCCCTCCCCATTTATTAGCCCTCAGCATCCTACTTTAAGCAAGAGCCTCCACTTCTCCCCATTATTTATTTATTTATTATTGGTGTGAACCTATGAACTCTTATTTTTCATTGGTTTATAATTGATTACTGTATTGAATTGTTTTGATACATAAATTATCTAGGCTTAGCCAGTAGAAGCCCCTTCAAGTTGCCTTCTATGACATTGGAATGTGGTTTCCTCATCCTTTATAAGTACTTCTTCACCTTCTGACATAACAGGGTATCTCAGATATACTTACTCTGCCTTAGTCTTGGAATCAGCCATTTCTGAGTACTCTTGGTTCTTTTGAATAGGAGTGGCATTAGAGACCAAGATCTAGGCTTTGAGTAGGCTCGTGTGCTGCTTGATTCTGTTGATGGTTTCACGGGCTTGTACATATGTCAGACATAACAAAGTATATATGTACTTCATTGTGTGTCAACATGATACCTTCATCGATTTTACAAAAAGCTGATAATGAAAATAACATGTTTTAAAAAGACATTTTTTGGGAAGAAAAAATTAAGCTAAAATGTAGTGTTCAAAGATAAAAACTTGATTAATAAAATGCTAAGTAAAATCAAAGTGATTACTATAAAATTCATGAAAATAGTTATTTTAGGGAGGATGGGGGTTGGCTGTGACTGGGACCTGGGACATGAAGCTTCTAGGGTAGCTGGTCAGGTTTTATGTTTTTACCTGGATGGTAGTTATAAGAGTTTTCTCCTTATAATAATTCATTATATAATTGTTTTATGTAATTTTCCTATCGCTTATAATTTTATCATCATTTACAATAAAATGGTTTTAAAAATAAATGAATGTTCATATTCATTATGCAAAAAAATGATTACTTATTAGAAATTAAAGTCATTCTACAAGTAAGGCAAACTCATTGGCAATCTAACATATAGTTCATTGTAAAGTTTATAAGATATTTTAAGGTACTTTCAGATAATGACTTATTAATAAATAGCCTATATAAACTTAAACTGGAATATTATTCTTTCTTAATATATTAACTTTTTGAGTTTTGTTATAAAACCCAATTACATAAAATCAAGACATATGTTTATTTCAGTTTTAGAATTTCCATTTGGTTCATTTTAATGGTTTATTTTTCTGCTGAGATTTATCATCTTTTCACTAATTAGAGTGGATTTTTTTATGTCTTTGAGCAGAGACATAAAATAGCATATAACTGCTGTTTGAAAAATCCTTGTCTGCAAATTTCAGTATCTGGGTCATCTCAGAGGCAGTCCCTATTAACTGTCATTTCTGTTAAGAATAGGTCATGTTTTTCTGTTCTTGCTTGTGTTGAGTAATTTTTATTATATTCTGGGCATTGTAAGTGTTATAGAAATTCTGGATTCTGTTGTATTTCTCCAAATACTATTGTTGGTGGGGGTGAGGGTGTTGCTGCTTTAAGAAGATAGTTAGTTTGGTTGGCCTCAGACTGTAAACTCTGTCTTTAGGGCAACAGCTCAGATCTCTGTTTAATTGTTTTATCTTTATCCTGATTGGAGTCTGCCCTGTGCATGAAGAGTTCAGAACCCAGCCAGATGTGTGTATAGGACCTATATGCAGTATTGGGACTTCCTGTGTTTGACTCTCCTATTTTGAGTCACTCTTCACTTTTCAGCGCTGTGGTTGACCCAAACACTGTGCTCTAATTCTTTAGGCCAGCCAGACTATGTTTTCTATTAGAATGTTAGTTCCCCTACATGGTGCAGACTGGACTCTTCAGGTTTGAAATCATTAAAACACACACACACATACACACACACACACAAAAACCCTGACCCCATGCTATCACCTCATTCCAAGTGTCAGCTTCCCTCCAGAATCATCTTGTTTTTGTTCACTTTCCAATGCCTGCGAATAGGGGTTTTTCTTTTTATAATATTCTTCAAAGTTTAGACTTTTTATTTGTATACAGATGAGTCTGACAGGGGCCTACTTAGCCATTACAGAAGTGACCTGAATGTTTATTTCTTTAAAGAAATAATAATATAAAGATGCTAAGAAATTTCTCCTAAGGATGAATAAAATAATGATATAGAAAAACACATTGTTGGACTAACAGATCGGGTGATTTTTTGGCAGAGAAAAACCCCTCGACTTCATATATCTAATCTCAAGGAAGTATGCATATGTAATCACGAATAGAATATAAAGATAAGAAAAGTAATAAAGGAAAAACATGTTTTTAAAAAAGGAAAACATTTATACTTGAACTATTCTGAAATAAAATATTTGAACCTTTTATATTATTTTAGGAATAAATCTAATGAAGCTGCTGACTGTCAAAGAGAACTTAGAAAACTGAAGTTTGAATCCATTATTTCTGAGTCACGGTATACATTGCAAATTTTTAAATTAATATTTTTAGTCATTGAATTTGAAACCATACTTTAAGTAACATTTTATTTGGGATATACTTAGCTTTTCTTACTGTGTTATTTACACATATACCTAACTCATGTTTGTAATATCTTGAAGTTGTTCACTGATTTTGCTTCTCCCTAGATGGGGAAGTTTTAATATCACAGAACTATCCATTTTCTTAGTATTTTTAAAATTTTTCTTTTAAGTTAAAATTACAGTCTTTGATTTCAAATGAGATTTTCACATATCTTTGATAAACATAAAATATAGTGTCTAATATGTATTGGTGAGCTTTTCTTTTAATCCTGTTCCATTTTAGGCATACCAGATTGCTTAAAGAGAAAGAGGATTCTTTAATGGCTTGTCAACAAATATATAAAACTTTACAGGAAGAACTGACTGCAAAAGAAAGACAAGAAGAAGACATGAAAAGAAGAATTAACCTTGCAGAAAATGAACTACAGATAACCAAAACTCTTCTGACTCAGACAAAGGAAGAGGTTGTAACACTGAAAAATGAAAGGTACAGCCCACAACAATTTCTTCCAAAAACATCTTATTTAACTCAGTACTCCATATATATTTGAAATATCAAGGTCTTATGTATATTAATGACAGTGAAATCACGGCATTTTGGACTTATTTCACAGGAAAGGTCATCACATCCCACCACTTCATTTGATGATAATTAAACTGAAATCCAAATGGGTTAAATGAGATGCTCAAAGTCACATAGTTAGTTAGTGACAGTAGAAATGGAATCCACATTACATTTGGTGTTAGATTTTTATTGAAAAGTATCAAAAAGACCATGTGTGATCTTATACTACTGAATTTCACCTAGGCCAATAATTGGTGGATTGTATCATTTTCCAATAGGAAAATATCTTTTTGTATCACTTTTTCCTTTCATTAGCTCCTACTTTTCTTCTCTGTTACTTATCAACACCTCTTCTTGAGGGCTCTCCACAGATACCTCTGACATTCAGGTAGTAACGGGAAACTTTTGTTCATTTAACCTTCCTAGATATTGTTGCTCAGTTAATTTGTCTTTAAATTAACCTTACTTGTACTTAATATCTCAACCCTGCTTTCTTTATTTTTGTTTTCATTTGCCTGGTATGTCTTTATTCATTCTTTTCAAGTTCTTTAGTTTTAAATGCATATCTGATATATATACCACACATGTTGGGCTTTTATTTTATTAGTTTTTGTCAAATCTGGGAGTCTTAAAGGGAGATATTATCCCTTTTACATTTATTGATATAACTATTATATTCCAGAAGAACACAAGTCCCATAAGGGCAAGAATTTTTGTCATATTACTCTCTGTGTACAGAATCCAAAATTGGCTGTTTGTTTTTCATTTTTCCTAGAATTTTTTAGTTTATTTTTTATTTTGTTAATTTCATTTTATAAGTATTAGACCATTTTCTTTTTTTTTTTAAAGACTTTATTTATTTATTTGACAGAGAGAGATCACAAGTAGATAGAGAGGCAGGCAGAGAGAGAGAGAGAGAGAGAAGCAGGCTCCCTGCTGAGCAGAGAGCCCGATGCAAGACTCGATCCTAGGACCCCAAGATCATGACCTGAGCCGAAGGCAGCGGCTTAACCCACTGAGCCACCCAGGTGCCCCTAGACCATTTTCTAACTTAGAAGATTTATAAACTTTTTTTCATTCTTTACAAAGGCAGCTATTTGCTCCCAGAGGAAAATTCTACTTAGAATTAAGTTGTCTTAGAACATTCTCATCAACTTTTTGCCCTGGGTTACATCTGTCTCTAACTCCAAGCTAGAAGGAGTTCTGTCCACTTCATAGGGGAACAAGTCTTATCTCTGGTCCATCCTGGGATAAGATGAACAACTGCAATGCTAATTGTCACCCACCATTTCTTCCTGACTCAGCCATACCAACAACCTGCGTCTTGCAAAGATGCTATACCTTATAGTTACAGGACCCTTCACTACCTCTGCCATTTCACAATTACATAGTCACTCAGCCCATAACATATTAGAAACAGCAATTTCATAAGCAGGATATTTGCAAGGTCCAAGCTTACCTATAACAAGAAGAAATGGCAACTGAAAGATTGGTTCTGCATAAGAAGAAAAAAAAACCTAAATCCGAACAAAAACATGAAAAGCATTGCAATTTGACACAATATGCAATAGAGACAGCCCAATACACATCAGTAACTTAGAATGTTCCTGTATTTATTAACATGGGTTAATAACTGGTGGCCATCATGATGACCCTGAGTGAGAAAAATAAAAATCAGCTTTATACTCTACATAAAAAGTACAGAATCATATGTCCTAGGACACCATGAAATAAATAAATTTTTTTAAATCTTCTGCTTATAACTTTGGTTATCTGAGTAATTTTCTTATATTCCTGTATTACCTATAATACCCTATTTCAAATGATGTCAGATTAATTATATTTACTTGTTTATCAGAATGAATGCCATTTTCTTTACAGTGATCATTGAAAAGATCCTGTCTTTGCTCAAACATTTCTGGAACTCTTTTCTGAGGATTGACTGAAGTGCATATGTTTTAGAATATTCTCTGTATGATGAATCTTTGCCCTTTAGGAATGAATTTGATTTTAAAAACCATCTCAGAAAGCAAGTCCAGTGAATATGGTAGGAAGTCAATCTGGGAAATACCATGTGGGATAAAAAATGAATTGTATTTTTTCTCTATGGTTAGTAAATTATCTCTTGCTGCAATTTGAAAAAAGACAGTCTTTTTTTTTCTTTTTTTTTTTTTAAAGATTTTATTTTATTTATTTGACAGAGAGAGAGATCACAAGTAGGCAGAGAGGCAGGCAGAGAGAGAGGAGGAAGCAGGCTCCCCGTGGAGCAGAGAGCCCAACGGGGGGCTCAATCCCAGGACCCTGAGATCATGACCTGAGCCAAAGGCAGTGGCTTAATCCACTGAGCCACCCAGGCGCCCCAAAAAAAGACAGTCTTATGAGTGTTTTGAGGATTGATGGCATCATTAGAATAAATATAGAACTTTCTTGGAGGATTGCTTTGAAATACACACTCACTTGGATGATTATGTTTTGCCACATTTAATATGGTTCTAATTTTACCCTCATTGTAAGTATTGAATGAGAAAGATAATTCTTTAAGTTTTCAGAAAATAGAGACATCACTGAACTACCACCTTCTCTCCCCCCCCCCTTTTTTTCTTTCATATACTTGCCCTGTTTTCTTCTTTGCTCTTTACACTTTAGTCTGTCATTTGGTGATACTAAGTTTACTGTCTGCCACATAACAAATAAAAATGTGCTTATGTATCATACTGTCATAGGATTATTCCTAGACAACTTATTGTCCTTTTTCTTTGTCCTAGGCCACCTTCAAATTTTGTCTGCCTTGTCCTCAAAATCTAGCATGTATCCACTCAACAAATATTTGTTGAGGGAATGAATGACTTGCTTTGGGTAATTTAGTCAGTCAACAATTATGTGTTGAGCATTCACTATATGCCAGGTACTATGTACCCTGGGATATAATAGTGAATCTGAAACATCCCTGTCCTCAGGAAGCTTACATTCTAATGAGACACAGTTAAAAAGTGAGGAGTAACTACAATAATTATAGATTGTGATAATGGATATAAAATAAGTAGAAGGGTATAGTAGCAGAGACTGATAGAAAGGGGACCTGATTTGGAAAGAGCAGTCATAAAAGTGACTTCCAAGATGATATATAAAGGAAGACAAGTCAAAGTAACCAGGCCAAAAATCAGGAAGAGCTTTACAACCGAAGAGCAAGCTTGGTGAGTTCTCAGAAATGGCAGCATGACTATAGGCCTAACAAGTGTGAGTGAGAGAAGCGAGGACCAAAGGATGCAGGGTCTCCCAGGCCTTTGAGAGCTGCGTATTAGATACAGTGCAACAAAAAGAAACCATTGAAGGGATTTTAGCAGAGGAGTGACACTGTGGAAAGATCATTCTGATGCTGAGTGGAAAAGGTATGGCGATAGTGGGAGCAACTCAGGTCATTTACTATTTTGATATTAATGAAAGGATTTTGTATATGGTTAAGCCTAATAGGAGAAAAATGAAAATCTTCAGCTCGCACCTCTTGCCAGTTTGTGCTAGATTATTTAAAGGTTTAGACCAAGTGGATAGTGGCAAAATAGCCAGAGTTTACTCCATTTTGAGCCAAAAGGGATATATGAAAGCCAAGTTAGGGGTGCCTGGATGGCTCAGGTGGTTAAGCATTCAACTCTTGATTTAACTCAGGTCATGACCTCAGGGTCATGATCTTGGGGTCCTGGGATGGAGCCCCGCATTGCATCAGGCTCCATGTTCAGCAAGGAATAGTCTTCTCTCTCTCTTTCTCTGCCCCCTCGCCACATACTCTCTGTCTCAAATAAATAAATCTTTAAAAATCTTAAAAAAAAAGAAAAGAAAAGAAAGCCAAGTGAAAAAGAATAATGACCTTTTGGAAGCTTTTGACACTTCTGTCCAAACCTACCTTGAAATTTTTGTTGACAAGCCAATCAAAGAATCCTCTTTTTAAGCAATCTAGTATGCCTAAAATAGAACAAGATAAAAAATTTTTTAAAAACCATCAATATACATTAGGCACTATATTTTTATGTTTATCAAAGATATATGAAAATCTCATTTGAAACTAAAGACTATAATTTTAACTTTAAAGAAAAATTTTAGAAATACTAAGAAAATGAATAGTTCTGTGATACTAAAACTTCCCCATCTAGGGAGTAGCAAAATCAATGAACAACTTCAAAATATTATAAACATGAATTAGGCATTATACATGCAAATAATACAAGTCTTCCTTTGACTGTGGGGGCAATCTGTTTACCTGCCCCCTTTCTGTCTCTGTTTGGTTCTTTTCCATCCCTCCTTACTGCGGACATTCCTTAGGTTCATGCATGCTCTTGGCTTTCCTTTCTCCACTTTCTTCCCTTTAACAGTAAACTGTCTCTCAACTGAGCAAGTTTCCCTGTAAAGCTTTGCTTTGAAGTGCCAAAGGGACCTCTAAATAGAGGTGTCCCTAAAGCAGTTGGAGATGTGAAAAGTCCCTCCAAAGAAGAAGTGACAGAGATACCGATAACACTCACAGAGATTCTTGTTTAGTAGCACAGGATGGTGCCTGGAATTCTGCTACACCACAACATCCCAAACTGCCATCAGGGAAAGACTTGCAACCCTCCAGGCTGCCAGATGTGCTCTCCAAAGGCCAAAACCCAAGTTGCTCCGGGTGACGGCATGTGCTTCCGTAACCTCTGGCAGACTCCTGTACACACCGCTCCTCCCTCAGCTCTGCTGGTATAGAACCCCTGCCAAAGCTCCACTGGGACAGGTATGAGAAAGGTGCAATTCAGATGCAGTGTAGATTCAGAAGAGGAGAAAAGGAAGACATCAAAAGCCAAAACTGACCCCAAGGAAAAAAGGGGTAGAACTGAATTTGGGGCAGGAAAGGAAATGGTAACTAGGAAATAGTTGAAGTATTAGGACAAATCTACTCTATTATACATTGCTCCCCCCCACACTCAGGAAGCTCTATTAGGAGACGAGGCTCCCCTGGAAGGAGGGAAAGTAAGTCCTTTGAGATCACGGATGCTGGGGGTCGAGGTCTGGCCAGCTTGGTCACAGACACACTGAGGCTGGAGAGAGATGTCTCCTTGGTGAACAGGAAGGAGGCACAGGGGATGGCGCCAGAGAAAAGGGCAGCTGTTTCTCAATTCTATACAAAGAGCTTTCTGCTCTCATGCTTCTGAACTATGAGGTCTCATCAGCCCCAGCCAGAACTCTGCTCAGACTGTGCATTTGTGACCGCGCTTCAGGCCTACAGTAGATTAAACAGGGTTCCGTGGGCTGGCCTGCAGGCCTAATTCCATTTTTATAGAAAATTATTTCTATGGTAAAATGTGTTTGGAATTCCCTATAACTAACTTACAAATAACGTTTTATAAGGACATATGTGTTTAAGCTTGGAAACTGCCCACACATAACACTTAAGAGAAATTTATGCACTAACATGTGGGCTACAGCCAGAGTGCCGAAACCCGCAGCTGTCTGTGACAGCTCTCGTACTCTCTGCATTCCCAAGAGCTGTATTAGCACCATCTTGGTAAATTCCAAGAACTATAGGAAAATACTTATTTGACTGACTTGCCAATAGCAGTATGGGATTAGTGAAGAGCATTTGTTGGAAGAAAAGCTTAGTTGTAACGGAAGTTAGGTGCAAGTTGCTTAGGTGTGATTTTTTCTGTGAAATAAATAATATACGTCTGTATCTCTTTATCTGCATAACTCTTTTTTTTTTTTTTTTTTTTAAAGACTTATTTACTTCTGTATTTGAGAGAGAGCGAGCACGCAGGAGCACGAGAGCACAAGAGGGCGCACAAACCGGGAAGAAGCAGAGGAGGGTTGAGACGCAGGCCACCCCCAACCTCCCACCCCATGAGCGAGGAGCCCAATGCAGGGCTAACCCGGGGGGCCCCTCTTTATCTGTTTTAAATGAAGTTTAAGTGCTCCCTATTCCTCTAGAAGGGTATCTTTTAGACTGTAATGAAGAGTTTTACTCTCCCTCCCCCACACATGTAACCTTAACTTCTTTCCAATTCCCAGATCCTCTCCTCTCACTCTTTGTCTTGGTTTTTGTTTGTTTGTTCCTATTTAGTCAAAAGCTACAAACCCTCACCCCAGAGGAATATATACAAAATATAGCAATTTTTTTTTCAGGAGCATCTATATATTACATGACCCCATAATTAAACGTGCGCTTCCTCATGCTCTCTCTCCCCTCTCCCTTTCCCCCTTCCCCACCTCCCTCTTTCTCCCTCTCAAACTCTCTCACACACAATCCATAGGTATCACAGTTATGGGGAGCACTCTAAAGACTTCTGGGATCATGTCCTGAGTGAGAGGCATCCTTATGTGGCACTCAGTGGAAGGAGTAAGGGATCTGCAAACCAGTCAAGACTCTGCTGTCCTCGCCACATGCCACAGGGGAAGGAGCTCAGTGTTCTCGCATAAGTATGCCATTCCCTTTTCCCCTTACCACGCCTTCTATCTCTAGGTCTGACCCCACCCAGAGGGAATATTGTTTCTAATTTACCAACCCAGAGGGGAAGTTATTTCCAAATTTTCCCAAAGGTACTGGTTAGCAGATCTGGGAACCTTCACCTGTGAAGCAGGTCATTTTCCACATTTTCTACATAAGGAAAGAGGTTAAGCAAGGCTAAGTCTCTCACTCAGGGTCACATAATTGGCAAAGATAGTAATCAAGCTCTGCTGTGTCTAACCTCATTACCCATGTTCCCTCCACTACAGTTCACGTAGTTCCCTCAGCATCTGTCTTGAAAGGCTGTTTTGTCAGCTCCTCTATGTGTGACTGCTTTCTCAACCATGCGGTAACACTGAGCCTTCAGGGGACTCCCATCCCTGAGAAAATCAGCAGAACCCTGAGTGTTCCCTTTCTGTCTCTTCTCCCCACCCTCTTGCTTTCTTACCCCACCTCTCTACTCTTTCAGGATTCTTCCATTCACTCAATATATATAAGATGGTGACTTTTGTCTTCTACTCTCTGGTGTCTTGGCAAAATCAGAAATGGAACTATATCTTCAGAATGAAAATAGAATCGTATTTCACAACACCCCCTAGACGAAGAGAAGCTTTACTGTTTAGTTCCTTTAATGAGGCTTGTCATATTTTCATGAAGGTTAAAAAAATGAGAAATGTAGATGCCTGCCTGGGTGGCTCAGTCAGCTGGGTGTCTGCCTTTGGCTCAGGTCATGATCCTGGGGTTGTGAGATCCAGTCCTGAATCAAGCTCCCTGCTTGGTGGGGAACCTGCTTCTCCCTCTGCCTGCTGCCTCCGCTGCTTGTGCTGTCTCTCTCTTTCTCTCTCTCTGTGACAAATAAATAAAATCTTTTAAAAAGTTGCTTTGACTCTGAAAAGATTCAGAAGGAGTGTAGAAAGGGTCTGTTACCTCCTGGTACTGTGGCTTAAGTATAAAAAACGGACTGTAGAGTTAGGCAAATAGGTTTAACTCTCAACTTGACCAGTATCAAATTTGGACAATTCAGCCACTTTAAGGCTCATTTTCCTTATCTGTAAAATGGGGTTACTAATAATTAGCTGTCTTTTCATGAAGACTGAAGTATCTAATATTGTGCCTGGTATGTGTAAGTGCTAAGAAAATGTATTCCCTCTCTTTCATCTTTTCTTAGGTTGCTAACCCCTTAAAGCATCATATCTTATTAATGTTTGCACCCTACACTGGTGGTGTAGCTATTTATCAAATGTGTATTCAATCCAATATTTTCTACTTTACTCTTCAAGTTGTAAAGATTAGACTATGGAGTGATTCAATTTGGATGCCATCCTATTAGTTGAAAGTATTACGAAACAAAATGTTTCAAGTAACATCATTCTAAAATAACGAACGTTATTATTTTTCCCCCCAAGATTCACCTCTTTCTCTGATTTCCTATCTGTCAACAGCTCCCAGAACAAGAGGCTTGCCAAACTTCTTATGATACCACAGAGTTAACTGCTTTTAACTAAGGCAGAAGTTGTGGCAAAATCAAAATTATCTCTTTGATTGACAATGTGAAGACATCTCTAAAAGAACAACTTGTGAAATAGAATTTAAAGCTGTCGTTTGGCATTATGGTTTGACATTTGTTTGCAGTTACGTTTTTAACTACAATTAAGGGAATCTAGATTTTTGCGTGTATGTAAGGAATTAGATTCTCATTTTCTTTCGGGTCTAAGAATTTAAAAGTTAAATTTTAAAAATAAATACTCCTAATTGAGAGAGATCCTAATTTGCCTATTGTGCCAACTCCAGAAATGTTATTTTTAAGCAATATTTCATGAAACTGCAGGGTAGAGTGCTGCAGATAGCCACACCTCCCTCTCAAATATAAAAAGCAAAGACGGCATACCACTGCAGAGAGCTTAAGGCTGATATGAGCGTGAGCCAGAATTGCTGATGAATTGTGTCACTTTAGATGGTCATTTACTACTTTGGAATCTTGTTTCTTCTAAAATTTAGCCAATTGCCTTAGGTGTATTACCAAAAAATGGCGAGAAAGAACGGATATATCCCTAGAGACTAAAACAATGCCTGACACATAATGGGCACTCAGTAAATATTTGCTGGATGTATGGATGAGAATTAATTTAATCCCTATGAAACCACTGATGGCATGATTTAAAGTTCGAAATTTCCCTGTGTTTCTCTCAGGTCCAGAGAGCTTCTGACTTGTCAAAAATCAGAGGTGGGGATACAGTCCAAACTCCTGGGTCCTAATGATAATCTCCTTTGTCAGATTCTTTTTTTTTTTTTTTTTAAGATTTTATTTACTTATTTGACAGACAGAGATCACAAGTAGGCAGAGAGGCAGGCAGAGAGAGAGGGTGTGGGGTGGGGAAGCAGGCTCCCTGCTGAGCAGAGAGTCCTATGTCGGGCTCAATCCCAGGACCCTGGGATCACAACCTGAACCAAAGGCAGAGGCTTTAACCTGCTGAGCCACCCAGGCGCCCTCCTTTGTCAGATTCTTAGTAAAATCCAAATTTAGGACCTAAATCTGTATTGTTTCCTATAACTCTAAGGCATTTTTATCTCCAGAACAGGTTCAGAAGAGGAAATTAGATGTCTCTATAATATTCAAAAATGGCTATACATTTTCAACTTTTTATAACATGGAAAAATATGGAATATGCATCTAACAATGTTTTATTTCTTATCATTTCTCTAGATTTCTAGCAGAAAGGCTCACAAGAGTCAAAACTGATCCCTTTTAGTTTCTTTCAACACAAGGTTTTTTTTCATCAGTGACTTAAATGGTTTTGTATTCCTGAACAATGGGTATAGTGTGTAAGTGTGATTTTTGTTTTTAGAATTAGGATTATCTTTTTCACACATATAATCATCTCTGTTTACATTACTCAATGCCCATTTCATGCTAATTAAGGGCAGTAAGTATTTGTACAATCACATATGATTATTCTTTCTGCTTTGTCCTACTAAAGAATCACACAAGAGTCTTAGAGTCTGGGTCAGAGGCTCAAAAGGAGTCAAGGAGATCTGAAAGCCCTTCTCTTTTCTAGAGCCATAAATAAATCAAGCAGACTTCCCACTGCAGACTTTAAGTCCGTGATTTTTTCAAGAGTTCATTCAAAACACCTTAGACTTTGTGGAAATGTCATAGGGAACTTCATAACTCTGAAAATCCCGTGAATAATTATCATTTCATTAACATTGTTTAAACCTTGGTTACTCTATTTTAGCATCTATAATCTAGACTTTTCAGTTTTTATTCTAAAAGGAAACATGTAACAGCAGTGACGTTTTGTACACAGTCCATCAGAGGAATGTATATGGAATGGATTCCACTTTGGTTGTATCTAAATTATATTTGTCTTCAGAGAGACTGAAATTTGAGCATCTTAAATACTCAGTACCACCCATTTCACAAAAAAGGTAACTTCTGGTGTACTGACAGGCACCCATCTGAAAATGCCTGTTGGAATTTTCTAATCAGTAAGACCTCTTTTCAAATAGGAAACCGGGCTTAAGAAATAAAATGGACCAAAATGCCAAGACCGTGCTGTCTGCTACTTCTAACAAGCTCATAGCCAGCCACATCCATTCTGTATACTGGCATTTTAAAAACCCCATCAAGTGCTACTTCAGTTTCCATCAACTGCTGTTCCTTATTTGATTAAGTTTACCATTGTAAGATTCTAATCTCATACCTAAAGTTGTATAATAGCACTTGAAGGTAGACCATGGCTTTAGTTTTCTATTGCTGCTATAACAAATTGCCGCCAGTCTAGCAGCTTAAAACATCACAATTTTTTTATCTTATAGTTTTGCAAGTCAGAAGTCCATGGGAGTATTAGGGACTAGAATCAAGGTGTCACTAGGGCAGGTTCTTTCTGGAAGTTCCAGGGGAAAGCCCATTCCTTGCTTCTTCCAGCTTTAAGAAGCTGCTGGCATTCTGGCATTCTTTGCATCCTAGCCACATGAATCCAGTCTCTGCTTCCGTTGCCGCCACATCACCTTCCCCTACATTAATGCTTTCTCCTCTTTCTTATAAAGGCCATGGTAATTACATTTAGGGCACAACCAAATAATCCAAGATAATCTCCCCATGTCAAGACTCTTAATCACATCTGCAAAGTCTCTTTTGGCATATAAAGTAACATACAGACTCTGTAGATTAGGACATGGATATCTTTGAAGGCAATTATTTAGGCTACTACACCTGTGTTAAGTTAAAGATGGCCCTTATTACTCCTATAACAAAAACGAAAATAAAACTAAACAAAAAATTGATAGCTAAACGGCCAAAAAAGCAGATAAAATTGAATCATAAGACATATGCAAAATCCAAAAGAAGGCAGAAAAAAGAGGGAAAGGACACAACAGATGAGACACATAGGAAACACATAGCAAGAGGATAGATTTAAGGCTAACCATATCAACGACCAAATTAAATGTAAGTTGTCTAAACATTCCAATTAAAAGATGAAGATTATATAAGAATCTTTGTATAAGACTATAAGAAAAAGTAAGATTCAGCTATAAACTGCCTGTAGGAAATTTATTTTAAATGTAATGACACAAATAATTTAAAAGTAAAACAATGAAAAAAATACACCAAGTTGATGGTAACCAAAAGAAAGCTGAAATACTATAGATATCATGTAAAGTAGATTTTAGACCAAAGAATATTACTAGGAATAAAGAAATTCATTTCATAATGATAAGTGGGTTGGGCACTTAGGTGGCTCAGTTAGTTAAGGATCAGACTCTTGATTTAGTCTCACGTCATGATCTCAGTGTCATGAGATGGAGCCACATGTCAGGCTCCATACTCAGCTCTCTCTCTTCCTCTGCCCCTCCTCTCTCTCTCTCTCTCTCTCTGTATTGTAAAAAAGAGAAAAGATTCAGTGCAATCACAAAAATTCCAGCAGAACTTTTTGTAGAAATTAACAAGCTAATTCTAAAATTCACATGGAAATGCAAAGGGCCTAGAATAAGCAAAACAACTTTGGAAAGAAACCTAAATAGTCACTACCTGACTTCAAGACTTCTTGTAAAGCTACATATTTAATAGTGGGGCACTAGTCTCAAGAAAGACAAGTAGATCAGTGGAATAGAATAGAGATCCAGAAATAGGCACATGTATATGGTTTGTTGATTTTCTACATGGGTACCAAAACAATTCATTGGAGAAAAGATAGTACTTTGAAACCATTGGTACTGGAATAATTGTATATACATGTGTGAAAAATGAGCTTTGATTCATACTATGAAATATATTTATATAAATTCAAAATAAGGATCTAAATATAAAACCTAAAATCATAAACTTCTAAAAGAAGACATGGAAGAACAACATTTATGAGCTTGAGTTGGGCAAAGATTTCTTGGATTCAATACCAGAAGAACACTCTATAAAAGAAAAAAAATAACTGATAAATTGAACTTCATTAAAATTAAGACTTCTGTTTCTTAAAAGACAGTTTAGAGAATGAAAAGACAAACTGTATACTGGAATAATATATTTGCAAAATATATGTCTCATAAAGGACTTGTTTCCAGAATATGTAAGGAACTTCAGAAACTCCGTCATATGACCGTAAACAACCTAATAAAAAATGAATGAAAGATCTGAACAGACACTTCACCAATAAAGACATACAGGTGGTCAATAAGTACACAAAAGGATGCTTAACATTATTAGTCATTAGGGAAATGCAAATTAAAGCCATGGTGAGTGAGATACTACTACACACCTTCAATGTTTAGAATTAAAAAGTCTGAGCAGGGGGGAGGAGTCAAGATGGCGGAGAAGTAGCAGCCTGAGACTACATCAGGTAACAGGAGATCAGCTCGATAGCTTATCTAAACATAGCAAACACCTACAAATCCAACGGGAGAGCGAAGAGAAGAAGAACAGCAACTCTAGAAACAGAAAATCAACCACTTTCTGAAAGGTAGGACTGGCGGAGAAGTGAATCTAAAACGACGGGAAGATAGACCGCGGGGGGAGTGGCCGGCTCCCGGCAAGCGGCAGAGGAACGGAGCACAAAATCAGAACTTTTAAAAGTCTGTTCCACTGAGGGACATTGCTCCAGGGGCTAAACCGGGGTGAAGCCCACGCGGGGCCAGCGTGGCCCCAGGCCCCGCAAGGTCACAGAAGGATCGGGGGTGTCAGAGTGTCAGAGAGCTCGCAGGTATTAGAACGGAGAAACCGGCTGCAAAGACAGAGCCGAGGACTGAACTCTCAGCTCGGGGTTACCTTGAACTGGTCGCGGGCTGGGTGAGCTCGGAGCGCGGCTAGAGGCTGGGGATACGGGAGTGATTGGGTGCTGTCCTCTGGGGGCGCACTGAGGAGTGGGGCCCCAGGCTCTCGGCTCCTCCGGGCCGGAGACTGGGAGGCCGCCATTTTCATTCCCGTCCTCCGGAACTCTACGGAAAGCGTTCAGGGAACAGAAGCTCCCAAAAGCGAACCCGAGCCGATTACTTAGTCCGGCTGCCGGTAAGGGCGGTGCAATCCCGCCTCGGGCGAAGACACTTGAGAGTCACTACAACAGGCCCCTCCCCCAGAAGATCAACAAAATATCCAGCCAGGACAAAGTTCATCTATCAAGGAGAAAGCAGATTCAATTCCTAAGACAGCAGAGCAATTCCAGAGGAGGAGAAAGCAAAGCACGGAACTCATGGCTTTCTCCCCATGATTCTTTAGTCTTGCGGCTACTTCAATTTTTTTTTCTTTTTTCAATTTTTTATTTTTTTTTCTTTTTTCAATTTTTTTTTCTTTTTTCTTTTTTCTTCTTCTACTAAATTTTTTTTAAAAACTTTTACCCTTTTCTTTTTTAACATTTTTTGACTAGTTCATCTAAATATATATATTTTTTCTTTCTTTTTTATATTTTTTTATTTGTTTTATTTCTTAAATTTTTTTTTCTTTTTTTTTCAGAACCTGTTTTTTATCCCCTTCCCCCCCCCCCCACAATTTGGGGTCTCTTCTGATTTGGTTACAGCGCATTTTTCCGGGGTCTTTGCCACCCTATTAGTAGTTTATTTGCTCCTTCATATCCTCTTATCTGGACAAAATGACAAGGCGGAAAAAATCACCACAAACAAAAGAACAAGAGACAGTACCAAAGGCTAGGGACCTAATCAACACAGACATTGGTACTATGTCAGATCAAGAGTTCAGAATGACGATTCTGAACATTCTAGCCGGGCTCGAAAAAGGCATGGAAGATATTAGAGAAACCCTCTCTGGAGATATTAAAGCCCTTTCTGGAGAAATTAAAGAACTAAAGTCTAACCAAGTTGAAATAAAAAAAGCTATTAATGAGGTGCAATCAAAAATGGAGGCTCTCACTGCTAGGATCAATGAGGCAGAAGAAAGAATTAGTGATATAGAAGACCAAATGACAGAGAATAAGGAAGCCGAGCAAAAGAGGGACAAACAGCTACTGGACCATGAGGGGAGAATTCGAGAGATAAGTGACACCATAAGACGAAACAACATTAGAATAATTGGGATTCCAGAAGAAGAAGAAACAGAGAGGGGAGCAGAGGGTCTATTGGAGAGAATCATTGGAGAGAATTTCCCTAATATGGCAAAGGAAACAAGCATTAAAATCCAGGAGATGCAGAGAACCCCCCTCAAAGTCAACAAGAATAGGTCCACACCCCATCACCTAATAGTAAAATTTACAAGTCTTAGTGACAAAGAGAAAATCCTGAAAGCAGCCCGAGAAAAGAAATCTGTAACATACAATGGTAAAAATATTAGATTGGCGGCAGACTTATCCACAGAGACCTGGCAGGCCAGAAAGAGCTGGCATGATATATTCAGAGCACTCAACGAGAAAAACATGCAGCCAAGAATACTCTATCCAGCTAGGCTATCATTGAAAATAGAAGGAGAGATAAAAAGCTTCCAGGACAAACAAAAACTGAAAGAATTTGCAAACACCAAACCAGCTCTCCAGGAAATATTGAAAGCGGTCCTCTAAGCAAAGAGAGAGCCTAAAAGTAGTAGATCAGAAAGGTACAGAGACAATATACAGTAACAGTCACCTTACAGGCTACTAATGGCACTAAATTCATATCTCTCAATAGTTACCCTGAATGTTAATGGGCTAAATGCCCCAATCAAAAGACACAGGGTATCAGAATGGATAAAAAAACAGAACCCATCAGTATGTTGCCTACAAGAAACTCATTTTAGACGCGAAGACACCTCCAGATTTAAAGTGAGGGGGTGGAAAACAATTTACCATGCTAATGGGCATCAGAAGAAAGCTGGGGTGGCAATCCTTATATCAGATCAATTAGATTTTAAGCCAAAGACTATAATAAGAGATGAGGAAGGACACTATATCCTACTCAAAGGGTCTGTCCAACAAGAAGATCTAACAATTTTAAATATCTATGCCCCTAACGTGGGAGCAGCCAACTATATCAACCAATTAATAACAAAATCAAAGAAACACATCAATAATAATACAATAATAGTAGGGGACTTTAACACTCCCCTCACTGAAATGGACAGATCATCCAAGCAAAAGATCAACAAGGAAATAAAGGCCTTAAATGACACACTGGACCAGATGGACATCACAGATATATTCAGAACATTTCATCCCAAAGCAACAGAATACACATTCTTCTCTAGTGCACATGGAACCTTCTCCAGAATAGATCACATCCTGGGTCACAAATCAGGTCTCAACCGGTATCAAAAGATTAGGATTATTCCCTGCATATTTTCAGACCACAATGCTCTGAAGCTAGAACTCAATCACAAGAGGAAAGCTGGAAAGAACCCAAATACATGGAGACTAAACAGCATCCTTCTAAAGAATGAATGGGTCAACCAGGAAATTAAAGAAGAATTGAAAAAATTCATGGAAACAAATGATAATGAAAACACAACAGTTCAAAATCTGTGGGACACAGCAAAGGCAGTCCTGAGAGGAAAATATATAGCGGTACAAGCCTTTCTCAAGAAACAAGAAAGGTCTCAAGTACACAACCTAACCCTACGCATAAAGGAGCTGGAGAAAGAACAAGAAAGAAACCCTAAACCCAGCAGGAGAAGAGAAATCATAAAGATCAGAGCAGAAATCAATGAAATAGAAACCAAAAAAACAATAGAAAAAATCAATGAAACTAGGAGCTGGTTCTTTGAAAGAATCAATAGGATTGATAAACCCCTGGCCAGACTCATCAAAAAGAAAAGAGAAAGGACCCAAATCAATAAAATCATGAATGAAAGAGGAGAGATCACAACTAACACCAAAGAAATACAGACAATTATAAGAACATACTATGAGCAACTCTACGCCAACAAATTGGACAATCTGGAAGAAATGGATGCATTCCTAGAGACATATAAACTACCACAACTGAACCAGGAAGAAATAGACAACCTGAACAGGCCCATAACCAGTAAGGAGATTGAAACAGTCATCAAAAATCTCCAAACAAACAAAAGCCCAGGGCCAGACGGCTTCCCAGGGGAATTCTACCAAACATTTAAAGAAGAACTCATTCCTATTCTCCTGAAACTGTTCCAAAAAATAGAAATGGAAGGTAAACTTCCAAACTCATTCTATGAGGCCAGCATCACCTTGATCCCAAAACCAGACAAGGATCCCACCAAAAAAGAGAACTACAGACCAATATCCTTGATGAACACAGATGCAAAAATTCTCGCCAAAATACTAGCCAATAGGATTCAACAGTACATTAAAAGGATTATTCACCACGATCAAGTGGGATTTATTCCAGGGCTGCAGGGTTGGTTCAACATCCGCAAATCAATCAATGTGATAGAACACATTAATAAAAGAAAGAACAAGAACCATATGATACTCTCAATAGATGCTGAAAAAGCATTTGACAAAGTACAGCATCCCTTCCTGATCAAAACTCTTCAAAGTGTAGGGATAGAGGGCACATACCTCAATATTATCAAAGCCATCTATGAAAAACCCACCGCAAATATCATTCTCAATGGAGAAAAACTGAAAGCTTTTCCATTAAGGTCAGGAACACGGCAGGGATGTCCATTATCACCACTGCTATTCAACATAGTATTAGAAGTCCTAGCCTCAGCAATCAGACAACAAAAAGAAATTAAAGGCATCCAAATTGGTAAAGAAGAAGTCAAACTATCACTCTTCGCAGATGATATGATACTATATGTGGAAAACCCAAAAGACTCCACTCCAAAACTGCTAGAACTTGTCCAGGAATTCAGTAAAGTGTCAGGATATAAAATCAATGCACAGAAATCAGTTGCATTTCTGTACACCAACAACAAGACTGAAGAAAGAGAAATTAAGGAGTCAATCCCATTTACAATTGTACCCAAAACTATAAGATACCTAGGAATAAACCTAACCAAAGAGACTAAGAATCTATACACAGAAAATTATAAAGTACTCATGAAAGAAATTGAGGAAGACACAAAAAAATGGAAAAATGTTCCATGCTCCTGGATTGGAAGAATAAATATTGTGAAAATGTCTATGCTACCTAAAGCAATCTACACATTTAATGCAATCCCTATCAAAATACCATCCATTTTTTTCAAAGAAATGGAACAAATAATCCTAAAATTTATATGGAACCAGAAAAGACCTCGAATAGCCAAAGGAATATTGAAGAACAAAGCCAAAGTAGGTGGCATCACAATTCCGGACTTCAAGCTCTATTACAAAGCTGTCATCATCAAGACAGCATGGTACTGGCACAAAAACAGACACATAGACCAGTGGAACAGAATAGAGAGCCCAGAAATCGACCCTCAACTCTATGGTCAACTAATCTTCGACAAAGCAGGAAAGAATGTCCAATGGAAAAAAGACAGCCTCTTCAATAAATGGTGCTGGGAAAATTGGACAGCCACATGCAGAAAAATGAAATTGGACCACTTCCTTACACCACACACGAAAATAGACTCCAAATGGATGAAGGACCTCAATGTGAGAAAGGAATCCATCAAAATCCTTGAGGAGAACGCAGGCAGCAACCTCTTCGACCTCAGCCGCAGCAACATCTTCCTAGGAACAACGGCAAAGGCAAGGGAAGCAAGGGCGAAAATGAACTATTGGGATTTCATCAAGATCAAAAGCTTTTGCACAGCAAAGGAAACAGTTAACAAAACCAAAAGACAGCTGACAGAATGGGAGAAGATATTTGCAAACGACATATCAGATAAAGGGCTAGTATCCAAAATCTATAAGGAACTTAGCAAACTCAACACCCAAAGAACAAACAATCCAATCAAGAAATGGGCAGAGGACATGAACAGACATTTCTGCAAAGAAGACATCCAGATGGCCAACAGACACATGAAAAAGTGCTCCACGTCACTCGGCATCAGGGAAATACAGATCAAAACCACAATGAGATATCACCTCACACCAGTCAGAATGGCTAAAATTAACAAGTCAGGAAATGACAGATGCTGGAGAGGATGTGGAGAAAGGGGAACCCTCCTCCACTGTTGGTGGGAATGCAAGCTGGTCCAACCACTCTGGAAAACAGCATGGAGGTTCCTCAAAATGTTGAAAATAGAACTACCCTATGACCCAGCAATTGCACTACTGGGTATTTACCCTAAAGATACAAACATAGTGATCCGAAGGGGCACGTGTACCCGAATGTTTATAGCAGCAATGTCTACAATAGCCAGACTATGGAAAGAACCTAGATGTCCATCAACAGATGAATGGATCAAGAAAATGTGGTATATATACACAATGGAATACTATGCAGCCATCAAAAGAAATGAAATCTTGCCATTTGCGACGACGTGGATGGAACTAGAGCGTATCATGCTTAGTGAAATAAGTCAATCGGAGAAAGACAACTATCATATGATCTCCCTGATATGAGGACATGGAGAAGCAACATGGGGGGGTAGGGGGATAGGAGAAGAATAAATGAAACAAGATGGGATTGGGAGGGAGACAAACCATAAATGACTCTTAATCTCACAAAACAAACTGGGGGTTGCTGGGGGGAGGTGGGATTGGGAGAGGGGGAGCGGGCTATGGACATTGGGGAGGGGAGGCGAACCATAAGAGACTATGGACTCTGAAAAACAACCTGAGGGTTTTGAAGGGTCAGGGGTGGGAGGTTGGGGGAACAGGTGGTGGGTGATGGGGAGGGCACGTTTTGCATGGAGCACTGGGTGTTGTGCAAAAAGAATGAATACTGTTACGCTGAAAAAATTAATAAAAAGGGAAAAAAAAAAAAAAGTCTGAGCATAACCAAGTGTTGACAAGGATGTGGAGAAATGAATTTTCATACCCAGCTCGTTGGAATATAAAACAGTATAACCTCTGTGGGAAACGTTTGGAAGCTTCTTAAAAAGTTAAGCATTTTACTTACTTGCTACCCCAGTGTTTTACTCAGGAGGAATTAAAGGAATTATCTATATAAAAACTTGTACAGAGGTATTGATAGCAGCTTCGTTTGTAAGAGCCCAAACCTGTGAAACAACCTATATGTCTGTCAGCAGGTGAATTGATCAAATTGTGGTATAACCATACAATGAAATACTACTCAGCAACAAAAATGAACCACAATATAAGCAAGGAATATCCCCTGCCTCCAGGATAGAGATCCTCAAAGTGGCTTCCAGGGGAATTTCAGAATTTCGATGGGCTCCACTGGGTGCCAGGTGCACACCTTTCAATGAGAGAACTATTCTATCCATGCCTGACCATGATCAGACTTGGCCACTTGACTTAACTCTTGTCACTGAAATGTGAGAGAGTGCACCAGTTCTGAGTAGAAGCTTTAACAGACCCAATGTTTTTGAGATTTCTAGTGGTTAGGATTCGGTGCTCTCTTTCTTTTCCATTTGCCACTAAAGTAGCATTCCTGGGTAATAATTGCTCCTTGAGCTACACCCTGGAACAAAACATGGGGAGCAAACCAGCAGGTGACACATAGCATAAGCAAAAAAATAAACTCTAGTACTTTGAGCCTCTGTGATTACAGATATGTTAAGTTTGGGATGTCTCTGAAATATAAAAGTAGAGCAGTCAGATGGTGAATTGGATTCATGAGTCAGATACTCAGAGAATACAGAGAACAGATCTGAACCAGGGATAAAGTTTGGGAGCTGTCAGCATCTAGTTTGCATTTGAAGCATAGGAGTGGATAAGATCATCTAGAGAAAGAGTAGAAAAAGTGCTGAGGAGCACAAACATTTAAATGACAAGTCCAGGAAGACGAGTCTGGAAGGGAGACAGGAATGGCTGAATATTTGGAGGAAAGCCACAAATGAGGTTTCTAGTGCAATCCCACTTTTGCTGTCCTCATTCTTGGTTTCTTCTGCTTCACTTCCTTTTCCTTAGCCTGGAGACTGCTAAGCAAGCATCAGAACCTGCTGGGTGGACCTCACACTCAGCAAGATAAATTTTTCTTTTACATTACTGGATTTTGAGCACCATTTGGACAGGGATCCTGCCTTCCTAATTCACCTCTGTGCTTCCAGGGCCCAATGACACTGCCTTGTCCCTAGTGTGCATAGCTGACGGTCAGCTCTACCCTACTGGTCACCTGCCTGGCCCTTCACCTTAGTCTTTCCTTTTGATTCCTTTTCCTCCACCTGCATGTGCTCAGGCCTTAATAACTAATTATTTTAAAATAAATACTGAATAGATAAAGAGGAAGTGAACATAGGTGTAAAGTATAAAGAAGTACAATAGAATGAACATCTATGTGTCAACTCCTCAGTTTAGAATATAGAACCCTACCATTAGCTTTGAAAGCCCTTTGTGTATCTCTGCATTTCCACCGCAGTGCCTCATTCTGGGGAGGAAACCACCAGCTTGCATTTTGTGGTTCTCAGCAAACTAGGAATAGAAGGAACTTCTTCACATGGATAAAGAGCATCTATAAACGCCTGTAGAGAACACCTGATGTTTCTTTGCTTCACTTTATAATTTTACCGACTTATTTACAGTCCTTAAAAAAGTTAGAGTTTGCATATATCTTCATAGAAATAAAATCATACTGTAAGTGTTACCCAATTTTTTTTTCTTTGTGCTCAAGATTATGGTTCTGGGATTTGTCCATTGTGGTACGTGTAGCTGAAAAGCATTCATTTCTTTTTTTTTTTATTTTAAATATTTTATTTGACAGAGAGAGAGGTCACAAGTAGGCAGAGAGGCAGGCAGAGAGAGAGGAAGAAACAGCCTCCCCACTGAGCAGAGAGCCCAATGCAGGGCTCGATCCCAGGACCCTGAGATCATGACCTGAGCTGAAGGCAGAGGCTTAAACCACTGAGCCACCCAGGCACCCCAAAGCATTCATTTCTTTATCTGTATTATATTCTAAAATATACTACAATTGATTTATCCATTCTGCTTTAACTATATTCTGTAAGGTTTGATATGAAGCAGTTTCACTATAGTTCAATTCTAAGTATTTTTAAATATCAATTGTGATTTTTTTACTTGACCCATGACTTACAGAAATACATTTTTTAAATTTCCAAATACGTGGAGATATTTTACATGTCTTTTGTTACAGACGTTTGTTTTCTGAGAATATAGACTAACAGTGCTGTTCAGTAGTATAATGTGAGCCACTTATGTAATTTAAAATTTTTCAATTGCCACATTAAAAGAGAAAAACAGGTAAAATGTATAACATATTTCACTTAACTCCATATATAGAAACTATCATTTAAATATGTAATCATCATTAAAAATTATAACAAATATTTTAGATTTTTGGGAGGTACTAAATTTTCCAAATCTGGTATGCATTTTAAATTTAGGCACATCCTAATTTGAGCCAGTTACACTTTAAGTGCTTAGAAACTACATATGGTTAGTGGCTACCATATTGGACTATACAGGCTGATCAGACAACAGTTGTTTACAATTTACTTTCTGGCCTAGGATGTCCATTTCATGTGAACTGGAAAATAATCATGTGTTTTCCTACTAATTTGGCACAGGGTTCTATATATGAACCTTAAATCAATCTTAGTGGCATTGCTAAAATCCTCTATATTCTGAATTATTTGTCTGTTTGACCTTGGGTTGCTGCATTGCACATTACAGGAAGACCTGTCACATTAGGCTGGAGTTGTGCAGTATACATTTCCATGGCCTTATGCGGTGATCCCAGAGACTGACTTACATAATTGAGGGAACTGTGTTGAAATCTAACGATAGTATGGATTTTACAGTTTCTCCTTATGGTTCTATGAAGTTTTGCTTTATATATTTGGGGGCAATTTTAACAGGTGCATACAAGTTTAGACTACTTATGGTAAATTAACCTGTTGTCACTGTAAGCCCAAAATAATGACTTTTGTCTTAAAGTTTACTTTGTCTAATATAATATAGTTGCATGCTTCTCTTTCTTTAATATTTCCCTGTTACATCTTTTCCAAAAAAAGAAAAAGGAAATCTTTCCATGCCCTTATGTTTTAGGAATGCGTCTTATAAAGAACATGCTCAATGTCTTTTTTTTTACCATGACTCTTTCTCTATTTTAACTTATGAGTTTAATTTATTTACCATCATTGTGATTGCTACCTTAAGCATTATATTTTTGCCTTTTTTTCTGCACTGTTTCTACCTTTTGGGTTTTTGGGTGGAGGGATATTGTTGGAGTTTTGTTTATTTTCTTTGTTTATTTTCCTCTAATGGTATGTTCTATTTGTATTTTTTTAGTGGTTACTTTAGAAATTTTACTATGCATATTTAGTGAAGTCTAAAATTAATATCTCAAAGTCTCCTTGAATCATGCCGAACCAAAGAATACTTGAGCTCAAAACTATATTTTATACAGATATTTGTTTACAATTACCTGCATTCAGGGCTGGCTGCATAATTTTCAGGGCCCAATACAAACTGAAAATGTGGACCTCTTTATTTCCCTGCCTTCACAGTACCTTCTTCAACCCGACATGGTATTTTCTTTTCTTTTTTTAAAAATTTTTATTTATTTACTTGAGAGAGAGAGAGAAAGAGAGAGAGTGAGAAAGAGAGTATGAGAGGGGAGAAGGTCAGAGGGAGAAGCAGACTCCCCACTGAGCAGGGAGCCTGAAGCAGGGCTCAATCCCAGGACTCCAGGATCATGACCTGAGCCAAAGGCAGTTGCCTAACCAACTGAGCCACCCAGGTGCCCCTAGTATTTTCTTGATTACTGTTGAATGTTGTGTTCCTGTGGGCATGGGGAAATCGTGGAGTGGATACAGGCTTTCACAAGCACCCAGTATTCTTCCCCATGATTCAGAGCAGGGGGAGTACACATGCCCAACCCTCACCCTCCCCATGCAGGTACCTACACCTGAGCCCACACCCAAAGCAGATGCTGGGCAAGGGCTGAGAAGCAGGGGCTAGAGAACCATCCTAGAAAGGCAGGGAGGTGATAGGAGGTAGGACTGTATCTGAACCAAGGCTCTAAGCCAAACCCCGGTACATGCTCAATTTTCCCATCAGACCTCACATAAAACACAAATTTAAAGATAAAATTATTAAGAATTTCTTGTTGGTGACCATAATGCATTAATTCTGAAGCACAGAATCCCCTTCTGAGCATGCGCCTTGTACAACTGTCTTGATCACATCAAGAAGTCCTCACTGCATTTGTGTTTGCCAGTTTCTTTGCTCACATTTCTTCTTGCATGCTTGACCTTCCTTCTAAATCTTACCTCTTCCTATAAAGCATACTCTTTAAAAGGTTCTTTAATAAAGGTCTTTTAGCTGGTAGTAAACACTCTGATTTTGCTTATCCGAACATATTTTATTTCAGTCTCATTTTGAAAGAAAGTTTTGCTGGGTACCCAACTTTAGTTGGTGGTTATTTTCTCATAAAATTTTGAACATAGTATTTTGCTTTCTGACTTCCTTTGTGTTGGAGAATAAGCTTTCAATATGTTTGGGTTCCTTTGAAGATATTGGATTTTTTCTCTCCAGCTTCTTTTAAGATCTCTTTAACTTTGATATTCCTCATGTTCACTATCAGATGCCCAGATGGGAGATTTATTTTTATTTATCTTGCTTGGAATCCATTTGGCTTCCTAGATTTGTGAGTTAGTGTTTTTCATCAATCTAGAATAGTCCCCTCAAATATTGTTTCCTCTTTCTTTTCTCTCCTCTCCTTCTGAAATAGTGCATAGATATATATTAGATCTTTTCCCTCTGTCCTCCATATATCAACGTCACTTTTATATTTTCCGTATTTTTCACTTCCTGTACTTTACTCTGTATAATTTCTTTAAATCTCCCTTTCAGTTTCTTGCTTCATTTTTTAGCTGTGAATAATTTGCTACAGGACCACCCACTGTTTTTCATTTTGATTATTATGTTTTTAATTTTTGCAAGTTTGATTTGATTCTTTTTCATATTTCATTAGTTATTTAAATAACTTTTATTTCATTGAACATCCTGATTTTATATTCTGTATCTGAAAACTCAGCACTTTAGAAAATATGAGTTTAATTATGTTTTCATTTGTGTCTGCTTATTCTTTCTCTTACTGACTTTTTTTTTCTTTTCTAGTCTTGTGATTTTTAAAAAAAATCAGGATCTCATAGGTCTTGACTTTTTATCTGTAGAAAACCTTTGAGTCCCAGGATGAAGATAGGTTGCTCCCTAAAATACTGGTGTTTTTTCCTACCAGACATCTGGAGATAAAGTTAACCTATTACTACTTTAAGATATATTTTCAACATGAAGCTCTTTGAACCACTCAGGTTGTATGAATTCACGATAAAAACCTGCATTAGGGTTAGTTTGTGTTTACAGATTCCTGTGAGAAATTTATATTTTTCCCTGTATCTAGCACCACAATTCAAAACCAGTAATTTTCTTTTGTACCTTGAGAGATGTTATTTGAATTTTACACATACTAGGTGTGAATTTCACACATATACTCCATGTGCAGCTCTTTGAGATGCAGCTTCATGCAGGTGAGTTTCCATTTAGACTCTTTCTCTCCCGAGCCCTTCATGGCTATGAAATTTAAAGTTCAAGTTCATCAATTTTGGAAGGTATCTTCAAGGTGAGAATTGGTTTCAATGCTCTACCTATTGTTGGGGGTTCTTCCTTTTACTTCGCTTTTTTAAAGATTTAGTTTGAAATAATTACAGAAAATTTACAAAGACAGTACAGAGAGAGTGTATGTTTCTCTTTGGCCCACTTTTAATAACAATGACACATCTGTAAAAACTAAGAAATTAACATTAGTATAATACAATTAACTAAACTATAGACCTTTTTTAAATTTCAGTAGTTTTCCACTCATATCCTTCTGTTCTTTCACTTGGGTTTTGTTCTCTGTATCCTTCCCACTTTTTGTCCAGCTCACTGATGAATTTTAAGATTTTTTTATAAGTTAAAAAAATGTTTACTAATTTTCAGTAGGAATGCTGTCAAAGTACCTAGTCCAACACACTTCTGGAAAGAGAAGTCTGAGAGTTTTAATTTTTTTAAATCAGTTTTCCTCAAATGATATTCATAATCCTGGTTACCAAGTCCAACATGTCTTCTTATGCTTGTGTCCTTAAATTTTCTAGCCTAGAAATGTCGGCATTATTTTTATTATGGTAAGAAAAAAGTTTAATAATATGAAAAGAGTGAGAGTAAAAGAGAAATTAAGAGAGAGATTGAGAGTCCATAATAATATTATAGGTGGGAGAAAAAGTCAACAGCCTTAAGAAGGCTGTTGGTAGTGGGAAAGGAAGAGAAGAAATAGTTTGGGGTCCACTCAGGAAGCAAAATACAGAATTTGGTATTGAATGGATGTGGTAGAACAAGAAGAAAGAGAGAAAACTTAGGGATTTCAAACCAAAGATTTGACTCTTAAAGATTTTTAGAAGTCAAAAGGAAAAGCAAGATTGCAGATGATAGTAAACTTGTTTTTTAATGGATCTGGTATTAATGTTAATTAATTAATTAATTAATGATATGTTAATTAATTAACATCTCATTAAGGTAGAGATGTCCAACAGGAAGTTACAACTGAAAGTCACAATTTTGAGAAAAGAGTCAGAGCTACAAGGAACAGGGTGGTGATAGAAAACAAAGAGATTAGAATTAGGAATAAGCAGTGGAGAAGAATCACCTACACTGAAACTAAGGAGGGATGTGAGTGATTATGGAAGAGGGAAAGAGTCCTATTAACAAGTGTGCTTTTGCCACTACTTGTGATATTCAAAAGCTTAATTTCAGGGCCTCTGTGAAATGCTCTTATGAATCTTCTGCACTTACCCCACCCAGAGGATTACAAACTAAACTTCAAGATCCATTTATGTGGATTAAAGTATTAAAATGTTTGTCTTTTCAGTTTCCCACTGTGTTTTGTACTATACCATATCTCAGTCATGAATTTCTACTTAATTTGGTTTGTTCCTATCAGTACTTGAGACAAGTAAAAGAAAAATAAATCTAGCGAGAACCACAAATGTGTTGATTTTATGGCATATCCCAACATATTTTCCTTTTCTTTAGGAAACAAAATATTGTCTAGTGTTAGAATTTAGTCATTAAACTTTGGAACCATAATGTGCAATGTTTTATGATATTTATGACTCTACATATGTTGTTACTATTTCATGCAAAAGTAATAACATACCTTATTAAACAAAAATTAAGGCTGGGAAAATACTTACCTTGTATGTAGCGTTTGTAAATTGCTATTAACGGTAAAGTAGTATCTAGTGGCAGTATATATATTGCTAAAGAGAAGAAACAGATTAAGTTGTGAAATACTATTCTCTGAGCAAGGAACTGCAATTTAGGAAGAGTGTCAGGGTCTTGACTCATTTGTTGGGTTTATGGTTTTCAGGGAAGTAATGCTGATTTCACATCAGAAAAGCATCGAACAGCTGCAGGAAACCCTTAGACAGAAGCTGCTGAATGACGATAACTGGAGAGAGAAGGTAATGATAATGTAGCTTTCATCCGCATGTATCTTATTTGCTTTTTAAAAAATTCTGTCTGTTTGGAGCACCTGGGTGGCTCAGTTGATTAAGTGTCTGCCTTCAGCTCAGGTCATGATCTCAGGGTCCTGGGATCAAGCCCCACCTCAGGCCCCCTGCTCAGTGGGGAGTCTCCTTCTCCCTCTCCCTCTGCCTGCTCCTCTCCCTTGTGCTTACTCTCTCTCTATCAAATAAATAAATAAAATCTTTAAAAAAAAATCCTGTTGCCAGAGGGCTATCCCAGATATCTTGGCTTCTATGCACATTTTGATTCCTTCTGGAATTTCCTAGACCAAACATGCTTATAATGTATGTCTTTTCCAAAATATTAGATAACATAATGGGAAATGAAAAGGTAAGAACAGAATTTAAAATCTTGTAAAATCAAGATAGCCCTTGGTACTCATGTAAAAGTGTGATTTTTATTTTTAAGTGTTTACCTTTTTCCTGAAAAGGGACAGAACTGCATTTGACTACATTCTTAAAAGCAGGGGAATACTAATTTATTCTCACAATTTCTCTGCTTTTAGGAAGATACTCCAAGAGAATGGAAAATGACAAAATTACTCAGTTATGAACTTTTGGCAAAGTAAAATGAATAAGTATTTAGCTCACTATTTACAAAGAAAATATTTTCTCTCCCCATGCTGAAAAATGCATTAATTTCTGTCTTTGGATTTTCCCAAAATTTTCAAAGTTTTAATGATAAATGTGTAATACTTGCATAATTTTAAAGGATACAAATAATATTCTAAAAATTATTGGTCCCTACCTTCTCAGGCCTCATATGTCATTAAGGCTACAGCCTTTATCTCCTTGTCATAAACCTCTGGTACTCCTTGATGATTCCAGGGTCTTTTTTTTTTTTTTTTTTTTTTTAGATTTTATTTATTTGACAGAGAGAAATCACAAGAGAGGCAGGCAGAGAGAGAGGAAGGGAAGCAGGCTCTCCGCTGAGCAGAGAGCCCGATGCGGGACTCGATCCCAGGATCCTGAGATCATGACCTGAGCCGAAGGCAGCGGCTTAACCCACTGAGCCACCCAGGCACCCCTGATCCCAGGGTCTTATCCTGAAGAATGCCCTGAAGCCTTTCCAGCTCTTTCTCTTGCCCAGCTGATGCCTGCCCTAGCACTAGTCTTTGTCCTTGGTTTTCTGATAACATTGTAAATTTGCATCTAGAGGTGGAACTGGCTACTGAAATTCAGACTGCTTGACTAAAGCAATCAGATTGCTTGACAACCTGTTTGCTTATTATCAGATTCTTCTCTATGATGACTAGACCCCATAACTTGTAACCTCAAGCAACAAGAGTGGCCGCAACCAGCTAATATCTCTACCTGGACTCTTCCACCCTACCATCCATCAAATTGAAACACTTTAGATATTGCTGCTGGCTCAGGTCAATTCTAAATTTTTCACTTTCATTTGACCATACTCATTACTCATTTGACCATACTCAGGCATTATTGGCCCTCTATAAATCAAGCCCACTTTCCTTGTTCCTCAGGGATAGCACACTCAGGCTAAAAAAGAAATGAACACTATAGTAACAGTTCCATAGAGGCAACAATCAAAAGTTGAGAGTACAGACTAAAGTTGCTCTAAATGACTCATTCTTACTTTGTTTTATTTTGAAGTATGGACTTTTTCTTTTCCATCTTCTCTAAAGCCCACATTTCTTTAATTCTTTCTAATTTTTATTAGCTTTGGGGTACTCAGTTGACTAGTCTTTCTTATTTACTTCCTCCATCCTTACCAATCCATGTTTGAAAATACAAAAAAGATGACTAACCTAACCAGCAATCCAAAAAGTGCAAATTAAAACAATGAGATTTTTTTTTTAATCCATCCAGTTAACAGAGTAGTTTTGGCATTGTGGTAAGGTCCAAAAAAGTGCAAATTAGAACAATGAGATTTTTTTTTAATCCATCCAGTTAACAGAGCAGTTTTGGCATTGTAGTAAAGTCTTGTGAGATAATCTTTCATACTCAGTCTTCAAAGGGCTGGAAGTTACAGCAATACTTTGGAGAGCAATTTGGAAATATATATGAAGAGATATTGTAAATATCTCATTTTTGATGCAAAAATTTCACCAATGGAATTAATGTGAATAGAGATTCACAGATTCTTCCCTTCTTTCAAATACAGAGCTTCTCTTAGAATGGTATTATCTTATCTTCATGGTCACACCCCATGAAGGACTTTGAGATACAATCTACTAGAGAAGGCTTTGCATTTACAATCTTCCCTATTACTGCGGCTTACTGTACCCTGTCTGTGAGGTGCTAACAGAGCAAGCGGACCAAGTTAATGTAGCATTTGATCATATAGAAGCATTATAGTCTTGCTTCATGCTATTAATCTGATGATGAAAATAAACCTGTGTAAGACTTTCTAAGTTCTTGCTAAGACCGTGATATCATTCTAATAAATTAATTATATCATAGATGTATTTTGGCATGTATAATTTTCTATGATATAAATGGGCATTTCATTTTGTTGAGAGGACATAACTTCTTGTTAATAAATCTTATCATTTAGCTTAGCAGTAAATCAAGATCCAGACCAGTAAAGCCAAGGAATGATAATTATGTCTTGGCTGTGCTCATTATTGAGACTATGAATAAAAAGTTCCTTTAAAGTCCTCTCATGAGAAAGGAAAATCACTAATATGACATTGTCATCTCTTTCTTGGGTCACTGTGCCTTTATGTAGGAATGAAATGTTCCCTTTACAAATATATAATACACATATTAGAATAAACTTCATAGTTTAAATGCTTTTAACATTTAAAAAAAGTAGATAGCAATTTGTGCCTGTACTTAATTATTTTAGAGTATGTAAAAAGCACATAATAGAATCAATAGTTGCTATGCAACAAGGATGGCACATTTTAAAATAAACTGCATATTTACTAATTGCCATAGATTTATATTTATTTCAAGTATTCCTTTGATGTGGAAAAAAATGAATTAATGTGCATACTGAACATTTAAAATTGGTCCCAAATGCACAGTGTTGTTACTTTTCAGTTAAAATTTTATAATTAAAAAAATTTCCTATAGCCAGGCTGATGACATTAAGTGGTAGTCGTGTGCTGACTATTATTTTGTAGTGTAATAAACAAATTCTAACCAAATATTTTGTTAGATTATTATTAAGATATCATCCCATTTAGGAACATTTTAGAATTGTACTGCTATTGACCTCATTTTAAATAGCACATAGAGCTTTTAGAAACCAATAGTTCAAACAAACAGAACCTAACTTCATGCCTGAGGAATTGGATTAATACTGAAAATGGAGGGGGGACAGGGGAGATGGAGTTTACCTCAAAAAGTCAAATCTAGAACCAAAGAGAAGCAAACAGAAAATCTCAAATTCTTCTTCAAAATAGAAGAGCCATATAGCTAAATAATTCCTAATGTGTTTAAGTATACTATTAATGGAATTTAAAAGGATAACTTGTAAAATAACAGAATTTGACAGGGATGAACCTGTCATAAAATAATCAATTTTCACTTATGCATAATTGAATGGCCAAAAAGAATAATGAGAGCACCTTTTAATTTATAAAATTATGATGTAATTTTCAAAATTGAACTAATAAAATCACAGAATTATAGATCTAGAATAGCCTGCAAATATCATCTGATTTAAACCCTTAATCAAGGTAATAAGAATAGTCTCCATTATTAGAGTGTTTATTATATGCCAGGCTTTGTGCTTAATGCTTTCCATAAATGTGATTTTAATTATTATAAAATTATTATTCCCATTTGCACATGGGAAAAAATAAGGCTCAGAGAAGTTAGGTAAATTGCCAAGGTTATTTTAGCCAGGAAATAACAACTGATACAAACCTAGGAAAAAAAAAAAAAGAGAACTAACTACAAAATCCAAAACTTATGCATTTGGCCTAGATGGACTAATAGGAGCCAGATTTACTCTCCCTCCTTACTAACTAAACCACTGGAGAAAAGATAGAAAACAATGGTTTCAAGATACTCAATATCAGACTACAAAGGACAATTATTCTTATAGATAGGAATAAATGAGGCAAGCTCCGTGATTGCCCAAACTTAGTTCCTTGAAATAAATTTAAGGCCACAGGGCAGGAAGTGTGACTCTAGGAGGTCTGTCAGGTTCTTTGAGTTAAGGAAACCAGAGAGATCAAGATAGCTACAATTCACAGGATAGTATTCTCCAGGGAGAGCTAGCTGCACACAGAAAGAATACTGGAGAGCTACAATGAGTCCTCATTAAGTATATGTATGGTCAGTGCATATGTGTGGGGAACTACCAAAGGCAGAGAAAGACCTATCTGAAAAGACTAGAGAGGAGTACCAAATGCTCAGACAAGGCCAGACTGGAAGACCTATAATTCATGTGCACTCGGTAAACTTGTCAGAAAGGTCTTGCCTCAGTAGTAGGAAAAAATTAGCCCTAGACTAACTGCTGAGCTGATTCTGCCTAATAAATTTTAAAAGGGAGATCTATAAAAATCAAGCTGATTCAAATGCATACCAGAACAGTTCAATAATACTCATAGGAATACAAAAATATCCAGCATCAACAAGGTAAAATTTACAATGCCTTGCATTCAATAAAAAGTTGCCATCCAAAAGGAAAGGGAAAACATGGCTCATAATGAGAGAAAAATCAATGAATAAAAACTGACTCAGAGGGGCGCCTGGGTGGCTCAGTGGGTTAAGCCGCTGCCTTCGGCTCAGGTCATGATCTCAGGGTCCTGGGATCGAGTCCTGCATCGGGCTCTCTGCTCAGCGGGGAGCCTGCTTCTCTCTCTGCCTGCCTCTCTGTCTACTTGTGATCTCTCTCTGTCAAATAAATAAATAAATAAAAATCTAAAAAAAAAAAAATTAAAAAAAACTGACTCAGAAAGTCACAGATATTAAAATTAGCAGACAAGGACATTAAAACAGTTGCAATAACCATATTCCATTTGCCCCAAAACTAGAGGAAAAAGTGACCTTGTTAAGTAGAGATATAAAAGACATTAAAAGATCTAAAGTGAACTCCTAGAGACGAAATGTACAATATCTAAGATAAAAAGTACACTGGATGGGATTAATGACAGATTCAACATTCCAAAAGAAAAGTCTGGTGAACTTGAAGACACACAATTGAAACAATCCAAATGAAACAAAAATAGAAGACTTAAACAAGAACATCAGTGACCTATGAGACAAATGCAAGTTGACTAATATATGCATAATTGGAATTCCCAAAGGACAGGAGAGAGAAGAAAGGACAGAAAAAATATTTAAAGAAATAATAGCTGAATAAAATTAAGAGTTAATGAAAACTATAAAGCACACATTCAAGAAGCTCAGCAAAACCTCAAACACAGCAAAGAAAATTCTAATCTAATTGCTCAAAAATAGTGATAGAAAGAAAATCTTAAAAGCAACCAAATAATAATAGACATTATATAGAGAGGAACAAAGGTAAGGATGACAGCAGATTTTTCTTTTTTTTTTTTTAAGATTTTATTTATTTATTTGACAGATAGAGATCACAAGTAGGCAGAGAGGCAGGCAGAGAGAGAGAGGAGGAAGCAGGCTGTCCGCAGAGCAGAGAGCCCGATGCGGGGCTCGATCCCAGAACCCTGGGATCATGACCTGAGCTGAAGGCAGAGGCCTTAACCCACTGAGACACCCAGGCACCCCGAAGGCAGATTTTTCATCAAAGACAGGATAAGTGGGCCACATGGGTGGCTCAGTTAAGTGTCCAACTCTTGACTTTGGCTTAGGTCATGATTTCAGGGTTGTGAGATTAAACCCCACTTTGGGCTCCATGCTGAGTGTGGAGCCTGTTTAAGATTCTCTCTCTCTCCCTCTGCCCCTCCCTACCTCTCTTTCTCTCTGGGGGAAAAAAAAAAAGACAATATAGGCAAGAAGTAGGTGGGACTAAAAGTACTAAAAGAATGAGAGGACTGGGAGTGTGAGCTGCCAATCTAGAAATCCATACGAAGTGAAAATATCTTTCAAATATAAGGGTGAAAGACTTTCAGAGATGAAAAAGCTAAGCGAATACATCACCAGCACATCCACATTGTGAGAAATGTTAAAAGTCCTTTAGTCAGAAGAAAAATTATACCATGTGAAAATATGGATCTATACAAAGGAAAGTAGGACATTAGAAATGGTAAAAATGTGGATAAACATGATAAACATATTATTTAATATTTGGATTTCTTTAAAGTATAGTTAACTATTGAAACAAAAATATTAACAACTAATATGAGATTTATAACATGTAGAAGGAAAATACATTTCAAAGATAGCACAGTGTCTAAGGGAAAAATGGAAGTACACTATTGTGAGATTCCTATACATGAAGTAATCTAACACAGACTTCATTAAGTAAAAGATGTAGTCTATAAATTCTAAAGCAACCACAAAAACAGAAAAAGAATCATAGCTATCAAACCAGCAAAGGAAATAAAATTGAATTTAAAAAAAAAATTCAGAAGAAGATAAAGAGAGGAAGAGCAAAAATATGAGATGGGCCAAATAGAAAACATATAGCAAGATAGATTTAAAGCTAATCATATCAATAAATTAAATGTAAATCATCTAAACCAGGGGTCAGCATACATTTTCTGTACACGACCTCAGAGTAAATATTTTTGCTTTGTGGGGACATTGAGTCTCTGTTGCAACCACTCAACTCTGCCCATCTTGGTTTAAAGGCAACCATAGACAATAAGCAAATGAATGGGAGTGGCTGCATTTAGTCTGTGGGCCACAGTTTGTCAAGCCCTGGCCTAAATATCCCCATTAAATGATAGAGATTATCATGTTGGATTAAAATGCAAGATTCTACTATATGTTCCCTACAAAAAAAAAAAATACACTTTAAAATTAATGTTTTAACAAATAGGTTAAAAATAAAGGATGTATAATACCAAGTATATGCTAACACAAACAAAAGAAAAGGGAACTAGTTACTATTAGAAAAGTAAATTTTGGGGTACCTTGGTGGCTCAGTTGGTTGGGCAGCTGACTCTTGAGTTCCACTCAGGTCATGATCTCAGGGTCCTGGGATCCAGCCACCTGTCAGGCTCTGCTCAGCACAGTCTGCTAGAGGATTCTCAGTCTCTCTTTCCCTCTGGCCCTCCCCCCAGCATGTTCTCTCTCTCTCTCTCTCTCTCTCTCAAATAAATGAATAAATACTTTTAAAATATGAAAAGTAAATTTCAAAGCAAAGATAAGAGAATATTTATAATATTAGCAAGGATAATGAACATACTTTCATAATGTTTAAGGGATCAGTCCACCAAGAGGACATAATAACCCTAAATGTTTATTTACCTAATAACAGGGTTTTAAAATTAAGCAAAAATTGATAAACAGCAAGGAGAAATAGACAAATCTATAATTAGAGTAAGAGATATCAGTAATAGGCCTTTTCCAATAATAACTGATAGAAAAATACGTGGAAAATTAGTAGAAACATATTCTATGGAAAATAATATAATAGCTTTTTAAGACAACTTATTTTTAAAAAATGCGTTGACCAACACTATTAACTAACATGACCTAATTGATATTTATAAAATTTTCCATTTAACAGCAGAATAAACATTCTTCTCAAGTACACATGGGACATTTACTAAAATAGATCATATTCTGGAGCATAAATAACTCTCAATAAATTTAAAAGTATTCAAGACATATAAAATATTTTTTCTGACCACAGTGAAATTGAAACAATTTATTAACAAAAGGTTATCTGGAAAGATCCTCAAATATTTTGAAACTAGATAAATACCAAGTCTATGCCCCTAATGACTATGCTGTGTAGATGTGTATAGAGTCAGGCTACATGGGAAAATGAAACATGCTGAGCTATGGGATCTACCAGAAACATCTAAGTGTGCACACCCCCTCCATCTCATAGTACCTCTATGATCTTGGTGAAGGTACTTAACTTCTCTGAGCCTATTTCATAATCCAGTATGAATAATTATAATAATAATAATTATTATTATTGTATGTTGTAAGAATTAAATGGATTAACATACAAAATGTGTTCTGTACCATGCCACCCCAGCCTGTATTGGTAACAAGTGAATATTCTCTCCTTTCATCCTGAGTTTACACAGTTCTTGGCAGGACTTCAATATGTATTCTGATTCCTTAGCATTGTTTTTTTTTACTGCAAAGTCTGTGTATTTGAATAATAATCTACTTTTGCAACATATTTATTCAGCAGTTAATTCATAAATAACCTGAAGAATTAGTATTCAACCAGAAATTTTTTAACTTTTGGAAAACAGTAAAATAATTTCTTTTTGGGAAATATATTTTTTCATATTATATACATACATCAAATATAAACAAACAACCTAATTACTACTTCCTGAAATTCCCTTGCTTATAAGGATTGTCAGTAATGAGTGATTATGTTACAACACGGTGTCTGGCTCCATAGACAGAAAATTATCGCAGAATCAATCACAAATATCTGACTTGGAAAATAATGAAAAGACAGAATTTTGCACATCAGTATTAGACACAGGTGTTATAAAATACTATGCATTTCAACACAAATACAAAGGGAATTAAAAACAACATACTCAGTGTGCTCTAGAGTCATCAGGAAGTCTTCACCAAGGAGGGGTTTGAGGTAATGGGAGATATGGGTAAATAAAAAGCAAAAAAAAAAAAATAAAAATAAAAAACAAAACAAAAAAAGAAATGTGTACAGATAACAATTTATTTTACTTTGTTTAACTCCTAAGATCATATATTATTTATGCTTTGGTTTTAGAAATCAGAATTTCCCCATGATTACTAAAATTGCTATTAGTTTCTATATAAAGTGGTTTATATTTTATATAAGCACCATCACCACATTCATTTATTTTGCATAGACAGAAGTTCTCCCACCTAAGTTTTTTTTTAATCTAAGGTAATTTTTTTTCAATGAGAGAGCAAGCCAGTGAGAGAGAGAGCAGGAGCAGGGGGAGGGCCAGAGGGAGAGGGAAAGCAGACCCCCTGCCGAGTAGGGAGCCCAGCTCTGTACCAGGACCCAGGACCATGACCTAAGCTGAAGGCAAACTCTTTATCAACTGAGCCACCCAGGTGCCTCTATCTAAGATATTTTAAAGAGCTTATATCAACATATAAAAAACATAAACACAATAATTTGACATGAATTCATCTCAATGACAATACACTGGCTTAAAAAAATCATTATGGGGGCACCTGGGTAGCTCAGTGGGTTAAGCCTCTGCCTCTGGCTCAGGTCATGGGTCCTGGGATTGAGCCCCGCATTGGGCTCTCTGCTCAGCAGGAGCCTGCTTCCCAGTCTCTCTCTGCCTACTTGTGATCTCTTTCTGTCAAATAAATAAACTCTAAAAAAAAAAAAAAAAAGATTTCTAAAAAATATTTTAAAAAATCATTGTTTGCTCATCATTTTGTTCAAACGGTTCACATTATGAAGGAATCAGTAGTATCATCTTTCTGTGCTACAGTGTCAGCACATTCAGATGGCCTTTTGCATGCATTGCAACTTCCTTAAATGTTTAGAAATCCCACCTGAAACTTGTTACTTTGCTTCTCTTTCTCTGGTTGTCTAAATTAAAAACCAACTCAGTAATAGTAAATCACTCTTCTCTTTTCTATTTACATGATTTTTGTTTCCCACCTTCCTTCTATTCCTTTTATTCCTAATTTTTTAAAGATTTTATTTACCTATTTATCAGAGAGAGAGAAAGAGCACGTTTGCTCCTGGGAGAACAGCCTGCAGAAGGAGAAGCAGACTCCCTGCTGAGCAAGGAGCCAACACAGGACTAGATCCAAGGACCCTGGGATCATGACCTGAGTCAAAGGCAAACACTTAATCGACTGAGCCACCCAGGCTTCCACTTCCTCCTATTTCTTCTTTTTTTCCCTCTCTTTACCTACAGTAGTTAGTTCCAAGGAATAATTTAGGGGCAAGAGAGACTTGCTACCTGACTTGCTAGTTGACTCATTCAGTCTATCAGTTACCTCCTTTTTCTCCCTGAATACTTTCAGGTTTCATCCTCTTCTAGGGATTCTGATTGCCTACACAGCCTCCTCCCCATAATAAACTAAAAAAAAAAAAAAAAAAAAAAAAAAAATTTTAAGGAGTCCTTCTAAAGTCTTTCCGTCGTCTAATTTATAGTTTGTCCTGTCCCGTCTAGTCTGCATATATTCTTATTCTCTTAATTCAAGCAATCGGTCCATATTTTGAAAGATGTCTTTTTGTCCTAAACAACTATTTGGCTCTACCAATTAGCCACACAAGGAATTTTTTTTGGAACGCTTGATATTTTAGTACCTTAGCACACATTTTTATTGAGCTTCTCAAATGTTTTATTTAGTTGTGTTTTTTAATAGTGTCAAGGTATCTTGTGGGCTATTAACTCTTAAAGTTACACCTTGCAAGTTTTTTAAATGTTTTGCATTTAACATCCTCCTTTCATGTATTCTTATCTATTCCAGTGTGGTTGGAACACTGTGTTGGAATCAAATGGGGAAAGTGCAAGTCAGGTGGGAGAAGTCCAGGGCTGCCATAGACGGTGTGCTTGCCTTGTGCCCAACACAGTCATGCGGGCTAAGAGAGAAAAGGGAGCTGGAATTCAGCCAGTGCTCTGCCCACCAGGTGCTGTGCTCAGCATGAGGCTATGTTCATCTAAGGAAGGGAAGCTTTGTCAGTTCACACAAAGGTGTCACATAGGCTGATGGTGACCCAAGAGTCATGTATAGGAATTTTTATTTTATACTAACATCCTGAGAAACATCAGGATGTAGGGATGTAGGATGTAGGGAGTAACATAATCCAATTTGCATTTTGTAAAGAACACCCTGCTGGGTGGATCATAAATTGGAGAGAAGCAGGAATGAAGTAAGGAGGCCAGTGGAGAGGTGATGGTGGCCAGAACTAGAGCGTTAGGAATGGAGATGAAAAGAAATGAATGGATTCAAGGCATCGTTTGGAAACAAAGTGAATAGAAATTGGTGTTGGATTAAGGGTAAAGGATAAAGTTGCTGACCTGAATAACTAGATGGAATGTGGTTACTGTATCTTGACTGGGGAAGGAACAGGTGGGGAGGGACTGTATCTAGGTTTCTGGTTCAGACAGTTTATTTGAGACACCTGTGCTATATCTCAATGGCTAGCAGGAGCCGGGTAGATGTAAGTACCTGGAATTTAGAAGAACATCTGTTTTTGTTTTTTGTTTTTTCCTGAGTGCCCCTGAGGCTTCCCTTGCCTTTAGGAGTCTGAGAAAAACACATTTGAGCAATGCTATCATGTTCCTAAATGATCCTTAGCATCCTTTTTCTCAAACAATCCAGAAACTTATTTTGAAAGAGCCAAAATAACTCCTTGCACTGAGTACAAACATAATTGTTTTGCCTTGGAGGAAATGCTTAGTCCTATAGCAGTACAATAAACGTGACTGACCCCACACTGGGGCTAGTCTTTTATCTGTATTTTATTTAATTTAAAGGACTTTATGTAAACTTAGCAAATTTTCTGTTTCCTGGTACCCTGGCTTCAGTGTTTCCCTGAGAAATTCACGTCGACCTCTTTCTTCCTCTCATAGTGGTGTGAATCACAGTAAGTCAAGTTTGACAATTATTCTTGCCAGTTATCTGGCATTTACTCCCTCTAGGAATTTATAATCATGGCGCAATGTAAATCTAGAATCAGCCTGTCACTGAGATGCTCTAATCTCACTAGATGAACAACCAGGCCTGAATGACTCCAGTACTCAGAGATTTGTTCTCTCTTGCTAGGCAGAGCCAAAAGCAACGGTTAAAAACCACAGGGAGAGAGATGTTGGCTCAGCTAAAGGAAAAAGTGCCTAACGCTTAGCACTGTCTGAAGATGGAAATCCTTGCTGGGAAGGAGTGAGTTATGGTTTCTAGTGGTGCTGAGGCATAGGGCAGACAATCGTTTGAGGCAGTCAGTCTATCTGTAGGAGAGACGGAAGAGTCAGCACAGAAGTCATCTCCACTGACTATTGAATCCCTGCTCATGCTTGAGCTTTATACAGATGTTTCATCCCATTTATCCTCATAACAACTCCCAAGGGAACTAGCTGTAACTTTACCAGGAAAGGTTACAGTCACAATTTAAGATTATATAGTGAGAATGTGGCAGAGCCAGGGTTTAGAGCCAGGATTTAAACTCAACTTCGTTTGAATCCAAAGCCCTTGCTTTTCTTTCCACAATTCACAGAAGCTTGAGAAATGGAACCAGGGGTTTTCAATGTCCCTTCCAGTGCTGCGGTTCTGTATAAGTACAACATGAATACAAGTCATCCCCGACTTGACTGTGTTTTCCTTAATCATCCTTCTGGCCTCTATCATGTTAAAATGATAATTTGCGACTCTCGAACTTTCTGGGATCACCATCAAGAGAAGACCATTCAAAAATCAACATTTGTACTTTTATCCCCTCTGAGCTTTCAGTGGAATGTAGTCTTAAGTCCTCCAAATCTTTTTTATTTTTTTTTCTTATAGGGTTTCTGGGAGGGACTGAGTTTATAATACAAATATACAGAAGACTAAGCTTTTAATATTTCTGAAAACTGTCATAATATATGGTCCTAACTTCTCTACTCATTTTATAGGTCTCAGAAGGTCTTAGAAGATCTTGAAATATTTGACCTAAGGTCAATTTTTCTGGCCTAAGTTCTGAGGCAGATTATTTTTAAATATTAGAATTTAAAAATTAGATTCATTAAAAAAATTAATATTAGAATTAATTTTTTTAAATTAGAGTCTGAAAATAAGCTTGATTTACTCATCTTAAGGTCAAATGCCTTTATATGTGTGTTAAATGCTGTTTTCTAGATTGAAGCTGAGCTGGCCAAGGAAAGAGCCCGACACTTAGTTGAATTTGAGGAGCAAGCTTTGCTTTTTAAGGAAGAAGCTAAACTGGAACTTGATATTGAAAAGGAAAAACACCAAGAAATAATCCAAAAGTATAAGAAAGAACAAGAAGAACTACAAACAAAGGTCTGTGATCATGATGTTCATTGTTATTTAATGGGTTTGAAACTATAGATACTTGTTATTTCCTTCTAAGAACATTGTACAGTATTTTTAACTCAAGCAGCATTCCTCAGGTTCATTGTGCCTTGGTTTTAACTACATAGGTGGAATGGTTTGGATAGTCTACAGAATGAATAGCTGAGATAAATCCTATAAGCATATAATACAACTATTAATGGAATTTTTTCTACAAAACTTTTTTAAAAGATATTTTTTATTTATTTGAGAGAGAGAGAGAGATCAGAAATGGGGGTGGGGGGAGGAGAAGCAGACTCCCCACTGAGCAGGGAGCACAGTGCACTAAGGGCTGGATCACAGGACCCTAGGATCATGACATGAGCCAGAAGTCTGATGCTTAACCTACTGAGACACCTAAGTGCCCTCAAATAAACCTACTTTTAAAACAGCATAAATTAGGGACATTAGGGTAGCTTAGTCAATTAAGCATCTGACTTTGGCTCAGGTCATGATTTTAGGGTCCTGGGATCCAATCCCAGGTTTGGCTCAGCTTTCAGTGGAGAGTCTGCTTCTCCCTCACTGTCTGTGCCTCCCCCACTTCATGCTCCCTCTCTCTTTCAGATAAATAAAATCTTTAAAATAAATAAACAAAAATAAAAGAGCATAAATTACATAACTAATAATTAGCATGGTTAGATATTCCAATACTTCAAATATCCAACATCAAATGATAATGATAATGATAATTAACATTTTGTTTACAACTAAAGCTAACAACTAAAGCCTATCTCTTTCAATTGCGAATATTTCCAATTCTAGATATTTTTGAATGAAGGGAAATACTTTAAGAACATAATTCTCCTTCATAATTTCTGAAACGGTATGTCCTAAACATAATTTTTTTAAAGATTTCATTTTTAAGTAATTTCTCAATTTTAAGTAATTTAAGTAATTTAAGTAATTTCTCACAACCCCAAGACAAAGTCCTATGCTCTGCCAACTGAACCATCCAGAAGCCCCTTAACCATAATCTAAGGTTTTGTTTAGGTTGCCATGTTATTATAAGACCTCAGCGTCATATATATGCATGTTTTCGTGTATATGCATATGTTTGTGTGTATGTATATATGTGTGTATTAACCAAGACCCAGTGGGGAAATCATACTTTGAGTAAACTCACTAACAGTCTGTGTAAATTATGTATCAAATGAGAGTTAATGGCCTCTACAGGTATACAAGAGATACAGTACAGCCTTGCCTTCTCTCTTTTTTTTTCTCTCTCTCTCTTTTTTAAAGATTTTATTTATTTGACAGAGAGAGAGGAGAGAGCACAAGCAGGGGGAGCAGCAGAGGGAGAGGGAGAAGCAGACTCTCCACTGAGCAGGGAGCCCAACACAGGGCTCGATCCCAGGACCCTGGGATTATGACCTGAGCTGAAGGCAGACACCCAGGCACCCCTGGTACAGCCTTTTCAATAGCACTGTGAATGATAAGCAGGGCCAGCTACGTGAGTATATGACAATTACAATATCACAGGGCCCCACACTCAAATGGCCTCATGCCCATTGGGTTTAATGCTCTGCAAATGTTGTCTTGAAATTCTTAATAATTTTATCTTTGAATTTGTGTTTTGTAAATAATGTTCTATTGGGATAATGGTGCATTTGCTGGGAACTTGAAGTCTCAGCTCACCCAATTTCTACCTCTTCTAGACTAGTTTTCTCTGAGAAGGGGCCTCTTAAGGCAGGGGTTGCCAAGGGTTATGGTTTTCCAAAAGAAGTCATAAACCCAGATTTTGTAAGTAAATTCTCTTGATTTTTAAAAGCTGACTCCCTTTTTGAAGAGATCAAAACACATTTGTGGCTCTGTGAGTCTTCTCTCCTGAGGATAACCTGATCTAGTTCAGTATCAGCTCTCCTCTTAATGATGGAAACGACTGCTCAGACCTAGCAAAGATCCTCTTCCTTCCTGGATTAATTGAATATAATGGAATATTAATTTAATTTTTGAAGTTACTAAGTGTGAATAGATTTCTTACAGAAGTTCCTCTTAATGTAAATTTAACATTTGAAACGGATTTTGGATACATAACACTTAAGTAATAGTTCACAAAATCCTTGGAACTTTGTTCTCTGAATGTTCTCCAGATTCTTCATGGACTGGTTTCTGGTTGTACTAATATTTATAATATGATGATATCCATAGCATAAATAATAAGGGTGTATTTCATCAGAAGCAGCTTTGCTCTTCCTGGTTTGTTTTCTGTTCTTTGTTTTGTTTTTTAAGGAGAAAGAAAACAAGCAGCCTTTTCCCTTCTAAAGCTCCCATGACTCTCAGGAAAAGCTGTTCATCTTCTCTCATCTCTTTATCTCTCATTCTCTCATCTCTTTATCTAGAAGTACCACCTACAGAGACAGTATATTTTCAAACTGTTCTGGTAGTCTCTAGAATTGCACAGTCTAATATGTTAGCCATGAGTGGCAACTATAATTTCAATTAATTAAAATTAAACAAAATTTAAAATTTGGTTCCTCAGTCACATTAGCCACATTTTAAATGCTCGCCAGTTAGTACTGGCAAACCAAAGCCATTGAGTGCCTCTCTTCCCAACTCAGCAATTGGTGATGTCACCTTGGAGTTGGCCGTGGTGAGAATATTTATACCGTGGAGACTAGATACAAATCTGGCTTTTGTGTGTGTGTGAATCAGTTGCTAAACATATATTGATACAGTACTGTCAGTAGGCACCTGTGGCTAGTGGCTACCATATTGGACATCGCAGAATATCTCTGTCATCACAGAAAGGTCTACTGGGCAGTGCTGCTCTAGAAGGTGTAGTGTCTGGGGTACCTCCAGTCATTTTTTATAAAAAAAAATATATATCAAATAAAAACCTGATTGCTATGGTATGAGTAGAATATAACTGTGGTGCTCACTACATGCATCCCCAAACATCAGGTATTTCTAGGTCCCAAAGCCACCCCATACTGAATCCAGACCTGGATTAAGACTTGAGCTGTCCTTGGTAGCTCAATCCAGACACAGATTTATATATTTCCAAGGATGCCCAAGTGATTAATCTGCAATTCCATTTAAAGTGATAAAAATACATTTTAGTCTTAACTTTTAAAAAGAAAATCTTGGAGACCTACATAATGTCATAGGATTTGTTTTCATTTGATCAGACAAGTACACTGATTATTTAGAATAAACCTCTTAGAACCTTAAGAATTCTGTGGTTACCTAGAGATATTGCCTACAACCTAATACAAGATATTATCTTACAGATATCAGACTTAATCACAGGTGCTACCAGAGAGCTAAGGCTGGAAGTGGCCACCCTTGAAGAAAAACTCCGTGAATCTTGTATCCGCTACACTGAAGATTCTGAGTCAAAGGAGAAAGAAATCAAAAACCTGAAAAATGTGGTTGCAGAATTTGAATCCCGCTTGAAGAAGGAAATTGCTAGTAATGATTCTGTTTCGGAGGACTTGAGGAAGGAAATGCAGCAGAAGTCAGATGAGCTAGAAAGAGTAATGCTGGCACAAACACAGCTGATACAGCAGTTTAACGAGTCCCAGGAACAGGTAGGGAGCAGAGGACGGTGGCATCGCCATTAGTGAAGGAGCACACATTCTTTCCCAAAGCTAGACAAGCAGACAGAAACACAAAAGGCAGCTTGGTGTCACTCAAGGAGTTGGGGGCTATGAGTCAGGGACTTGGAATTACATCCTGGTTGTGTTCTTATTTAGGCAGTCACTTAACCTCTCTGCACTGGGCTTCCTTTTCTATAAAATGAATTCACTGGACTACATAATCTCTATGGTTTCCTGGCACCCAGTTCTACTCTGTTGTAAATGACCATTTAAAACTTCAGAGACTAGAAATCTTTGTGTATGTATGTCTTATTTGTTTGGACATTAAATCTTTGCTAAAGAAACTTTTAGAGCACCTACTGCTTAAGTTCAGAAAATAATTTATTTTGTTTTTTAAGATATTTATTTATTAATTTGGGAGAGAGGGAGTGTGTGAGCAGGGTGGGGGGGGAGGATCAGAGGGACGGGCAGACTCCCTGCTGAGCAAAGAGCCCAGATGTGGGGCTCTATCCCAGGACCCTGAGATCATGACCTGAGCCAAAGGCAGACACTTAACTGGCTGAGCCACCTGGGAACCCTGGGACAATATATTTTAAAAGTAATTTCTCTTTGGGCTTTATCTTTCTGTCAACCTAAACTATAAGGTAATTTACATGTGTTGGTCTTCTTTCTTATGTATGCATGATTATTTAAGCAATGTTTTTATTTAAACTGGAATAGACTTATTTTGATTTGAGTTTTTTTCCTTAAAAACTCTTATTTCTGAACTGCTAAGCAGTTTAGGTCACACAGCATGAAGGAGCCAAGATTCATATTTGAATTTCCATGCTACAATGTTTCCTATTTCAGGAAACCTGAATTCTAGTGATTCTGCTTCTAAATTTCAAAGTGACCCTCAGGCTTAGCACTCAACATCTCCAGGTTTCATTTCATTTCATTTCATTTCCTTCCTTCCTTCTTCTCGCCCTCCCTTCCTTCCTTCCTTCTTCCCTCCCTCCCTTCCTTCCTTCCTTCTGTCCTTCTTTCCTTCCTTCCTTCCTTTTAAAATAACACTAAGCACACTACTTACCTCTCCAGATGTTTAGGGGGTCAGCTGAGAGTCCCCTGCTGACACACAGCAGCACAGCCTCCCTGATAAAAGGAACTGCTTCACAGGCCAGGCAGGAGGGGCAAGGGAAAGCACACATGGACTCAGTTCCACTGAATAAACCCTAAGGAGAGAGGCGATGTGGGTTTTCTTCAAGTGAGACAGCAGTAGTGAAGCTCTAGAGAAGGAGCCTCAGTTTAAGGGAAAGAAAGGTCAAGGCAATTAGACCAGCAGGTTTTCTAACTCTTAAATCACCAAAGAAATGGCAATATGGAAAGTAAGGAGTAACCTCTAAGACAAGCAGAAGAAATAGAAGGGTTGAATCCAGTAAGTATATACTGAGCCTCTGTGTAGGCACCAGGCACTGTGCTAGGCCCTAATCTCTGCAATTATGAACAAGACTGACAACTGCCATTGCATGCTTTCGAAAAAAAAATTAAAGACAATCTTATATGAGTAATTAAATTGACATCCAGGGGCACCTAGATGGCTCAGTTGGTTAAGCATCTGACTCTTGATTTTGACTCAGGTCATGATCTCAGGGTCATGAGATCGAGCCCTACATCAGGCCCTGCACTGATGTATGTGCTTGCTTAAGATACTCTCTCTCCCTCTCCCTCTGATCTCCCCAACTTCCTCCCAAAAAAAAAAAAAAAAATTGACATCCAGAGGAAAGAATGACTTAACATATAAAAAGCATAGACTAAAGTCTTAAAAATTGGCCTTAAGGACCTGTATTTGTTATCTCTTGCTACACAATAAATTATTCTCAAATTCAGTAGTTTCAAATAACAAACACTTACTATCTCATAGTTTCTGTGGGTCAGGATCTGAATGTGGCTTAGCTGGGTACCTCTGGCTTAAAACCTCTCATGAGGTAGGTGTCAGGGGACCAGGGGTACAATTTTGTTTGAAGGCTCAACTAGAGGAGGGTTTGTTTCCATGCTCACTTTGTGGTTGTTAGCAGGATTCATTTTATTATGGCTGTTGGGCTGAAAGCCTTAGCGCCTTGTTGGCTGTTGGTCAGAGGACTCCCTCGGTACCTCACAATAAGGACCTTCTCCATAGAACAACTTACACATGGAGCTGGCTTCCCTCAGAGCAAGCAAGCTGGCAAGACTGCGAGTGCAAGAGAGGGTGTCACAGTCTTTAACCCAATCTCAGAAGTGACATCCCAGTGCTTCTGCTAAATTCTGTTCATTATAAATGAGTCAGTTAAGTCCAGCCTGCATTCAAGGCAAAGGGATTGCACAAGGGGGTGAATAAGCAAGAGGGCGGGATAAGTGGGGGCCATTCTGGAGGCTGCCAATCTCAGAGGCACTAGAGGTAACTTTGGCAAGAGAAGCTAGATTAAAAGTGAAGCATGAATTTCTTTTTCAGACAAAGGGAGCTAGATGTGAAGCCCTTCCTGCTCATTAGTTAGAAGAAGAAGCCCCTTAGAGATGGAGTTTGTTTGTGTTTTTAATGCACAGTTTTGAAATATTCAAGACACTAGTTTGGCCCATAAACAATCATTGATCATTACTGGGGAATAGAAAGGGATCATTCTAAAAGTAAAGTTACCTAAGGACAATCCTGGAAATAGACTTCCTTTAGCTAGGGTGGGAGGAAGGAAGGTAGATTAGATTTTCCATTAGAAGTTAAATAATTACCATTGAACTGTAAGAGTAAATAACTAAGGCTGGTTCTCTGGTTAAGCATGCCAAAGTCCAGAATATTCTTATAAAAAAGAGGAAATGAGACAATAAAAGTGATAGGATTTATGAGCCAGAAAGAGGTGGTAATATGTAAAGTGAAAAACACTATTATTTTGAGCATACATTCCAGACACTTGAAATTTCTCAGATTCTAGAGAAATAAAGAAACATTTAAGTGAAGAGCAAATTCTCATTAGAATGAAGATAAATTAATGGTCTAATAAGGAAGCTAATTAAGGACAGGAAAGTCCTATTTTCTTTCAAGGGGTCAGACAATGGGTGGACTTTGCTTTTAATTGTTTGAAGAATGTTCTCAAGGATAGGAGGAAAGCCAGAGCCTCTAAAGGGCAAATGGGCATCCCTGCGTGAATTATTGGAGAGTGTCCACAGAGACAATGGGGGTCTAGAAGGTGGAGCAACAAGAGGCGCAAGTGAATAAGAGGAAAAAATGGAACGTAAAACTGAATGGAAAATGTGAATGAGAAAAGAGGGCCCATGAAAGTTTTTCATAGGGAGAAGACACACACAAAAAAAATTGAAATAATTTTTTTAAAGATTTTATTTATTTAACAGAGAGAACACAGGCAGGGGTAACAGCAGAGGGAGAGGAACAAGGAGGCTCCCCGCTGAGCAGGAGCCAGATCCAGGGCTCCATCCTAGGACCCTGGGATCATAACCTGAGCTGGAGGCAGAGGCTTAACTAACTGAGCCACCCAGGCATCCCTGAAATATTTTTTTAAGGAAGAAAGAAGTCAGAAAAGAAGCTTAATATGTTAGAGAACAGAACATCATCATTTAAAACTAGGTTAAAATAGATCACATGCTTCTTGCTGCCAGTTTTCCTTCCTACTAGCTTTATATGAGTCCTGTGAGGACAGTATGGCTCCGCCCCACCCTACTGTCAGGGGTCTTGTTGTAATCCAGAGGAAGAATGTGATAAATCCAAAAGTTTTAAAATCTATCAGTTTCTCTAATCATCTAATGAAACCCAAAGACATTCAAAGATAAAAAGGAATGCTCTTGGTTAAACATGGAGAATTGAATACATATGTTTATCTACGCTTCATCTCAAAACAGCACTAAAATGACAGTGTGAATACATCCATAAGGAAAAGAGAACAGGAGAGGAAGGAGTTGACATCAGATGAAAAAGATGTTGATCAAATTTTGGAAAATAATTCAGAAGTAATTAGTAGACTGTAGGATGTTAAAACCTAATGCCTGTGGGGATTGGGGTGAACCCCTAAAAGGATTATGTGACACAGCCCTGGAAAGGCTCAGGAATTGGAGATACCAGAGCCTTCTGAAAGAGAGAAGAGCGGCTCTGAAAATGGGATTGTATGAATGTAAGAGGAACAGATAGATCCTCATACGCCCTCCCTAACCCCTAAGCAACCCTCACTCACCATTCTGGCAGGATACCAAAGATTTACATTCTAGAAAAACTGAATGTGAGAGGCTTTGGACCTGAGGTTACAGAACAGCAGAATGTGGGAGAAGGTGGAATGAAAGTCTTTATCTTGAAGAGTGAGACCTCCTCTTCCACTTTACCCATTTACTTCCCAGAACACAGACAACTAGGTTTATATATCAACAGCTAGGTAATTGGAAGTGTCCTCTCTGGAGAAATCAGATGGCTCAAAAGACAAGACAAGACAAGACCTATGGATCCTGACAATTGGGGTCTCCCAGTGCAATGATAATAGTCATGTCTTATCTACCCACCAAGAAGTATAGCAAATCAATAAGCCCCCACATAAACTCTCATGTAGCTTCCAATAACATTTTGGAGACTCATTTTTAAAAACATGAACAGCCAAAAGACCACCAAAAGTTTTAGAAATACTTCTAATCTGAGACAGAAACAAAGATCAAACAGATAAGCAAAAAAGAACTCAGAAGAAAAAGATACAAAATAATGCAGGGAGCAAATGTGAGCTTCAAAAAAGAGCATAATTAATATCCTCAGAGAGAAAAGAAAAAACACTGCATCCCTAGAACATGAGGAGGAGGCTATGAGTAAAGAGTAAGAATAACTATTAAGATGTAAGAGCTGAAGTAAAAAAGTCAATACTTGGGTTAGATGATAAAGGTGAATAAATTTTCCAGAAAGTAGAAGAAAGCAAGGATGTGGAGAAAGGGGAACCCTCCTACACTGTTGGTGGGAATGCAAGCTGGTGCAACCACTCTGGAAAACAGCACAGAGGTTCCTCATAAAGTTGAAAATAGAGCTACCCTATGAGCCAGCAATCGCACTACTGGGTATTTACCCTAAAGATACAAATGTAGTGATCCGAACGGGCACGTGCACCCCAATGTTTATAGCAGCAATGTCCACAATAGCCAAACTATGGAAAGAACCTAGATGTCCATCAACAGAAGAATGGATAAAGAGGATGTGGGGTGTGTGTGTGTGTGTGTGTGTGTGTGTGTATGTGTGTATAATGCAGCCCTCAAAAGAAATGAAATCTTGCCATTTGCAACAATGTGGATGGAACTAAAGGATATTATGCTGAGCAAAATAAGTCAATCAGAGAAAGAAAATTATCATATGATCTCTCTGATACGAGGAATTTGAAAAGCAGGGTGGGAGGTTGTGGGGTGGTAGAAAAGAAAAAATGAAATAAGATGGGATCGGGAGGGAGACAAACTGAGGGTTGCTTGGCAGTGGGGAGGTAGGGATAGGGTTACTGGGTTATGGACACTTGGGGGAGTATGTGCTATGGTGAGTGCTATGAAATGTTTAAGCCTGATGATTCACAGCCCTGTACCCCTGGGGCAAATAATACATTATTTGTTAATAAAGATAAAAAAATAAAACTAAAAGGCAAAAAAAAAAAGTAGAAGAAAAAAGCAGAAATGGAGAAAAGAAAAGAAAATGAGAAGAGATTTGGAAAGAGAGAGCAGAGAAAGTAGAAGAAAGTTATCCAGAAACTAATCAAGATCATTTCCACATACTGAAGGATATACATTTCTATAATGGATGGTAAAGCAACCACATAAAGCACTTCATCATGATATAGCAATACTTAAGGATAAACATGAGTACTTAAGAAAGTTTCTGGGTTGGGGGTTGGGGAGGGTGGGGGGAGGGGTGTCACTTAAAAAGGATTAAGAATCAACATGGCCTTAGCATTCTTAACAATAGTAGTAGAAACCAGAAGACAGTGGCTTCCACATTCTGAAGAAAAACTATTTTCAACCTAGAATTCTATAGCCTGCCAAATCAATCAAGCAAGTGTCAAATAAGGATATTCTCAGATATTAGAGTTCTCAAAAATGGTACTTCTCTTTGCAGCCTTTCTTGGGAAGTTATCAGATGATATATGACACCACAATGAGAGAACAAAATAAGAAAGGAGAAGATACAGGAATCAGGAAGTAAGAGTTCCAACATAGGAGAGAAATGGAGAGAATCCCCAGGACGATAGTAGGGAGAAATCCAAGAATTACAGCAGGGCACCAGACTTAGAGAACAACAGGATGGGTTTGTCAGAATTACGGAGGGTTTTTAGAAGTATGTTTCCAAGAACAAAGAGAAGCTGCTGGATTACCTGGAGAATTTGAACATGTTGAAAATATTTACATTTCTACAAGTGGGTTTGATGAAAAATTAGTAATCAACACCTAGAACCCTAAGCAGATAAATAGTGGTACAATAATTAACTCTGGAAGGAAACCATACAAGAAGGAAAATGTAACCGTAGTACACTGCATGGCTCAGGTATACATAATATTTATATACTATAATCATATAAAGTAAAATATAGATTTGACTAAAAATCATGATGGAGGTTGGGAAGATTTTCCAATAAAATTGAGATAGAAATTTCTCCCAGGAAAAGAGAAACATCTTTGGGAGGGACCATGAAATATCTACTAGGAATTAGAATAGGAAGCTAAATCTTCATTTTCCATTCTATGAAGCTGGTCGATAATGACTTCAAAACTGAAAAATCATGAGATAACCATAATGTTATTATTTAGGAATATGGAAATAAATATCACAGGAAACTGCTTAAAAACCTGAAAAAGGTTATTTCTGAGACATAAGACTTGGAAGTATGAAGGAGTGCTTCTTTTCATTATACTGTAGTACTATTGTGATTTTTAAATATGTGTTAGATATTATTTTAATTTTAAAAAATAATTTAAAACAATGGAAAAGAGTAACTTATAAAAAGGACCTAAATAGAAAGAGTGGCAGAGAATAGGATAAAAGACAGTGTTTTAGAACATGTAGCAAGGTTTTTAAAAAATAGATGCTGGGGCACCTGGGCTTGGGCAGTTAAGCATCTTACTCTTGTTTCGACTCGGGTCATGATCTCAGGGTCGTGGAATTGAGTCCCTCTTCTGATTCTGAGTTCACTACAGTCTGCTTGGGATTCTTTCCCTTTCACTGTCCTTCCTCCTCTGCCCCTCTCCCAACTCAAGTACATGCCTTCTCTCTCTCTCTCTCTCTCAGTCTCTCTTTCTCTCTCAAAATAATAAAATTTTTAGAAAATAAAAATAAAAAATAGATGTTAAGAAGAAAAATAGAGCAAGGATACTTTCTGAAAGAGAGGTCCTGTGGTCAGAGGACTGTCTGAGGAGATAATATTCAAGCAGACCTAAAGTGAGGACAGGAACATTCCAGGCAGAGGAAATGTGAAGTGTAAAGGCCCTGCAGCCAAGAACATCTTGGGAACCTTGGAGAAACCACAGGGAAGTGTGGGAGGCCACCATAAGGCTTGAGACGAGGACCAAACCAGGCCCTGACTTGTGTCTCCTTTAAAGTCCGAATAGCCTAACAAAAGGCTTATTAGGACGGAAAAGTTGAGTTGCACTGAGAAAGGGTCTGTGCTTTGTATTGCACGCTCGTCTACGTGACTTCCCACATGTTTACTAGTGAGATGAGCGCAGTTTGGGTGGGGTCCTAAATTCTTGACTGGTCCTTGCTGTTCCAGCACAGCTCAAAGAACACTCTCAGGTTTGTTGTTACTTCTTTGTAATTATTATCTGAAGACAAAGACCACTGGCCTTGGAAGATCTGCCTTTAGACCTTGAGAAGTTGTTAATGGGGAAGTCTGGAGGGTTTCATGCGAATGTAACAAATTCTTCCCGTAATTAGCTAATGATGGACACTTCTTTGTAATTATTTCTGTTAGCTATATAATGCCTCGCTGCCCTGAATAAACGGCACTGTTGGACATCCTCCTCAGTGTCCCTCCTGTCCCCATCACTTTGTCTCTTTAACTTCTTTTCACCATCCTCTTACCCTCACGTTTCCTGGTCGGTTTGTCGCGGCCCGCGACAGGGAAGTCAGCAAGCATTGTTTAAGCTTAGTGAGCAAGGAGGACAGAGGTAGAAAGCAAGGTTGGAGGGACTAATTCATGTGGAGTCTATGGACTTGCAGCAAGGACTTTGGATTGTTCTCTTAGTGTGATGGAAAGCCACCTGGAGATTATGAACAAGGCAGTGACATGATATGATTTATTTCTAGAGGATAACTCTGCTGTGAAGAAAATAGGTTGAAGAGAGGCAAAAATGAAAACAGAAGCACCAATTACAAAGCTCTTGAAAAGGTCTAGAAATGCATGTATGGTCATAGTGATGAAAAGGGTGAAAAGTGGCCAGATTCAGGATATATTTTCAAGGTAGAGGCAACAAAAATTGCTGATGGGTTGGATGATGTGAAAGCAGAAAAGGAATCAAGGAGGACGCCAAAGGTTGGAATGTCAGCAACGAAGTGAGTGAAAGTGCCATTTACCGAGATGGGAAACACTAGGAAAGGAATGCAACTGGGGAAGAATATCAAGAATTTGATTTGGCACAAAATAATCTTAATGTGTCTATTAGATATCCAGATGGAGGTATTAAATGGGCAGTATGTTCATGGGAAGGCTGACTAAAGATTGATTTTGAGACAGCCACTTGTAGCTGATACTTAAGTCTTGGTACTGAATGAGATCCCAGGAAATTGAAGTAATAGAGGGTTGAGAACAGGCACTCCAACTTTTAGAGACTGCAAAGAGGAGAATCCAACAATGGCATCAGAGAAGGAATGTCTAATGAGGAGGAAAGCTGGGAAATACCAGCAAGGACTCTAAGGAGAAAAAGAATTTAAAGAAGGGAGCATGCAACTTCTATGGGGCCACAATCCCTTATACAAAACGCTGGTTTCAGATAGGTTTTGAAATTCAAATTATTTCATATTTTAGAAAATTAGTAAATTATCTATGCCCCAGAGATCTAGGATGGGCCCTCTCACGCAATGACATCAATATTTCTGCACTGAAGCATAGGAATAACCCCACTGAGTGAAATAAAGATTATCAGTTCAATTACATTTTGTTACTTAAGAGTTACACAAATTCTTCTTCTCAGAAGTTGGTGGATGTCAAAATTTTGGCTAATGGATTATAGGTTTGTACTTGCTTTCTTGACAATAGCTATTTTTGTTGGCTTTGTTCATTCACCTAATCATCTCTTGGCATCTTGGATATGATTTTGTTTAGAAAACAAAAAAGGAGAGTGCATGAGTTTGCTCTATAGGGCTACAGACACAGAGAGGTGATAGGAAAAAGTGAAAGAAGAATTTTCCCCACACTATCTACAGTGATTACTTCTGGAGGGTAGGAAGAGATGGCAGGGTTTCACTTCTTATATTTTTCAAAAATTTGGGGATCATGGATGACTTTAAAACTTTTTGGGGTTTTTAAATTTTTTTTTGAAGAGAATATCTATTAAAAAGGAAAACTCATTTATTTAGGAAAGTTTACTAATAAATCTGGCAACAATGGATATATGTAAACTCAAGATTAAATTTGAGGAATACATGTTGTTTGCAAACACAGATAGCTTTTTTTGTGTGTGTGAGGGATTTGCTTAGTTTTGAGATGTGCATATTCTATATTTACATATTCAATTGATATAGATAAAATGATACACATTTCTCTGGTAATCCCATTTATGAGCAAACAAAGTACCAGTTAGTATATCAACCAATGAGTAGTTATCAACTTTGGGACCAAATACAATTAAAACATCTGAATCTCTTCTCTAACCTCAGGCTCCCCAGGGAGCAGGGGGAGAACTGGGGAAGCTTTTAGGCGTGAGGGGCTATTCCTAGGGTAAGTTGGCAGGGAGGATGGGTGACAGCCTGAGAACCTTACTGGGGGAGCATGGGACAGAGAAGAGTGTGGTGGTCAGACTGGGAAGCTTCAGCAGTGGAGAGCGAGATCTAAACAAGACTGCCTTTTACACATTGGAGACCATTTGTCCTGATGCAAAGTATAGATGCCAGAAAATTGACAGAATGAGAAAAAAATTGTTTCTGTTGTACTGAATTAATATCAATTAAATTCCTAGTAGATTATTGACCTAGAACAATGAATCCTGAACTCTGTGCCTTCATGGGCTCTTTCTCCCCCTTCAGAAAATCTGCTCTTGAAGCATATTAGTCCAAAGGATTATTTCCCTGTTGCTACTTCTGTTTTGCTATATTAGCGGTAGTGATTTCACAGTGCCCATTATGTTTGTGAGTATAGAGTGCAATTTTAGAACAACAAGCCCAACATCCATCTATCTTACTTCTTATCTGGAACTATATTCAGATTCTCATTCCTGTCTTACCAAAGGGCCATTTTCACTGTTTTTCTGCAATGTTTTGGACTGATCAGATTAGTTCACCAGAAGCCTTAAATGGAAACGTAGCTCCTACTCATCGTTCTGATTTCCACACTTTTCCCACAGTTTCCCTTTGTCTCCACTTCCCCCAGGGTTCCCTCCCTGCCCCAGCCCTGAGTTGTTCAGCCATCCACTCACCCTGGGACATATCTAGTCTGGGTGGATGAAAACTATAATCTGATCATTCCATGACTGGTTCAGACCTCACTGGGTATAAAGCACAAAGAAAGACACCCATCTGTGCTCATTCTTCACGGAGGACTTGCTTTCCTGGCATGTTCCCCCAGTTGCCAGATTCAGTTGATTGCCATCGCAAATGGGACCCTCACCTTCAGAGGAATCAAGTTAGCCAGCAAAGCTTTCTCTTGCTTCTTCCACTGTTTTTGGAATTGAAAACAATCCAGCTGTTGCTAAGGATAAAAATGAAAACAAACATAAAAATAAACCACACTTACACTGCAAAGAATGGGGGGAAATTTTAAAATTGGCCATTTTTTAATATTAGAAATTTCAAACAGATGGTGAGCTAATTTATATTTTCTTTTTGACATTTACTTACCCAATGAGAATGCAATTCAGCCATATTTTAAACCCCCTCAAAGGGCCTTCATCTGAAAATGTTATAGACCCATCTATAGATAATGCTCTTCACCATCAACAGAGCTTAAGAACCCAGAAACAGGAGTTCTTTCATGCCCAGGCCACCCTAATCAAGGGGCACGTGGGATAGGAATTTCCTCTGTGAAAATAATGGCCTCCTATCCTCCCTGCCTCCCATCTTGCCCTACTTGGGGTCATTTTCCCTAGTGTTAGCAAACGGATCTTTCCTTAATGCAAATTTGACCATGCCAGCCCCCTGCTTGAAATGAACCTTTCAGTGACTCCATATGGCCCTCAGAATTAAGGTAAAACTCTTGTATTATCATGTTACTAAAGTCATCTTCAATCTGACCCTGTTCACTCTTCTCTGCCTCAGTCCTGGTCTCTCTTCCCCCTTCTGCACTCTGCGCCTAAGACCTACTAAGCTACGTGTCATCCCAAGATGTGCCTCTCCCTGTCGCACTGCCAGGCGTTTGTATTCCCTGTCTACTTTGCCTTAGAAAACCCCACTGCCCCTTCTTCACCTGGCTCTTGTCTCCCTTTTCATTTTGACTTACAGTTTAATTACAACCCGCTGAAACCATTTTATCATGCTAAGATATGGCCAAAGATAATTTTACCTGAAACATTTATAATGTTACGGCTTCGCTGATTATTCTCAAGTTTGCCCAGGATTTTCAATCTTACAGCACTTCCGTCTTATACATTTTCCTTATGTTGTTCAATGAAAACACACATCAAAACTCTGTAACAAGGGGCACCTGGGTGGCTCAGTGGGTTAAAGCCTCTGCCTTCGGCTGAGGTCATGATCCCAGGGTCCTGGGATCGAGCCCCGCATCGGGCTCTCCGCTCAGCGGGGAGCCTGCTTCCTCCTCTCTCTCTCTCTGCCTGCCTCTCTGCCTACTTGTGATCTCTGTCAAATAAATAAATAAAATCTTTAAAAAACAACAACAACAACAAAACCCTGTAACAATACACCTTCAAAAACATAGCCCCAAAAGAGACATCTTGCCTAAATCACTGAAAGCAATCTAATCACAAGTGAATGATTCTTTTCCACACATGATGGAATTTTCCAGTAATGTGCCTTACTGACTTACGTATTGGCCCCATCCACGTGTGCTCTTGTCATACCCTGTCACACACAGTCCACCCCTGACATAGCAATCCTCTCAACTTGATGTGTTCTATTTCCATTTTGTTACTCCATAGTTGAATAAATTATAGCATCTGAATTGCCTGTTTTACAAAACTGAGTTGTAACCTCAGTTTTAAAAGAGGATGGTAGCAGGGGGTCTGGGTGGCTCAGTTGGTCAAGTGTCTGACTCTTGATTTCAGCTCAGACCACGATCTCCAGAGTTGTGAGATCAAGCCCTGTTTCAGCCTCTGCTTTGGAGCCTGCTTAGGATTCTCTCTGAAGAATCCCTCTCTCTCAGCAACCCCCTCCCCCCCCAAAAAAGAGGAGGTAGCAGAGGATATACAGATATTGTGAGATTCACCTGAGATTTCACAGCGTTTGTGGCAAAGACAAAAATAGTTCTAACTGCAGGCATTTTTCAGTTCTGAGGTCCTCCTGGCTTGGAAGTAATAGTAGAAAGAGAAATTTGTACTGGAAGCTAATAGCTTTGAAGAAGGATGAGTTCCAGAGCAGTGGGCCCCAGACCAAGATGGTCAGCAGCCCTTCCAAAGTTCAGTCTGGAGTTGGCGGGCACTTTGCTCCCATTAGACTTGCTATGGGGACATCTTTGGGTTCACTCCACTTTTGCATTTCCCCCTTCAGTAGAGTGTCACTTGCCTAAAATAGCTTTTAAGTGACTTGCTTAATGGATGTTTTCCATAGAACACTGCTCCCTTCCTTTCAGACTTGAATTTAATTTTAGTAAATGGATTGAATTTTCTTTTTCTTTTAATGAGAGCTCCTGTCATCACACCACCCATCATGTTATCCTTCCATATTGGTGGACTTATTATTCATGTCACCAATTTGTTGACCTCATTAGTTAACTGCTATTCACTCTTTTATATATTCAAATAAACTTGTCTTTCTTACAGCTTTCTTAATCAGGAGATTTTTTATACAAAGATATTGGAAACCTCTTATATCTAAACACTTCAACAGGTTTTGCCAGCTAACTCACTAGTAAAGAGAAAATAATACATTGATGGTTGTGCCTTTTAAAATAAAATTTAGATTATGTTTAGAAAACTTGGGCAAAACCAAATGTCTTTTTTTTTTATTGTTTCCGTGTCATAGAACAAAATGGTACCTGCTTGATATAACTAATTAGACAATTCATTTAGGCCTGGGCAGATGGGAGCAGGGCTCTGGAAGCAGGCAAGGCCCTGCCACTTGAGAGCTGGGTTACTCTCAGCAAGTTACATAAGCAGTGGGGCTTCTTTTTCTTTCTTTGTCAAATATAGTTGTTGAGAGCAGGAAATGAGATGACACCTAACGTAGCAACTGATTAATCTTCTCTAGCCCTCCCTCCCTTACCTTTTCAACAAGAATTTCAGGTAGAGTTAATGAAAACCAGAAGAGAAGGCCACAAACATCATCCTTGGTCTCCAATTCCTCAAAAAACAAACTAAACAGAAACACAACCCCAAAACAACAAGAAAAACAACGACAACAAAGAAAACCCCAACCTAACTGGAACCAAATACTTAACCCTCATGATTTTTAAAAATATGTGATTATATGAACACATATGTGTGTTACTAATATATGTAAATGATGAGACTTTGTTTGACCGGGACATGCTGCTGATTTTAGAGAAAATTATGGAGCAACTGTTAATCTGGAATTGTGCCATATTCTTCAATGCTGATTACCAAATTTGGAATTGAATAGAATTCTGATCATAATCACAAGAAACTCAAATACAGGAAGATACTAGTTTCTTGGATGCTTTGTTATTTAGTTCCACTGACAGCAGATTAGTCAGTAAAGCCTTAAGAGGATACTTCCTGCTGAGAGTCAGAGTTGGGAATGCCTTGGATAGTTTTACAAACACAATAACCTGATGGAAATTCACTTTAGTCAAAGACTCCTATAGCACAATCATTTTAATTGTGAGCTACCTTGAAGTAGCTACGGTGAAGCTGCCTTGTTTACTGTACAACCTCTTTTTTGACATCAGACAGACATGAACTTCAGGAGGCTAGAAAGGTCCAAGACTTAATTCTTACCATGGGCCTTGAAGTAATTTGGATGAATTCCATAGATGAAAGATGGGTAACTCTTTAAAACTGTAGAGTCACAGAATTGAAAGAGGCCTGAGTGATCTCTAGTCTAGTCACATATTTGAAGCTTGCATTTGCTCCAGTATATCCCAATCACGTGAGAGTCAGCCTTTCAGAGTATCCTATGGATAGTTCTGGCTATTAAAAAGTTATTCCTGGGGGCGCCTGGGTGGCTCAGTAGTTTAAGCCTCTGCCTTCGGCTCAGGTCATGATCTCAGGGTCCTGGGATAGAGCCCCGCATCAGGCTCTCTGCTCAGTGGGGAACCTGTTTCTCCCTCTCTCTCTCTGCCTGCCTCTCTGCCTGCTTGTGACCTTTCTCTCCATCAAATAAATAAATAAAATATTAAAAAAAAAAAGAAAAAGTTATTCCTGGGGCACCTGGGTGGCTCAGTGGGTTAAGCCGCTGCCTTCGGCTCAGGTCATGGTCCCAGGGTCCTGGGATCAAGCCCCATGTCAGACTCTCTGCTCAGCGGGGAGCCTGCTTCCCTTCCTCTCTCTCTCTCTGCCTGCCTCTGTCTACTTGTGATCTCTGTCAAATAAATAAAATCTTTAAAAAAAAAAAAAGTTATTCCTTCTCTTCAACTCCATAGCTTTTGCCCTTGGCTCCAAATTCTGTTAAGAGACATTAAAAAAAAAAAAAAAAAAGAAAGCTCTGCTCAAACTCACGAGGCTGCAGACTTCTTGAGAGCAAGTATTGTATCCACTACAGCTTCTAGTGACTTGATAAATGATTGCTGAATGGAATTAAAAGCAAAAGATGTTCTTTATTTTGAGATATATCTCTTTTTAAAAAAGATTTTATTTATTTATTTGACAGAGAGATCACAAGTAGGCAGAGAGGCAGGCAGAGAAGGAGGAGAAAGAGACCCCCTGCTGAGCAGAGAGCCCAATATGGGGCTCAATCCCAGGACCCTGGGATCATGACCTGAGCTGAAGGCAGAGGCTTTAACCCACTGAGCCATCCAGGCACCCCTATTTTGATATATATCTTACAAAATAGCAAATGATCAGTATATTTAAGTTCTACTGAGAAAGCATTATATAAAGTAACTGATTTTATTATTTGAATATCATAGCGGATATGTTCAATTCTTTCAATCTTATAATTCAAGCAATTTTATCTTATGTACTGCAATTTACCTTCATTGTAAAATAACATACTTGCCCCTACAGATATTAGCTATTACACATCATGCGTGCCAACAAGGTGAAACCCCACTAAAGTAGCCATCAGAAGTTCTGGGTTCCAGCCGCAGCCCCCCATTACCCATCTGAGTGGTCCTGGCTCTTGTTTCTTGTTCTGCAAACTCAAGGGTTGAACCAGATGTCCTCTTAAAGTTCTTTCCTGCTTCACAAATCATTCGCGTTTTTGACTTGTCTGTCCCATGTGGCAGAGTATCCACAAAGACAGTCAAAGACAAGACTTCTGATTTCCGGTTCAGTTCTCTAGTTATATTGCCAATAACTCTCCATATGTACAGTTTAAAGCTAGGGATGCATTCCCCCCTCTTTTCTCGTTTCAGAACACTTTTCTTCAGGAAACAGTGAGGAGGGAGTGCGAAGAACGCTTTGAACTGACAGAGGCTTTGAGCCAAGCCAGAGAACAGCTCCTGGAGTTCAGGAAACTCAGTGGAAGTTCACCTTTATCACCGTGTTCCCTTAGCCAGGGCAGCCTAACCTCCTCTGCTGCAGTGGTCAGTAATCAGGGAGAGAGGAGCCTTACAAAACTGAACTCTGGAAAAGGAATCAAAATCCCCAGCCTGCACAGAGTGTCAAAACCCACCAGTTCCCCAACCTCGCCTCAGTCCAAGAGGCTCAGTGGCTCAGGTTTGCCCACTCTCCCCCAACCCCATCCTCCCAGGGGTCGAGCATCTTCAGTAAACGAGACCAGACAAAGGCTGGCTGCCATTCTGCGGAGGAGACTGAGTCAGCAGGGATCGGTCCAGTCGGGAGCAGCTCCCCCCAGCACACCTGGTCTTCCCCAGTGGGCCAGAGATGCACGGTGACTGAGGACGACAAAGGTCAAATTATTATCACAGATCAAGAATGCGTGTTTATAGATTTTTTAATAAGATAATTGGGAAAACTAGGAATTGTGAAGCCACATTTTCTAAGAGACCTTTGAAGTTGCCACAGATAATGATGTTGTTGATATTCCAGAGGGCCAGTGTCCATATTTCTATATTGCATCTGTAAGTGTGGTCTATGAATACGCCCCTTTAGAGATCATAGGTGAAAATTTTCACTTATGGCATCTTTGCTATATTTTTTTTGCACCATTACAAGCAGATATATTTCCACAAAAAATAGATTGTATTGGTTCTGTCAGTGTTTGTTCCTTAGTTTGTTGAGCTGAATGGGTGAAATAGATGTAATTCATATTTTCAAATAGAAAACAGAAGTACTTCAGTCATACATTTGGTAATTTCCAAAGTGTTTAGTTCAAATATTCACAGAATTCATCATCGTCATAGAAACCTCTTTTTTACTTCACAGTCTAATTGGTTATTCAATTTCTTTTTAGGCCAGAAGTAATGATAGGTAAGGTACCTTCAAGAAGGCAGTCTTCCCTTTGAAACTGGGACCTTCTAGGAAAAGGGACAGCAACTCCAATTCAAGAAAAAGGTGGTTTACTTTTCACTGTAGAGATTATTTAAAAAAACAAAACAACACAACAAAAAAAGAGCCTGGTTGACCATGAAAATATTACTTGGTAGAGATTTTCCACATTGAATGCTTTTTAGTAATCACAGATTTTTATTTGATGCTCGTATCTTTCAACCATTGGGAAAAGAACTAATTCAAGACTGTTCTATAGAGATACATAGTGCTAATTTGGGGTTCACATTTTATTACTCCCCAAGATGGGTGACTGGTTAACATATTTTCTGTTTTCAGAGCGAAAAATTAAAACCAGCAACCAAATCAGCTATTTTAGGTTAAAAAGCTTCAGGCCCCTCCTGTTTCTTAAAACACAACTCTTTACCTTAAGCTATTGTTTGTCTGTCTTTTCCCCTCCTTGAAACTGAAACATGTTTTTCTTTCAAGACTGACTTTACTTAAATCCTTCATCTGATTCTATCAGGGACATCCAGGCTTCTTACTCCTGGATGAGGATATAGTAACATGTGAAATATGGCACGTTAAACTCTCCTCTGTTTGGCTATCATATTGATGAGAGAATCCAAAGGCACTTGGAATCCTTCCCATCTGGAAAAAAAAAGTAAAACTACTAAGTAAATTCAACACAACAATTTATGTCTAATCTTTCAAAGGATTAGTCTAATCCAGCAGTACAGTGTTTTAACCTCAAAAAAAAAAAAAAAAAATCCCTATCAGGTCTGCTGATTTCCCTGACTAGTTTAAGTGAGTACATCTTGTATTAAGACTTAGAATGCTGAGTGTTGCTTTACAGAGACCAGAATTTCTTATAATGGCATTTGAAAAGAGAATAAAACATCATAGAATAGAGACCCCCAACCATCTCCTTCCAAATAAGGAATAGATGCCCAAAGAGGTCTGACTTGGCTAAGGCAGCATGGCTAATTAGTGACAGAGCTAAAACCAGACCACTATTAACTGACCCCAGCTTTCCCCCTCACTTTTCCACTCATCAGATTCCCCAGCCTCCATCATGACTGAAGCCCTACCTAGTATTTACCTAATATTTTCTTTAAATGCACTCACTTTCTAAGCTTAAAGTTATGTAAAAAGAAAACTTGACCCAAGAAAGGATAACTGTAGAGCAACGAGTTTGATTTGCTAGGTATATTTCTTCTAATACTTGAAAATACTAAATGTTAATTGGTGTACCCCCTAAAATCATCTCATATGATGACGGTAGTATTCATGCCACACTCTAGGAACCTCGATGTTTCTGGTCTGATATTTACGGTTTATTGCAAGTACCAGTGACATAAGGTAGATGGCAAAAGTAGTGAAAACTTTATTAAGCCTACAAGAATATTTGGGGCAGCAGTCTTTGTCATCAGATGATACACGTTTTTCCAATTTTTGCAGTTTCAGCTCTCTTCAGGAGCCATGGGGATATATTTTTCCCAAAATGTGAACAGATTTAAATTTGTAAAGAAAGTCACATGTAAGCGTTTCTAAAGCGATGTAAAGTGCAAAACCTGGTTTCTTGGTTTGCTGTTACACTCTTGCATTATAATGAGTAATTATGTCAATAATCTTTCTGAGGACAGAATCAGGATGTTCAGTAAGGCTGTGTTATAGTCCACAAGTATATTAGGAAGGTAAGTCCATGGATAAACAGGGACAATATTTACATTTGTTTCAAACTAGACTACTTGCATGGTGCCATCTAAGTTATGTGCTGGTATCTTTTAAAGAAAGACAAAGGAAAGAGAATCACATTACTGTATGTAAAGAGGGTGTTAAGGACACAGACTCCTAGATTTTCTCACTGATAAGCTAACCCTACCATGAAACAGTATCAGGAATGTTAAGGAAATAGTGAACATTATAGTGAATTAAAGCTCTCAAATGCATGTAATGCATATTAACTTAAGTCTATTAGTTTTCATTTCTCTCTCTATATATGTTTTCCATGACCTCAATGGAAGGATTGATAGGTACAAAAAGAAAAAAATGTCACAGAAAACATTCCTTACAGAATTATATCCTATTTGTTTTTTCTTCTTAAACTACTATTGGTAGACAAAGATGGGAGAATTCTTTATAGTTAACATAGATTTCTCAAGTAATTTATGAAAGCTTTATTGAATTAAATTACCATATTTATACTTAGTCAGAATTACTTAAAAGTTATATTTCCTGGCAGTGGAACTGACTTGGAGAGGCATTAATGTTGAAAATTATGTAAAACTAACTTTTTTTTTGATGTTCTGTTAGTCTGAAAACATTTTGTAATATTACAGATCAATTATAACTAATTTCTTTGATTATGAAACACGTTTTCTCAAACCTCATCTTGAAATGTTCTTACGATTATTATAATATTGCATTGATAGAGAAACCTAGTAACCCAAAAGGGTTAATGCACTGGAGATGAAAATTCCTGACCATCATATTGTATTTAATGGAGCACAAAAAAGCAATTTAATATGTACCCAAGTTCACAAATCCTACAATGAGTATAGTTTTTTTTAACTTTTTCACTTTCATATTTTAAGAAAATAATGTATGTCCACTGTACCTTGCACAAGACACCTTTGATGGTTCCCCAAGACATGATAGACAATAACGGCACCATTCCTAAGGTGGTGTCTATGGTATATTCAGGAAGAAATTCTACTTTTCCTTTTGAAAATATTAACCCTATATAGCAATAAATTGTGAAGCCCATATAATTAGGTTGCGTCTTTAGAATCTTAAATATAAATTATGTCATCTTGGTTTATTCTTAATTCACACATAAAACTTTCTTGACAACACAGTACTTGAATCTGAAACACACATATCCAATGACAATATTTACCATGATCCAGAAAGTCAAAAGATTTCCTTCTTCTCCAGCATTCATAGAGCATAGTGCTTTATATCCATTAAATGAGTAAAAAAATTTACTAGACCTCTTTTACTCCATCCCAAAATATATGAGAATACTGTGTCACAGAGATTAAGTAATTTATCCAAAAGAAATACTAAGACTAAGGAATAATTTTAAAACTTGTACAGTTTCTGAGCATCTTGATCTATAGAATAATAGTGAAGCTATTATACATTCACTCATTTCTTCAACAGATATAGAGAATTGAAAAAGCACTCTGAGAGGTACAGTAATGAAGACAGACTACAGATTCCCAAGAGTTGCATAGTAGAGAGTGGGAGGAAGCATATACAAAAACTGTAAACGCTGGGCAGTAGATGTTGAGAAGAGAGTCAAAAGCAAGGTGTTACGTGAATTCAACTTCTTGCTGGAAGAATCAAGGAATATTTTTAGCAAGAATTGGTATTTATCATGGGTCTTAAAGAATTGGTAGGATTTTATAGAAGAAGTTATACCACATAGAGGAGATGTATAAAGTGGTGCAGATATGAGAAGTGTAGAAAATACTTGGTGAAGGGAAGTAATACGAACCTGACCCCATAGCATGAAGGTGTTAAATAAAGGCCTTTGCAGCATTTTGTCTAGAAGAGACATGCACTTCATTGAAATCTGGCAGGGCTTTATAGGAATAATTATGGAGTGGAAAGATTGGAGATGGAACACAAGTTGATAGATTAGTATGGTAGTTGAGACAAGAGTTACATAAAGTTCTGAATAAAGATGTTGATAATGGAAATAAACAAGAAGGAGCTGACTCCAGTTCTATTCAGAGAAGAGAAAGAATTTGTTCCCTGTTAAATATATTTTGAAACTGTTACTAGTGATTGCCTCTTAGTAGGGGGTACAGTGTATGAGATTGGCTCCAATTAAAGTATCACCCTCTGCTTAAGAATATTACAACTTCTTTTTTTTTTTTTAAAGATTTATTTATTGGACAGATAGAGATTACAAGTAGGCAGAGAGGCAGGCAGAGAGAGAGAAGGAAGCAGGCTCCCAGCTAAGCAGAGAGCCTGATGCGGGGCTCGATCCCAGGACCCTGGGATCATGACCTGAGCTGAAGGCAGAGGCTTTAACCCACTGAGCCACCCAGGCGCCCCAAGAATATTACAACTTCTTGGAGCGCCTGGGTGGCTCAGTGGGCTAAAGCCTCTGCCTTCAGCTCACGTCATGATCTCGGGGTCCTGGGATGGAGCCCCGCATCAAGCCCCGCATTGGGCTCTCTGCTCAGCAGGGAGCCTGCCTCCCTCTCTCTCTTTCTCTGCCTGCCACTGCCTACTTGTGATCTCTGTCTGTCAAATAAATAAATAAAATCTTTTAAAAAAGAAGAATACTATAACTTCTCTGAAAAATGTGAAATCATAGCAACTACATTTTCATTTGAGCGACCATAACTAATTTCACAGACTCTGTATTCATAAGAATCTTCCTTAAAGTTAAAAGAAAATTCAAATCTGAATAGTGTTCAAAGAATTATGGAGGAAGAATGTGGAAATTGACATTTAAAAAAATAGCTATCATCTTGGCCTCAAAGAATGCAAAACACAACTCTGGTGGCCTTTGGGAGTAATATAGTGCAATAAAACCTCTTCTGATTTTTGTTAACTGTTTATGAGGAAAAATACAGGACATAGCAGCCAAAATAAAAATAAGTGTTATCTTGAAATCCTGAAATGTTATCATTCTGAAATGACCTGACACATCTTCTGGACCAGACCTGTAATTTTACAGAAGGGGAAAATGGGTCCCTTTATAAGAATAATAAATAATTAATAATCTTTTAAATCCTCGTAACTGCTTAACAGCTGACTTGATGAGAAAGTCATGGCCTCCAGCTCTTGGCCAAACATCTGATTTCTAGACTGAAAGAATAGTATAAGTGCTGTGAATTTCTGCCACTCAAAGTGATCCAGCGGGATCAGTGTTTCCAGGGAGCTTGTTAGAAATGCAGACTATCGGGCCTCACACCCAAGGGTACCGAATGAAATTTAATGAGATCCGTAGGTGATTCTTATTAAAGTATGAAAATCTCTGCTCACAGTGGTGCCCTTGACCCTGACATATTCTGCCTCTAAGAGCTATGCATTAGTATTGAATATAAATAATCTTGCTAGACTCAGTTCCTTTATGCCTAACTGAACCCAGTGGTGCTCTGAGACCACCCATCCCGCTGTTGACCCATCCAACACCTCAGGTAAAAGTACACTCAAAATTCTTTTTTTTTTTTTCCAGGTGATTGTAAATCTGGAAAGCTCTCCAGAAAAACTAGTGAGTTAAAGGAAGTCAGTATCCAATCAACAGTCATAAAATCTTATGTCATGTTCCAAGTTTCTGAGCCTACAAAGAACTGAAGATTTGTCATTTAAAAAAAAAAAATCCAATAGAAATGCTTTCATTTTGATCATTGGCAACTTACTGAATATTCTTAAATTTTAATCTCATAATGGTACATATTTGGATATCTGATTTTCAAAGGCAAATCTGGTAATTTTGGTTGTCTTTGGAGGATTATGAAATGAAGATAACTTATTAGAATCATGAAAGGAATACTGGAATACCATTATTCCCCCCAAAGTAGTTCTTAACCACTTAAATATAAAACTGTAACTTGCAGTATTACACGTAGATCAATTTATTTTAAAGGTAGAAATAGCAGCATTAATAAGAATTTGATTCGGATTTAATATTTCAAAATCTGTATTTAACACAATAAGGCATTACGCTCACTTGCCTATGAGTATTAAGTGAGCTCATATCATTAATACCATAGAGTGGCTACATTCTTTAAACTTTCAGTTCAGAGAATAATGAATGGATTGCCTTCATTTGCCATTAAAAAGTTTTTAAATATCTTTTAATAACATTCTTACTGCTAATGTTCAGCTTGTATGTTTATTTGTTATTATGAATAATTCACATTAATAATTCAAACAAGAAGTAGACAGACATATAATTGAAAATATTGAAACATTTAAAAATAGAGCCTTCTGTAGGACTGAACACTGTAAATATATTTTTTTCCTGAGAAGTATGAACATCTGGCTTTGCAGTGTGCACCATTGTCGGATACACCCACCTCTCTCCTACGTAAGCTTGACATGATCTAAGACGTTAATTTAAATAGATGTCTTCTGTATCGTGTCTTCTTAAAGTGAATGAGTTCTACAGCTGTAATTTTCTATCTGGAACCTTAAATTTCTAGGGAATTAAGGTTACTGCCAAGATTGAACTGACTACTTCTTTTCACTGATACAAAGCAGAATTTCCTAAAACCCAGGGTAGGCCAAATTTCCATTTGCTATTGCTAGACTTTTCAAATGGTTGAGATTTTCGCTGGGATCTCCAAGGCTCTCAAAACCAGAGTGATTTTTATTTTTCCAAGGGGTACACAGTACTCCGTATAGAATGGAGATTAGTGAGAAAAAGTGAAGTTAGGGATAAAAGAATCCACTACTTTATTTAGTAGCAGTCTTGAAGTAAGGACCCAATCCATGTATTCCCCCCAAAAATTTTTTTAAAAGATTTTGTTTGTTTATTTGTCAGAGAGAGAGAGAGCACAAGCAGGGGGAGTGGCAGGCAGAGGGAGAAGCAGCTTCCCTGCTGAGCAAGGAGCTCCATGCGGGACTTGATCCCAGGACCTTGGGTTCATGATCTGAGCCAAAGGCAGACACTTAACCAACTGAACCACCCAGGCATCCCTTCCTCCCAGAATTTTAAGTCAATGTTTTTAAGTATTTACCCTGAAAATTTGCTTTGAAAAAAAACTACATACCTTTCGCACATTTTTATCTCTAAAATATTTAGAAATATTTAGAAATATCTAAAATATTTCTTTTTTTTTTTTTAAAGATTTTATTTATTTATTTGACAGACAGAGATCACAAGCAGACAGAGAGGCAGGCAGAGAGAGAGAGAGGGAAGCAGGCTCCCCGCTGAGCAGAGAGCCTGATGCGGGACTCGATCCCAGGACCCCGAGATCATGACCTGAGCTGAAGGCAGTGGCTTAACCCACTGAGCCACCCAGGCGCCCCATAGAAATATCTAAAATATTTCTAAGATATCTCTAAAATATTTCATCATAAATTTAAGTAGTTACAAAGGATGTTGTAAAGATAATCAGTATATTATAAATAGGACATTAAAAATAAAACATTAAGATACTTTTGTGATTATAAACCTTTATTTAATAACATGGGAGTATGTTATTAAATTACTACCAAAACATATACATAACTTTATAAAGTTCTTGTGGATTGATACATTATTAGTTACTAATATACTATTATTTATTTTTAATATTTCTCTTTTTATTACCTTTTTATTTTTTTAAGTTTTTATTTTAATTCCAGTTAGTTAACATACAGTGTTACATTAGTTTCTGGTGTACTGTATAGTGATTCAGCACTTCCATACAATACCTGGTGCTCATCACAAAAGCCCTCCTTAAACCCCATCACCTATTTCACCCATCCCCCATCCACCTCCCTTCTGGTAACCAGCAGTTTGTTCTCTATAATTAAGAGTCTGTTTCCTACAAAAGCAAAAATGAACTTTTGGGACTTCATCAAGATCAAAAGCTTCTGCACAGCAAAGGAAACAGTCAACAAAACCAAAAGGCAACCCATGGAATGGGAGAAGATATTTGCAAATGACAGTACAGACAAAAGGTTGATATCCAGGATCTATAAAGAACTTCTCAAACTCAACACACACAAAACAGATAATCATATCAAAAAATGGGCAGAAGATATGAACAGACACTTCTCCAATGAAGACATACAAATGGCTATCAGACACATGAAAAAATGTTCATCATCACTAGCCATCAGGGAGATTCAAATTAAAACCACATTGAGATACCACCTGACACCAGTTAGAATGGCCAAAATAAGCAAGAGAGGAAACAACATGTGTTGGAGAGGATGTGGAGAAAGGGGAACCCTCTTACACTGTTGGTGGGAATGCAAGTTAGTGCAGCCACTTTGGAGAACAGTGTGGAGATTCCTGAAGAAATTAAGAATAGAGCTTCCCTAGAACCCTGCAATTGCACTGCAGGGTATTTACCCCAAAGATACAGATGTAGTGAAAAGAAGGGCCATCTGTACCCCAATGTTTATTGCAGCAATGGCCATGGTCGCCAAACTGTGGAAAGAACCAAGATGCCCTTCAACGGACGAATGGATAAGGAAGATGTGGTCCATATACACAATGGAGTATTATGCCTCCATCAGAAAGGATGAATACCCAACTTTTGTAGCAACATGGACGGGACTGGAAGAGATTATGCTGAGCGAAATAAGTCAAGCAGAGAGAGTCAAGTATCATATGGTCTCACTTATTTGTGGAGCGTAACAAAGAACATGGAGGACATGGGGAGATGGAGAGGAGAGGGAGTTGAGGGAAACTGGAAGGGGAGATGAACCGTGAGAGACTATGGACTCTGAAAAACAACCAGAGGGTTTTGAAGGGGCAGGGGGGTGGGAGGTTGAGGAACCAGGTGGTGGGTAATAGGGAGGGCACGTACTGCATGGAGCACTGGGTGTGATGCCAAAACAATGAACACTGTTATGCTGTAAATAAACAAATAAAAAATAAATAAATAAATAAATATTTAAAAAAAAAAGAGTCTGTTTCTTGATTTGTGTACAGCTCTCTTATTTTTCCCTTTGCTTGTCTAATTTCTTAAATTCTGCATAGGAGTGAAATCATAAGGTATTTGTCTTTCTCTGAGAATCACTGTATACATATGTACATATATATATTTTTACATATGAATATAAAATCACATCTGTTTTATCTATTCACCAATCGATGGACACTTGGGCCGCTTCCAAATCTTGGCTATTGTAAATAGTGCTGCTATAAACTTAGGTATGTATGTATCCCTTTGAATTAACATTCTTATATTCTTTGGGTAAATACCCAGTAGTGCTATTACTGGATCATGAGATAGTTTTACTTTTAACTTTTTGAGGAACCTCCATAGCATTTCCTAGAGTGGCTGCACCAGTTTGCATTGCCACCAACAGTGCAGGAGTGTTCCCCTTTCTCTGCATCCTCACCAACACCTGTTATTTCTTGTTGATTTTAGCCATTCTGACAGTTGTGATATCTCATAGTAGTTTTCATATGTATTTCACTGATGCTGAGTGATGTTGAGCATCTTTTCATGTGTCTGTGGGCCATCTGGATGTCTTCTTTGGAGAAATGTCTGTTCCTGTCTTCTGTCTATTTTTTAATTGGATTATTTGTTTTGGGGTTGTTGAGTTGAACAAATTTTTATATATTTTGGGTACTAACTCTTTATCAGGTATGTAATTTGCAAATGTCTTCTCATATTCTGTAGGTTGCCTGTAGTTTTGTTGTTTCTGTTGCTGTGCAGAAGTCTTTTATTTTTATATAGCCCCAATAGTTTATTTTGGCTTTTGTTTCCCTTGCCTCAGGATAGGTATCTAGAAAGAAGTTGCCACAGCTGATGTCTAAGAAGTTACTGGCTGTGTTCTATGATTTCCCATCTCACATTTAGGTCTTTGATCCATTGTGAATTTACTTTTGTGTATGGTGTAAGAAAATGGTCCAGTTTCATTCTTTTGTATGTTGCCGTTTAGTTTTCCCAACACCATTTGAGTTGAGAGACACTTAAGAGACCATTTGAGAGACTGTCTTTTCCCCATTGGATGTTCTTTCCTGCCTTGTCAAAGATCAACTGACCATGTCATTGTGGATTTATTTCTGGGTTTCCCATTCTGTTCTATTGACCCATGTGTCTGTGTCTGTGCCAGTACCATACTGTTTTGATTATTACAGCTTTATAATATAACTTGAAGTCTGGAACTGTGATGCCTCCTGCTTTGCTTTTCTTTCTCCAGATTGTTTTAGGTATTCAGGGTCTTTTGTGATTCCATGCAAATTTTGGGATTGTTTGTTCTAGTTCTGTGAAAAATGCTGTTGGTATTTTAATAGGAATTGCATTTAATCTATAGATTCCTTTGGGTAATATGGCTTTATAAACAACATTTCTTCTTCCAATCTGTGAATATGGAATGTCTTTCCATTTCTTTGCGTCATCTTCAGTTTCATCAGTGTTTTTTAGTTTTCAGAGTACAAGTCTTTCACCTCTTTAGTTAGATTTATTCCTAGTACCTTATTATTTTGGTTCAATTGTAAATGGGATTGTTTTCTTAATTTCTTTTTCTGTTGCCACATTATTAGTATATAGAAATGTAACAGATTTCTGCACATTGATTTTGTATCCTGTGACTTTTACTGAATTCGTTTATCAGTTCTAGCACTTTTTTGATAGAGTCTTTTGGATTTTCTATATAGAGTATCATGTCATCTGCAAATATTAAAAGTTTCACTTCTTCCTTACTGGTTTAGCTGCCTTTTATTCCTTTTTGTTGTCTGATTTCTGACGCTAGGACTTCCAGTACTATGTTGAATAAAAGTGTGGAGAGTGGACATCCTTGTCTTGTTCCTGACCTTAGGGGAAGGGCTTTCAGCTTTTCCCCATTAAGGATGTTAGCTGTGTGTTTTTCACATATGGCCTTCATTATGTTAAAGTATGTTTCCTCTAAACCCAATTTGTTGAAGGTTTTTATCATGAATGAATGTTGTGATTTGGCAAATGCTTTTTCTACATCTATTAAAATCATCGTATGGTTCTTAACTTTTCTCTTATTGGTGTATTGTATCATGTTGATTGATTAGTGAATACCAGACTACCCTTGCATATTGGGAATAAATCCTACTTGATCATGGCAAATGATTTTTTAAATGTATTTTTGATTCGGTTTTCTAATATTGAGAATTTTTGCATCTATCTCCATCAGGGATATTGGCCTATAGTTCTCCTTTTTAGAAGTGTCTGTATCTGGTTTTGGTATCAGGACAATGCTGACCTCTTGGGATAAATTTGGAAATTTTCCTTCCTTTTCTATTTTTTTGAATAATTTGAGAAGAATAATTATTACATCTTCTTTAAATGTTTGGTGGAATTTGCCTGTGAAGCCATCTGGTCCTAAACTACTTTTGTTGGAAGTTTTTTAATTACTGACTCAATTTCTGTGCTGGTTTTCAGTCTGTTCAAATTTACTTATTTCTCCTTATTTCAGTTTTGGTAGTTTAAATGTTTCTAGGAGTTTATCCATTTCTTCTAGGTTGTCCAATTTGTTGGCATATGGTTTTTCATAATATTCTGTTATGGATCTATTTCTGTGGTGTTGTCTTATTCCTCCTCTCTCATTTGTGATTTTATTTGAATCCTTTCTTTTTTTTTTTTATAAGTCTGGCTAGAGGTTTATCAATTTATTGATTTTTCTCAAAGAACCAACTTCAACTTCAGGTTTTATTGGTCTGTTCTACTGTTTGGGTTTTTTTGGTTTGTTTGTTTTAGTTACTCTATCATTTATTCCTTTTTTTCTTTTTTTAAATTAACATATAATGTATTATTTTCGTCAGGGGTACAGGTCTGTGAATCACCAGTCTTACACAATTCATTTCTGCTCTAATCTGTATTCTTTCCTTCCCTCTGCTCATTTTAGGTTTTGTTTGTTGTTCTTTGTCTAGCTCCTTTAGGTGCAAAGTTAGGTTGTTTGAGATTTTTTTCTTGCTTCTTGAGGTAGGCCTGTATTTCTATAAATTCCTTCTTAGAACTACTTTTGCTACATCCCATGAGTTTTGGAGACCTTGTGTTTTCATTTTCATTTGTTTCTATGTACTTTTAAAAATTTCTTTGATTTCCGGGGCGCCTGGGTGGCTCAGTGGATTAAGCCGCTGCCTTCGGCTCAGGTCATGATCTCGGGGTCCTGGGATCGAGCCCCGCATGGGGCTCTCTGCTCTGCGGGGAGTCTGCTTCCTCCTCTCTCTCTGCCTGCCTCTCTGCCTACTTGTGATCTCTCTCTCTGTCAAATAAATAAATGAAATCTTTAAAAAAAAATTTCTTTGATTTCCTGGCTGACCCACTCATTGTTTAGTAGCATGTTATTTAACTCCATGTACTTATGGCCTTTCCAGATTTTTCCTGTTGACTTCTAGTTTCATAGCATTTTGCCAGAAAATATGCATGGTATGATTTCAATCTTCTTGAATTTGTTTGTTTTGTGGATAAATATGTGATCTATTCTGGAGAATGATCCACATGCACTTGAAAAGAATGTGTATTCTTCTGTTTTAGGATGGAATGTTCTGAATGTATCCATTAAATCCATCTATTCCAGCATGTCATTCAAAACCATTGTTTCCCTTGTTATCTGTTTAGATGATCTGTCCATTGATGTAAGTAAGTGGAGTATTAAAGTCCCCAACTATTATTTATTTTATTTTATTTTATTATTTTTTATTTTATTTTATTATTTTTTATTTTATTATTTTTTTATTATTGATTACTTCCTTTGTGTTTCTTATTAACTATTTTATGTATTTAGGCACTTCTTATGTTGGATGCATAAGTATTTATAATTATTACATCTTCTTGTTACATTGTCCCCTTTATTACTATATAGTGTCCTTCTTTGTCTCTTCTTATAGTCTCTGTTTTAAAGTCTAGTTTGTCCTATGTAAGTATTGTAACTCTGGCTTTCTTCTGACATTCGTTTGCATGATAAGATGCTTCTCTGTACTCTTGCTTTCAATCTGCAGGTATTTGTAGATCTCAAATGGATATTTTGTAGGCAGCATATAGATGAGTTTTATTTTTTTATCCATTCTGTCACCCAATAACTTTTGATTGGAGCATTTAGTCCATTGACATTCAAAGTAATTATTGATAGATATGTATGTATTGCCATTTTGTTTCTTGTTTTGTGGTTGTTTCTGAAGATTTTCTCTAATCCTTTCTTGTCTTTCTTTCATGGTTTGCTGATTTTTTTAGTGATGTATTTAGATTTCTTTCTCTTTACTCTTTGCATATTTATTAGTGGTTTTTGATATATGATTACCATTAGATTTGTATATAACCTCTTCTAAATATAGTAGTCTATATTAAGTTAATGGATTCTTAGGTTGAACCCATTCTTAACTCCTCTCCTCCCCACATTTTAGATATGTTATTATACTTTATATTATTTTTTGTTAATTCCTTGACTGATTTTTTACAGAAATATTCACATTTTACATAAATATTTTTATGTAAATTTTAAATATTTTACAGAAATATTTTACTTCTTTTTCCTACCTATACACTGTCACTTTTGGTCTCTCCTTTCCACTCAGAGTCCCCTTCCACATTTCTTGCAGAGCTGGTTTAGTGGTCATGAACCCCTTTAGTTTTTGTTTGTCTTGGAAACCTTTGATCTCTCCTTCTATTCTGAATGATTGCCTTGCTGGACAGAGTGTTCTTGGCTACAAGTTTTTCCCATTCAGCACTTTGAATATGTCATGCCACTTTCTTCTGTCTTGCAAAGTTTCTGTTGAAAAATCTCCTGCTAACCTTATGGGTTTTCCTTTGTAAGTTACTGACTTTTTTTTTTTAATCTTACTGCTTTAAGATTTTTTTTTCTTTATCACTATACTTTGAAAATTTAATTACAATATGTCATGGCATGGGTTTGATTTTATTTGGAATTATCTGTGCCTCCTGGATCTGAATAAATATTTCTTCCCCCGATTAAGGAAGTTTTCAGCTATTATTTCTTCAAATAAATTTTCTGACCCCCCCTTTCTCTCTCTTCTTCTGGGACCCCTAAAATATGAATCTTATTATGTTTGATGGAGTCACTGAGTTCCCTATATCTATTCTCAATTTTGCATAATTCTTTCATCTGCCTTTTGCTCAGCTTGATACTTTCCATTGCTCTTTCTTTTAGTTCAGTGATCCACTTCTCTGGTTCTTCCATCCTGCTGTTTATTCCATCAAGTGTGTTTCTCATTTCATTTGTTGAGCACTTTATCTCTGATATGTTTTTCCTTATCTCTGTGTTAGGGGTTCCACTCATGCCTTCCACACTTTTCTCTCATCCAGTGAGTATCCTTATGATAATTCTTTAAATTCTCTATCAGTCATGTTACTTATGTCTGTCTCACTTAGATCTCTGACTGTGGCCTTGTCTTGTTCGCCCATTTGGGATTAATTTCTCTATCTCCTCATTTTATCTGCCTCTCTATGTTTGTTTCTGTGTGCTAACAAAGTCAGCTGCATCTTCTGCTCTTCAAAATAGTGAGTTTATGGAGAAGAGGTACTGGAATGCTCCAGTGCAGTGTCCCCTGTTCCCCAGAATCTAGAACATCAGGAAAGTGTCCTATATATGTTTCTTATGTCCTGCTGTTGTCATTGAGCTGCTTTTCCTTTCAGTGAAGTCATCTGGACCAACTCTCTGCCTGCTGTAGGCTGTGCTTGCTCTTTGAGGTGGTAGTGGGACCCAGGCAGACCAGCTCCAAGGGAGTGTGCACACTAGGGAACTTGGGAGTGGGGCACTGGAATTAGAAAAATTTGCACTGGGCCACTAGTCCAGATCCCCCTAAAGTGCTGCAGTGGTTGGGGCCTGCACATCAGGGTGGCTAGGGCTACATGGCTGGGGGCAGCACACAACAGTGGCTGGGAGTCCATCGCTAGGCATGGTGCAGTGGAAGGGTGTGGCATGTGTAGACAGCTGTGTACCTGGCAGCTGCATGTGGTACACTCAAGGTTAACAGAATTTGCTCTGAGCCCAGGGCTGAGGCTAGGAGGCTTTGAATGGGAAATTCCTCAGAAGAACTGATAGGCATAGCACACTACTAGGGGGTTAAGTGGCAAGTGTCTATGCAGTGCAGTCTCCCACAGGTGCCTCTGTGTTTATGCTATGGGGCAGGGAAGAAAAGTAGCACCTACTAGCTCCCTCATTTTCAGAGAAGTCGCCCAACATACTCTGAAATCAGTATGAACACATCTATCTTCCATTTGCCTCTGATGTTGTGTGAACTGCCAGGCTGCTATCTCTTTAAGTGGAGCAACCAGCTATCACTCTCCATTTTAAAGGTCCAGGCTCCAGTCCCACTGGCTTTACAAACTCATGGAATTCAGCCACTGAGGATTTTTTTTAAATTTAATTGTATTTTTTCAGTATTTCAAAGTTCATTGTTTATGCACCTTAGCCAGTGCTCCATGCAATATGTGCCCTCCTTAATACCCACCACCAGGCTCACCCAACCCCCCACCCCCCTCCCCTCCAAAACCCTGTTTGTTTCTCGGAGGCCACAGTCTCTCATGCTTCATCTCCCCTCCCGTTTCCCCCAACTCACTTCTCTTCCCCATCTCCCCGTGTCCTCCATGTTACTCCTTATGCTCCATAAGTAAGTGAAACTATGTGATAATTGACTCTCTCTGCTTGACTTATTTCACTCAGCATAATCTCTTCCAGTCCCGTCCATGTTGATACAAAAGTTGGGTATTCATCCTTTCTGATGGAGGCATAAATCCAGAAATTACAGGGTTTAGTCTTCTTCATGTGAATCCCCTGGAACTCCAATCCAGTAACTACTAATGTCAGCAAATTCTTGATATCTACATGACTCATGTAGAAGTGGGTTAAGTTTCTCTTGACCATTTGTGCCCTGGACATAGTATGGAGAGATGACACTATCTGATGGAAAGAGAGATTTTTCTATGTTCTGATGTTGTTATTCATGACTCACATATAGTTACACAACCAATATCAGTGTCTTTGCTTATGTTTTAAAAGATCTTTAAAATGTTTGTTAAATACTCTGCAGTTTCGTGTTTTGCCTTGGTCACAATGCGTTTCGGTAGTATGTGTGTAGACTCTGCATTGCTGTTCTTATTTTCATCACAATGTCCTTAATGTTTGTAATGCTGACTTCATAGGCACACTCTTAATTACTAATGGCCCCTAGATACCCAGAGTTTCTCCAACCATCCCTCGCCTCCAGAATTAGGAGAGTTATTGGAAGGACACAGGGAAAGGTAGGTGTCCACCTGGGTCTGAGGGCATATGACCTGATTGAGTGTATGATCCTGAGTGTATTTCCACCACAACATCTTTGCAAACTGTTCATGTATTACGTATGCCTCTTCTGGCCTTTCTTAGTGTAAAAGCAGCCAAACTTTTAATGAAGAAACTGTGTATTCATATGTTACTGAAACTCAGTCACAATGGGTTTAACACAAACATGATTCTGAATGTAATATCGTGGGGTTCTGTATAAAGAGCTTCTCATACATGTTCTGCATTTTTCTGGAAGCATGATGAAGATGTTGTCTCAGCAGTTTTCCTTCGCCATCTTTAGATTTCATCTTAGTGCTCCTGAGGGGAAAATTTCACCTCAGATCTTTTAACTTATCTAAATGTGTGTACAAAAGGAGCTATGGTACTCCCTCAGCCATCTCAGGTTAAAATCAAGGTCTCACCACAGGTCAGACCAAGGGGTTTTCTTTCATCACTGAGAGGACGTGAAAGAAAGGCCTGGATGCCTCGCCTGGTGAAAGAGCCATCCTCCCAGGCATCAGGCTGGGCCTTCACTCTGTGTTCCCAATTTAAAAACAGGAACTAAATCTCTGGTGTGAAATAGTGTGATTGCTGGCTTGTAGACTCTGGTGCAGTCCCTTCCAATAACTCATTAAAAACCCTGTGACAGAAAAGAAAATGTCACACAGCACACACGTAACAGAATCCCAAGAACCTGGATCACCCTCAGTCCCTCTGTGCCACATGGATGCTGCCCCTCAAAGCACCCAGGCCACTCTGCTGGGAGCACCCTGAGATGGAGACTCCTGGGGGGGAAAAAAAGGCTAAAGAAGCAGCTGGTATGTGTGGCAGTAGCAAGGGAGAGATGGGCAGTGAGGTGTCACATCCGGGAACATGGCAGTCTCTCTGGGGCAGCCGTGGGTCAGCATAGGGGCACTGAGAGCACAGGTGTGTGCCCTGTCCTAACGGCCGGCCGCCCTGCAGAACTGGTCACAGCAATGACGCAGCAGTGTGGTGGGAGGGACAACGGCGATAGTAGTTACACTTACCGCTTATGATGGGCAGTCCACAGTGCTAAAGGCTTTAGAAGTATTTCATTTCATCCTCCTAGGAACTCAGTGAGTTTGGTATATACTTTATGTTCCTTTTACAGGGGAGAAAACCGAGGCATGGAGAGGTTCAAGCAGCTCCCCCAAAGTCACACAGCTTGTAAGGGACAAAGTCTGGATTGGCAAATAGGCACTGTAAGCTGTGAATTGGACTAGGGACAAGGCACATCCCCTTGTCCTCCAGTTGTGTCTCTGAAAAGGGTTAGGACCCTCACTTCAGAACAAACTTGAGTGGCATCTCTGTACTGTGTCTGATGACATGATGATCTAGCCTCATTTAAGGTTGAGCAATTAAGAAGAGACAGAGAGAGAAAGGAGAAGGACAGAAGGGAGGGAGGGAGGGGGAAAAAAGTAGGAAAGGTAGAGGAAAAGAAAGAACAGACAGAAATAAAAGACAGAGCTTAGAACCTATAGAAGAAGCATTATAGAACAAAGGGGGAAAGGAACAGGTAGGAAAAAACAAGACAAAAGAGATCTGTGGAAAAGATCTATTGCAGAATCTTACAAAGACCCTTTGGGAAGCTATTTAGCATCCTGTAGGAGCAGAATATTATAGGTCTCCTATCCTTTTTTGTTTTTGTTTTTAATGTGTCATTTTCTATATTAGGTCTTTAGGTCCTGTGCTTTCTGATTTATTTCTAGAATATCGTGTCCTAGCTGTAGCCTTAAAAAAGCAGGTCCTTCTAAATACAGACAAAGGAGAAAAAGAGTGTTAAAACGGGTACAAAAGGAGAGAGATATAACGAATTATACAGCTGTTCACAAGAAAAACTCTCCAGATAAAGTCAAAGGCCAAAATTTGTAAGAATAAAAACATGTTCTAAATTTAGTAATCATAAGAGTGCTCATAAAGAATTGTCTATAAAAGCCCATTTTTGAGACACAGGTCTTCAGAAGTTAAACTTTCTTTTGTGGAATAAAGCCTTTTATTCTCAAAGGTCATTTATGCCCATTTTTTCATTGTTAATAACAGTATGAAATTAACACCCATCATTTTAGAATGTGTATAAACCTCCATTGTTTTGATTTGGGGCAGAGGATCTTAAGACTCTGTCTTTGCTCTTCTTCCTTTGATTTATTTCTATCATTTATTATGTGCTCTCCATTTCTCTCTCTCTTCCTTTCTTGCGATCTTCTGAATAGATTTCTTTTTTCCTTTCATCTTTTGCTATTCCCACCCCACTCCCTACCTCCCCTTTGGAATTAATTACCTCTATGTCTATTTTTAGGAGTTACCCTAGGCATTTGAACACACTTGCTTCATTTCTTGTTGCTTCACCTAAACAATGCAAGAATATTTAGACTACAGTTTTTTACCCGATTCCAATTTCTATTATAGTTTGACCCCTATTTGAATTCTATCTTGTTTGTTTAACTTCACAAATTAGACATTATTCTTACTATGATATGTAGTTAGTGTTTGTTTAAATTTACCCAACATGTTTATCCGTTTCTTTGCTTACCATTTCTTCTTGCAGCCCTTCTTCCATTTAGCCTCTTAATGTCTCTGCACAAAGCAGTTTTTCATTTCAGAAAATTTTATTCAATTGTTTATCAACCTGCTTGATTTTTTTCCTCAAAGGCCATCTCTTATTCCTTGGTAACAAAATATTTATTTCTTCACCATACCCAACATGGTTGCTGTATATTCTGTGTCTGATCACCTTTACTGATCTGATTTTGCTACCTATTTCTGCTTGTTCTCACTCACGATGCTTTATTTTCCTACAGGGGAGAGGAGAAGGCAGAATGTGCCTATGTATGGTTTTATGTGAGCTATGTTCTTTGGAACCTTATCTATAGGAATTTTTTGAGACCTGGGTTGAGACTGCATTCTTCTAGAAAATATTTCATTTGTTCCTCCCAGTTGATTATACAAACATTCTAGGAGCACTTTAATTAAAATTCTCCTATTTCAATTTTGAGATACGGGGGGTATAACTTCATACAGAAAGCCATGTGAGGGCCAAGCTGTACTTAACAAATTCTCAAGTGAGATTTCCTACCACTCTCCCCCAGCCTAAAAATCAAGTCAGACATGTTGCTCTCCCCTTCTGCATAACAGTTCATTTTTCACTCATCCTTAATTGAAGGTAAAGCCCTTTGGGATTCCAGCTTCATGTGGGAGTCTTCTGTAAGACTTCCAATTTTGTGGGTGGGGGATGGGTGAAATAGTTAAAAAGGATTAAAGGTCCTCTTAACCGTGATGGGCACTGAGTAATGTATGGAGTTGTTAAATAATATTGTACAAAAAAAAAATTTCCAATTTTGTGTGGGCCTTACACAAAGCGAACTGGCTTTGGTTTTCCTCTCCTAAAGTTGTTAACTTTTATCTTTTTTTGATCTCTGCAGATTCTTTACTTTTGTGCCATTTCAGTGACACCTTTTAAAAGTGTTTCCATAGTTATTTTATCTCACATTTTGGTGGTTTTCATTGGGTAAACCTTTTAGCATGCTTAGTTCAATAAACTAAAGGCAATACTGTGTAGAGATGGGGTGCCATCCTCTAGAATGCAGTATATATGCTGAGCTGAAGACCTCTATAAAGGACTGCATTGGAAGAATACAGAGATCTGGGAACCAAAAGATGGAAACAGGTGTGGCCCCTTTTACCTATTCCAATGACTGGCCTTAGTTTTCCATTCTGTTTCTAAGCTCTGGCCTCTACAGTCCCCATCTCCCGAGGGGATGCAGTCTCACCCCAACACATCAAGAGTCCCTTCAGATTGCAAGCTACAGATACGACCAGGTTCTTTGGGTTCCTTTGTGTTCTCTGTGCCCAGGTAGCTGTAAGTAAGAAAAGGAGTCATCATACTGGCAACCACAAAGACCAGCAGAGGTGACAGCAGGTAACTGGGGGAGTTTGGAATGGAGGAGTGTGACAATGAGTACTAATCGTGACCCTAAACCCAGCTTCTGTGGCAGGGGCTTTAGTTTGTCCCACTAACTTCCCTTTTCCAGGTTTGCCTTCAGGAAGGGATGTTCATGGGAACTGGAGTAGCTAGCTTCCAAGACAGTCCCCAGTGATCCCTGCCCCTGGATATACCCTTGTGTGGTCCCTCCCACATCGTTTCAAAGTTGTTCTGGGCAACCAATAGAATGTGGTGGAAGGGACAGTATATCACTTCCAAGATTAGGTTATAAAAGGCTGTGCCTTCTGTTTTAGTCTCTCTCTTTCTTTCTCTTCCTTGCTTTCTCTCATATCACTTACCAACTTTCCAGCTACAGTTGGTCATGAAACACTCAGGTGGCTTTTAGAGAGGCCCACATGAAGAAAAATGGAGATCTCAGACCAAAAGCCAACAAGAAACAGGCCAGGCAGCAACCACATGAGTAAGCCCAGAAGCAGATTCTTTAGTCCTGGTCAAGTCTTGTGATGACTCCATGTCTAGCCAACAACTTGACTACAGTCTCATGAGAGACCTTGAACCAGAACAATGTAGCTAAGCTACTCCCCGGTTCCTGACTCTTAGAAACTGTTATGAGATAATAATGTGTTCTTTAAGCTGCTAAGTTTGGGAATGACTTGTTACACACAGCAGTAGGTAATGAATACATGAAACATGGCAGGTCTGTTCCCCAGATGTGTAAAGGAAGCAAATCCATGTAGCCTAAGGAGTAAACTGTGACAGCCACATAAGAGCGTTATTCAAATCTCCAGTGGGTGGAATGGAGCAGTGGAGCAGGAACACCCCTGCTCCAAGGGGTGTGAATTCACCAATAACCTCCAGCTATGGGAGCCTTTAGGATCCGCCTTCGCTTCCAAGCTGAAGCCATATGATTCCAGGAAGACCCTGAGCAATGAGTGAGCATTGTTGTAATTTCTGACCAGTGCAAGATTGCTCATGGGGAACCCCCTCATTGGGCTGGCTGAGACATGCTCCGTTCTGCACCCCCAATTCTCCTGACTGCCTTCTCTCACTCACAGGTGCCACATCTGCATCATGGCCTGAAGGGTTTCCCTGCCAGGTCTTTCTCTCTCTCCTCATTCCTTTTTAAAGGAATTTGCCCCAATAAATTACATACACTTCTAATTCTGTCTTGTGTCTCCTTCCGAGAAGATCCCAATTTTTTTTTAAGATTTTATTTATTTTTGACAGAGAGAGATCACAAGTGGACAGAGAGGCAGGCAGAGAGAGAGGGAGAAGCAGGCTCCTGCTGAGCAGAGAGCCTGATGTGGGGCTCGATCCCAGGACCCTGAGATCATGACCCGAGCTGAAGGCAGAGGCTTAATCCACTGAGCCACCCAGGTACCCCCCCAAATTTTAACATTATAATTACCTTTGTTTTTAAATTTTCTTCCCATTTCTGCTTGTGAAGGCAGGGGCTTAGCATAATTATTTAAAATATTTCTCTTTTTTTCCAATATAAGAATTCAAAGCTAGAAAGTTCCTTTGTCATCTGTTTCTGGGAGAAGCAAATTGATACAATATTTAATGAAGAAACTATTTTTCTGTCTGGGGGGAAAAAACAACCCAGGAAAATGTTTTATTTATTTTGATTCTGTGGTTAATTTTAGTCCATACCAAACTAGAATAAACATTGCTATCTAGTATTAATCCAGAAAGGTAATGCTGATTTTTAAGTACAATGGTCATCCATAATTTTTAATTTTATACCATCTGTTCACTTATTCATTCAATGAACATTTATTAAGTCCTTTATTCCAATCATTATGCTGAGGTTGTGAATTAAGGAATATCTTTTCCAGATGGAGAATTTTCTTGTACTTAATACTGTTTTAAAAAATTTAAAGAGGGAAATCAAACCCCTGTTTTTCTACAGATCACAACTCGTTTGACCATAAAACATTGCTTGGCCGGGCTTCAAATTGATCCTCAATAATTTTCCAATTTGAATGAACCCCAGGTGCTCTGTTGACCTTGTCATTAATAAACTGTTGGCCTTATGATTATTTTATAAAGAAGTAGATGAAATAAGAAATTTCTTTAGGAGATGAAGAACATATTGCCTGTTCAAGCAATAATTCACTAATTCATTCAGTGTTGATTCATGGCTTCACGAAAAGGAAAAAAAATATGAAAAATGACTTTAATCAAAAAAGCCTAGGTAGAAAGGACACAGATTTTCCTCTGCATCTGAACTCTTCGCGTTTTACTTCCTGTCATCATTGGCCAAGGGCTATACTGTACTGCCTCGCGCTCTTTGCTTTTCCCTACGATGTGCCTAGCAGAGGGCTGGAAATGTTACCTGTACATATGTTGGGCTTGTTGCCAGGGTTAGTGAAATTTGCCCTGTGGTATATGTGACTGTGCAGCATGTATTTCTTATTCAAAGTAAATTTCAAGTTAGTCTTGTTAAGAAATACCCTTTTGAAAAAGTTGCTGGGGAAGTATGGCAAAGCTGAGACAGCTGACCATCTAAATGTATTTTGTCTGACACTGGGATCAAACACTACCATCTATCATCTGCAGAACAATAGTATTTTGACGTTTATCTCTTTATACAGCATTTAGGCAAGAGATGGACTGCGTAGACTTTTTTTTATGTCTGAGGTAGATAATTTTTATGTCATGTTATCAGTTTTACTTACTTAAAATTATTCTTTTTAAGTCCGCAAAATGCTCGAATATATCAACTCTCCTTTCATAGTTAACAGTGACTGAATTCCACACCTACTGTGTAAGTGACTACCTGGGGTGTGTTTTTAGAAAACATCTCTCAACTGTGCGTATGTGCCATTTTGCCAGGCCTAGGAGAAGTAGACTCTCCTTTATTAATTTATGAACAATTTAAAAGGAATGAAAATCAGAGTTTATCAAGTTCATGTTACTATCTTTATGTATTGGCATTTGGAAAAGTCTCTAGTCATTGTTTTTCATTATCACTATGGCTTTTCAAACCTCCGATATAGTCATTTTGGCAAAGACGTGAATACCAGCAACTGCACGAAAACAATGGGCCTTGCTTTGTAATGTGATGTGGGGAAAATATTTTTTAATTTTCTAACAGGTGCTTGGCAATGAGTCTGACTCACAGTAATTATACCTCTTTTCTGAAATGAAGCAATAGAGAGAGAACATACTAAAATTAATAGAGAAAGCATGACTTGGGTTCACTCTCTCTCTCTGGAGAATTCATGATCCTGGGTTTTTTAAAAAATAAATCATTGTTTTGTGAAGTCGCACAGGAATGCATATTAGTCTTTGTGTCAAAAACAAGGACTCTTAGTAAATTGAATCTCATCCTACATTTAGACAATTGAAAAACAAATCTGAAGAGCTTTACGGTGTTGAGCAGGGATAAAGCCTCCTTCTAGCTTGGAACAAAATTCTTACCATTTTCAACCAACAGATGAAATGCATTTCAGAAGTGATGCCCACATAAAGAACTGTTTAGAATTCGAGCACTCCATACAGGCAGGGCGCTAATGGGCTACACATGCTACCCTGTGTGAAAATGAGAGCCGGCGGAGTCTTGTGGAGCATTGTTGATAGCAGGAATCCGAGTAAGCAATGCCCCCTTATTCCTTAAGTAGTGAGAGGACAGTGGGCAGAGGGCTGGGGAATGACATTGAGGTAATGTGGCAAAGACCAGCTGAACACAAAGATGAAAACTGCAAGATGAGTGCCCTTTCATTTGAACCGCGAAGGGTAAATGTGGGATGTTGAAGATTTGCCCCATGCCTTATTTAGCACCTGTGGCTCATAGATCTGGGCATAAAATTGTCCCAGATCCAATTCAACTCAATAGAAGGTTGTGTTTTCTCTCTCTCTTTCCTCTCTCTCTCTCTCTTTCACTCACTCACTTTTGGGATATGATAAAGACAGTAAAAACAGAGGCTGGCCAAAAAGGAAATTGCTAGGAATTAATTTGAAAAGAAAAATTCCAGAAAGTCGTTGCTTGTCACTATAGCTCCCGACATGTCTGCATTTCCTTACATCATTCTCTGTCTGCTTTCAACAATTTCCTTCCCAAGCCTCTTTGCTGATACGCTCGGTTCAGCATCAGTAAACCAACAGGTTGCAGGGGAGGAACGCCCACGGACACAGAGCAAAGTGTGTGGATCACTCTGCAGCCCGCACTGTGTCACGGCTGACAGTAATCCCGAGGATCTGCTGGAGGATGCACTAGGCATCAAACGAAAACCAAACAAACAAAACCTACATGCTATCAAACATTGGTCACTGGATGTGGAGAAGGACCAGTTATCGCAGCTGTCGGTCACCCAAGCAGGCCATTGTTGGAAAGGCTATGAGAGTGAGAATGGTGTAAGCCTGCAACTTAAAACCAGGAAGGTGTTTAAGCATAGAATTTGGATCACTGAGCTCATTATTTCTTTTCACTGACAGCTACAGCTACAGGCAATGCAAATAATAGCTAAGAATTTATTGTGTCCTTTGGTGTGCTAGCCTGAATTGTGTCCCCCTCCAATTCATATGCTAAAGCCCTACTTGCTATCATGACTGTATTTGGAGATAGGACCTTCCAAGAGGTAGAGTTAAATGAGGTCGTAAGGGTGGTGCCCTAGTCCAAGAGGACTGGCATCTTTATAAGAAGAGGAAGAGACACCAGCGGTCTGTGTGCATAGAGGAAAGACCAGCAGGGACCCAGAAGGCAGCGGTGCGCAAGCCAAGGAGAGAGACCTCAGAGAGACCAAACCGGCCAACACCTTGATCTTGAACTCACAGCCTTTAGAACTGTGAAAAAGTAAGTTCCTGTGGTTTAAGCACCCAGTCTGTGGTATTTCGTGATGACAGCCCAAACAAACTTAAAACATTGGGAGCTCTAATGCCATCCCACTGTGATAGTGAGTTGCAACCCAGAAACAAAGAAGTAGCCAGAATTCCATGAAAGCCTGACATACACACCAAATTTGGCTTCTGTGTCCATTTTCATCTCTCTTGTGCATTATACTAATAGTACAAGGCATAGAAGAACCGTCCCTCAGATTCAGTGTGCTGGACACTGTGCTAGGTGCTCTGAAAAGGCAAAAAATGACTCACAGAGTCGCTTCCCTTAACTCATTATCTGGAGAAAGACAAGATGAGTCAGTCCTCTAATACAGGTTTAACAAAGGACTATGAGAGACAAGAATGACTAATTTCAGTTTGGGGCTTGGGAGTGTGGGAAGGACAGGAAGGAGCAAGGAAGGTTTCGAAAAGAGGAAGAAGTTTGCGGAGAACTGTTTTGGTATCTGTTGACGTCTAACCAAGCACCCCAGAGTAGGAGCCTAAAACAACCACCCATTTGTAAGACTCGGGGGGTTGTGAGTCAGGAATTGGAACAGGGCACAATGTGAAGAGACTGTCTCTACTCCAGGCTGTCTGAACCCCAGTTGGTTGGGAGCGACTCAGAGGACAGAGTGTGGGACACACCTGCTTCTAAGATGGCTTCCTGGGCCACATCCCTGGAATGAAGGACAGGCTCAGCTCGAACACCAGCCATAGAGCCCCCAGATGGCCTCTCCTGTGCTGCAGCATCAGGGTGCTGGACTTCTTACGCTGAGGTCCAGGGCTTCTGTTTCAAGTGTTCCTAACAAATGAGGCAGAAACCGCATAGTCTCTTATGGCCTGGCCTCAGAAATCACATGGCACCATTTCCATTGCACCCATTGGTGGAAGCAGTTTCACTCAAAAGGACAGGACACAGACTCTCTCTATGGAAGGAGTAAACAAACAATGATTTATTGCCATATTTTAAAACTGCCATCATGACCCTGAAGCATGAACAAGATTCCAATAAACCTCATGTACAGGAGCTTTATTTCCTAAAAAAAATTTTCTGATTTTACACAGAATGCATATTCATTATTAAAAGAAAAGAAAAACATGGAAAAGTAGAACGAAACTCGTTCATTGTTTCAATAGGCAAGATATGTGCCTGGAGCTGGAGTTAGAGCTATCACCATAAAGAAGGAAGAGTTCCTACCCTCAAAGTGTGCACAGTCTACACTGGGCCACCCGTGATCATCCCATCAGGAGATACCACAGCTAATATGTTGATGCAGTCCTTTCCAATTTGAATATCCTGTACATATGTTTTTGGGTCCTGGTTTGTTTGTTTCTCCCGATACACAAGATAGTATGAGAATTTTCCTCACAGTATTAAATATTCTACAAAACTGTGATCTTGGGGCACCTGGGTGGCTCAGTGGGTTAAAGCCTCTGCCTTTCACTCAGTTCATGATCTCAGGGTCCTGGGATCGAGCCCCGCATCGGGCTCTCTGCTTGGCAGGGAGCCTGCTTCCTCCTCTCTCTCTCTCTGCCTGCCTCTCTCCCTACTTGTGATCTCTGTCAAATAAATAAATAAAATCTTTAAAAAAAAAAACCGTGATCTTGAATGAATGTATCATATATCATCATGTGAATAGGCCACTGTTTGTTTAACTATTTCCCTACTTTTGGATGTTTAGGTTGTCTTCAAGTTTTTGCTAATACAAAATAATACTGTACTAAACATGCTTACTCATCTTTATGCGTCTCCGACAATTTTCATAGGATAAATCTCTGAGTTAGTTGAATTACTAGTTCAGTAAGAACATTTCAGAGCTCTTGATTATAGTTTTCCATTTTGGTTTGCAAAAATGCTGTCCTGGGGGTGCCTGGGTGACTCAGTCGGTTAAGCCTCTGCCTTCAGCTCAGGTCATGATCTCAGAGTCCTGGGATCGAGCCCCACAATGGGCTTCCTGAGCAGCAGGTTGTCTGCTTCTTCCTCTTCTTCTGCCTCTCCCCCTAGCCTGTCCTTGCTCTCACTCACTCTCTCTCTTTCTCAATAAATAAAATCTTAAAAAAAAAAAAAAATGCTGTCCTAGTTTACATTTCCCTAGCATGTGTTTGAGGAGCATCAAGCAGCAGGCCACGTGGAAAGCCAGCCTGTTCTGGGGTATGGGGGAGAGAGATTTGGCCCAGTCTGAATTGAACTAAAAAATACTGAAAGAAACCAAAAGCATTATAAACCACAGGCAACTAATAAGCAGCATGGACTTGGCAGCTAAAGAGATGGATTTTGGGGATGACTTCTGCAGAGTCAGGGTAGATGCAAAGCCTTCATTGGCTTCTAGCATAGCTTGGGGGCGATGTTCTAAAACTAAGTGTGACGAAGGACACTCAGAAACCAAGGTTCACTGTGGGCATGACTCAGGACTCCTTAGGTGGTAAGCAACAGAAGCCAACCCCAGCTCATCTAAACCAAGGGGGGGATTTACTGGAAAAACAGTTGGATTATCAATGGCTGGGAAACCGGGCTCAGACACCAGAACATAACAGACAGGAAGTGGGAAACTCAGTGGGCAGGAAACGGCATAGGATCAAGGGTCTAACACACAGGACCTCTTAGCAGGGTTCCCTGGGCCCATCTCTGTGAATAATGAATAAGCTCTAATTGGTTTCTGTCTTTTGATGACTTGACTCAAATTTCAGTTTCTGGGTAAGGCAGATCCAACCAACCTCACAAGGTTCAAGTGCCTCTCCTAGGGCCAGAGACAGGGAGGCAGCTTCCCACCTGTGGGAGAAGTAACTACCAAAGGTAAATCAGGGCACAGCCCACCCAAACCAAAAACTACCTGCCATACCGTGTTACACGGCAAGGGAGGCAAACTAATACCCAACCATCATTAACCCCTGAACCCAAATTCATTTGCCACACTGAGCCTCTGCCTCCCCACCCCACCACACCCCACCACAGCGAAGTAGGAATCTGTGGGAATGACAAGAGACACAGAGACTGTTAGGCTTTGCCGAGGAACCAATGGGAAACTAAACATGAGCTACAATGTGTGAGGCACTGTGCTTGATGATGGAATGAATGAAATATTAAAATAATCCTGCTTTAATTTGAACTCAGTGTTAGCCTCTTCCCCTCCCCACTTCCTTTTGTCTAGAAACTTGGATTCAAAGCAACCAGAAAGCAAATAGACTGGAAGCAGTCTCGGCAGAGGGCTAGAACCATGCCCTACATGCTGCCTTCGGCAAGGCTCGAGGCCCTCCACCACCTGGTAAGCCCAAGGCAGAACAGAGAAGCCAAAAGAGATTGTCGCATGGCTTCGTTTGAGGAGGATGTCAAACATGGATTGGGGTGTAACCTCTCTCCAAGAGGACACCCTTTGAGCAATTATCTCCCAGACTTGTCAATCCCTGCTAGCTGGCAGCTGATGAAAATGAAGCCATTCACCCTGAAGTTACCTCTGAGGCTTGGAAATGGGAAGAAGAGATCTGATTCCCCACTCAGAGACCCCTGTTGTTTAGCCAGGAAGGGACAGCGTAACAAAGGGGACAGGTAAGTTTTAAGGACAGAAGCAAGGTAACACAAGCCTCATTGCACACACGGGACGTTTTAAAAAGTCAGAGTCAGGGAGGGGTTCTTAGGTTGGGAGAGTTTCATCAAGGGGAAGAGGTGCCTATGAAGATGGGAGGGTGTTCAGGGAATGACAGAGTCCACTCTTTCTGGAAAGAGGCCAAGAGCCCTGGTTTCAGATCCCCATTGCTTCCACTACTGGGAGAATCATCTTAGGGTATGACAGATCGGACTTCTTAAAATATTCCCTTTGAGTCATCAGGAAGGTAGGTAATTAGCTGCTCCCTTGAGATGTGAGCATGGGGTGCAAGGTGGGGAGAGTAGTCCTGTTCTGGTTGCCAGAGTCGACTTCTGTGTTCAAGAGCATATTGTTTAAAAAAAAACAAAAAACAAAAAACAAAAAACAAAAAACTATGGGATTTTTATATCTGCAGAACCCTGGCAAGATCTCATGTGTTCCTGAGAAAACCTTTCCAGCACCTTGGAGGGGAGTGGGGAGATGGCCGCTTGTTTGAAGTTCTTGCTGAGTTGGGGAGGGTGGTCTTGTCATTCAGTGGGCCCAGGGTCAGAGCAGGGCCAGAGGGAGCCCTGGGCACAAGAGGGGTTAGAGTGGGGGGTGCCTGGGTGGCTCAGTTTGTTAAGTGTCTGACTCTTGGTTTTGGCTCAGGTTGTGATCGCATGGGTTGTGAGATCGAGCCCTGTGATAGGCGCCACGCTCAGTGGGGAGTCTGCTTGAGGATTCTGTTCTTCTGCCCCTCCCCACTACTCTGTCTCAAAGTAAATAAATAAGTCTTTCTCCCCCCAACCAAAAAAAAAAAGAAAATAGGGGCTATAGGGGCCCTGCCATATGGAGAATTTAGAAGCTGCCGCACCATAGGATAAGTGCAAAGACATTTACGTTATGACTTTTCTCATGGGGAACACTTCAGTAATTTTTTTTCTGAAATACCAAATTATTTCCAGTCTTTTTCTCCATCTTCCAGTGCTTTGTCTGCTTAGCACGCCTGGGCTAACTAAGTGCTCTCTCCATGTGGCCTGACCAGAGGGACTTTGCTCACTGTGCGGAGGCAGCCTGGATGTCTCACAGCAAGAATGAAGTCTAGACGTGAAGCATATCCTGCCTGGAACCTGTGAGTCACTGGGATCCCTCCCCAAGGAAGGGATTTCTGTCCTGGATAGGCTCTGTGCTCCCAGGGGAGCCCCTTCTGAGGGGGCAAAGGCTGAAAGACCAAGAACCAGCCAAGTGTCTGAAGGGGCATCCGTGATGGACTCTCTCCCTGGGAACTCCCTTCTCTGAGACTCTGAGTCCCACTCAGAGGGCCCCACACCCGGAGTGTGTCTACCCTCACCTGGCAAGCTTGGGGGCGTGGGCTCTCTGTGGGGCCAGTCCTCCCAATGGGGGCCCTTCTCTGCCTTCACCTGAACCCAGCCTTGATTTCCTTCCAGTCCCTTCCCCACTTCTGAATTCGTGGGGCTGAATTCTCAGCCACCTCATTGATGGTTGTTATCTTTTCTTCTTAATTTTTGATCTGTTTTGTTCTCCTGTCCAAAAGACCTTCCTATGTTCCTGGAGGCCAAGAATCTTACTACTTCTCTGCATGTCCCACACAAACCCTAACACCTACTATGGTGCTCTTCTGGGTCCCTTTCTCCTCAAAATCCTTTACTGATCACAGCTTAAATTGTTGCGGATAACAGATACACATCGCTTTAACGCATTATCCTACCCACCGTCCTTAATCTTCTAAGAGTAACTCTATTCCATGATAGTATAGCGAAAACTCTGACCCTCTCCCCAGGAAAATGCACATAATCACGTGTCATCAAAATGCTGGTGCTGATTTCAGGGTTCTGCAGCCCCCACAAAGCCTGGCCAGCCATTGACCCTAAGCTAAGAGGCCCTGTTTAAACCGGCTCTTTCTATCACGCTGCCAGGCAGCCGCCCAGGCATTGTGACGTGCATCTCGCAGGTGGGAAAAGTAAGGCTGGGAGAGAGACTCCTCCGGCTGCTCTGAGTGGCGGACTGCCCGGCCTCTTTGCCCAGGTTCCCCGTCTCCTTTGAGACCTGTTTTGCAGATGCGCCCCTAGAAGAGCCAGGTCAACAAGAGCAAGACCTCTTCTGTCAGTAGTCAGTATCTGTGCGTCAGCGCGGGAACTCTCTCTTGTTCTTCTCGCTTTTGTGACGATGTTTGGCTTCTAATGAAACAGTGCCCTTGCCGAGCCCAGCTCATCCCCAGCCAGCGAGTTTCTCTCCTGGTGTCAGAGGAAAGAGTGGGATCACACCAACCTGCTTGTTGCCCCGAATCTCTGATTTTCTTATCAGAGCCCCCTCCCCCCGGCTGGCTCCTCCAAGCCAAATGCAGCCAGAGCCAAGTCGGATGTGAGAGCAGCCAGGTGGCCCCGACTGTGGCAGGCAGAGCTGCTTATCTCAGGGCCTGGCCATCCGTCTCCTATCGCGGCCTGAGAGGCTCTGCCCGGGACCGCAGGCCCTTGCTCAGCCATCCACACCTCACAGGCCTCGCCCCGGCAGGTGAACAATGTGATGAGGAAGGAGTCACGCGCGAAGGGGCATTGAGCTCATGCTTTACATGACAGCCCCAGTTTCCACTGTCCTAGTGTGTGAACTGTGAGATGAAAGTCCCCATTCACGTGGCGGTGAATGCATAATGGCTTTCAGTCACTGCACTGAAGATCAATCCGACTGCCTCCACAGGGGGCGGGGGCGGGGGAGCTGGGATGGTGGTGGGGTAGGTGGAGGAGACAATCCTGCAGCTCCTCCAGGGTCTGGGACTGCAAGTGCCTTCTGGCCACTTGGGCATCCCCCAGACTCAGCTCCCTGACATGACAGAGTGTAACAGCTTCAGAGAAAAGCAAGAGTGGTGGTTTGTTCTCGCACCATTTGCAGTGTCTGAGCAAATGCACTTCTTCACAGCTCTGCCTGCCTGGAGGCTACTGTGGGACTGACCGATGCCTCTCCCCACCCCACCCCCCCGGAGACCATGATGCATGCGGCTTACCTCTATGCACACCCAGAACGTCAAACCATTCCATCCCCCAGTTCCAGGCCTTGTGTCAAAACAGGTGTGCACCTTTCTTGCGTTTGTATGTACTCGCTTATTAAGTGGGGTTGGTTCCCCACCACGTGCTCAGAAAAAATATGTCTTTTGTCTCATTTTGATGTTACCTTTTCCTTTGTGTTCTTGCTGGTGTTACCCCAGGCACCTCCTGGTAGCTATTAGGCTATCTCAAGGCTACAACCTATCCCCCCAAAATATTCATATTCACAAGGGAAGAGCCTTACCTACTTCTCTGTTTCCCCACCTCACTTAAGAAAATTCCAGCGTTTGAGGCACCTGGGTAGCTCAGTGGGTTAAAGCCTCTGCCTTCGGCTCAGGTCGTGATCTCAGGGTCCTGGGATGGAGCCCCGCATCGCATCGGGCTATCTGCTCAGTGGGGAGCCTGCTTCCCCCTCTCCCTCTGCCCCTCACTCATGCCTTCTCTCTCTCTCTCAAATAAATAAATAAAATCTTAAAAAAGAAAGGAAGGAAGGGAGAGAAGAAGGAAAGAAAGAAAGAAAAGTAAAAAAGAAAGAGAGAGAAAGTGTAGGAGAGAAAATTCCAGCATTTGACTAGCTGTCAGGGCAAAATATTTGGCCAGAAGGCATAAGGAGCTGCCTGCGGCTGATGTATGAAAACACTGATGATGAGAGCAGCACTGGGCAGGCAGGGAGGGAGCCCCACCAGGGAGGTCCCGTCTCAGACTTCCTCTCTTCCTCCTCGGGGACTCTCCTACCTCAGTGGTTCTCACCCGGGACAGTTCTGCCCCCAGGGGACATTGCCGGTGGTGATATTTCTGGTTGTCACACTCGGGAGGAGGAGGAGATGCTATAGGCACCCAGTGAGCGGAGACCAGGGATGTTGCCACACACCCGACAGTACACAGTGCAGCTGCCCCCCACCCAAGAGTGATGCCGCCCAAAGGTTAGTTGTGCTGAAGTTGAGAAACCCTGACAACATCAAGTCAGTCACTCCCACTTTCATACAGCATTCCAAGGAATCTGTGGAATAGACACGCACATCTGGAGATCCAGCCCAGACTTCCCTGAATCCGGACTCCCTGGGGACCCTCCCACCCTGGTTCCCAGTCTCTGCCTCCATTGCAGCTTGAACCGGAATGACCTCAAGTTTCCCTCAAAAATGCACCCCTGTTCATTTCAACATCCTCAATGCTGTATCATTTGCCTTCCTTTGGGGCAGGCCCACTTGGGAAAGAGCCCTGGTTTTGTTTCTGTGGGCCTCCCTAGTTTATCATCGCCAATGGATTATTTCCTCCATACAAGTCAACTCGGGAGGTGACTCAGAGACCTGCCTTTATCGGGTCATGAAATGGAGGAGGAAATGGTGTGGGGAAATACCAAATCCTTGGCTACCCCAGTTTCCCAAAGCGAGCCTTTCCCCTGGTGTCCCTGAAGGGCTTTGGCAGCCTTCTGCTGTGACAAAGCAAAGAAAAAGACAGCTGTGTAAAAACCAGATCCTTTTTGTGGGACAACAGAAATGCTTTCCGAGATCCTTTTAGGGCATCCAGGAATCATTTACTCATCTTTTGCTCAACCCAAGGATAGTCTCCTTCTGCTCAGAAGAAAGGCACCTTCCTACAAAACAGGCTCAGGCGGAACGCTTGGCGGGAAGGAGAGCTGTGAGATCACTCCCGGCACGGCTTCTAGGGATTAGCCTCGGAGATAGCCACAATCTGGGTCACTGTGGGGCCCAATGGCAGCCTCCCCTACACCCCAAAGCAGCTCAGGCGGTAGGGATGGGTTTTCAGGCTCTGGGGCCCTGGCTCTCCTCAGGAAGCCGGCTGTGTGTCCGCACTAGAAGTGAGGACTTGGCACCCAGGTACTGGGCTGTCCCTGCTGAACGTTTCTTCGGAGCAGACGCAGGTACGCATCAAATCAGCTACATGCTGCCTGTTTTGTCTTTTTGTTTGTTTGGTTTTAAATATTTTATTTATTTATTTGACACAGAGAGAGACATAGCGAGAGAGGGAACACAAGCAGGGGGAGTGGAAGAGGGAGAAGCAGGTTTCCCGTGGAGCAGGGAGCCCAATGTGGGGCTCGATCCCAGGACCCTGGGATCATGGCCTGAGCCGAAGGCAGATGCTTAATGACTGAGCCACCCAGGCACCCCATGCTGCCCTGGGAAAACTAAGAGGCATCTCTTGGCGCATCACACTTACCCCGGCTTTCTAGCACTCTTGGTGACATGGAAGTGAGTCACCAAAAACAAAGGGTGTCTGTGCTACGCTGAGGATCCGTGTCCACCTCAGGTTTCCAGTCTCGTGGGAGTCCTGGTAGCCTGCGTTCTTGCTCTCAGAGGCCGTGCTCTCAGAGAGCACCTTCTTCCTCAGCCTGATCCTTTCAAGGTGCTTGGCTGCTCTAGGGCGCCCTCCTCTTGGACGGGACCATCAGTCCTAGAGTATGAACCACAGATCGCTTGTCAAGAATCTGTGTGTGCCCTGCGTGGGCTGGGCCGCCCCGCTCACAGCTGCCATGCCCCAGGTGGACTCTTTCCAAGGGTTCACTTAGGCCATCTCATTGAATCCTCAAGAGATCCGGGTCTCCTTTGACCTGAGAGAAACTCCGCTTCACCACACCTGGGCCACGTAGACCAGCAGAGGCTGAGACCAGACCCACCCCGCCCCCACCGCATTTGAGCTTCCATCAATCATTTGCAAGTAAGAGACTTCGGGGTTTGATTTTGCAGGAACACTGCTGTTTGAAACTCTAGGCCTCCCAGTGCGAAAGTGACTTCAGGGAAGCGGAAGTGCCTTGGGTGTGGCTGTCCCCAGGGTAGTAAACAAACCGGGATGGGGGACACCACACCCAGCTGCCCAGCCTTTTCAGCAACTCTGCTTCCATTTCCCCAAGAAAAGCTGAAATCTAGGATTTGGGGGGCGGGGGGAGGTGGGGGGGGTGTTGTTGGTTGTTGTTTTGTTGTTGTTAATGGGAAATCCTCTAGTTTTACCTGCTGGCTGTTGATTAAAAACCGAACTTGTTTAATGCCCTGCAGATGAAGTAACATGTTTGTGGGCCGGTTTGCAGTTTGTGGAGTAGGCTTTCTGCGAGATACAAAAATTCCCATGTAGAATAAAATGGGACCCTTTTTTGTTCGTGAAATATAGTCTTTATTAGAAGGCGTTAAAATTTTCAGAATTCAGAACAGAGTTCTAAAAATATGCGTGCTTTGGTATTTTTGTCACTACATTCATTTTTCGAATTAAGATCGCCTTCTATCCGTGTGACAGTTTCCACGGCGCAATGTGAGACAGGGTTTTATCCTGTTGGCTGTCCACAAGGCTGTGAGCCGGGCGCCATCCCTTCTGCGGGTGCTCTCAAGGACACGGAGGCTGAGAGAAGCCCAGTGACTAATTCGAACCCCATGACCTTGTGGTGGCAGCCCCAAACCCAGCCAGGCCTTTCCACCTCTGACTGTGCTGCTGGTTCAGGAAGCCTTGAGTTTTAGTTTCTCCCACCAGTGCTTCGATACCAGTAACTACTCTTCGCTCCAGCTGCACAATTTGTTTCCATGTCAGCCTGTAGTCATGAAGCAGAAGAGAAGCTGTAAGCACTCCTTGAAGCAAGCACTTACCTTTCCCTTTATGGGCCAAGAAGGGAGAAGGTGATGTCCCTTTACCTGAGCTTGGGGGACCTAAGAGTGAGTGGAAGAAGTCTGAACCCCCTGTGATTGTTTGCAATACTGGGACATGTTCGGGGCTGGGGGCCTGTGGCTTTTTCCAGACAGTGCCCGTCTTCCTCAGAGGCATCCGGGTCCTCACGGGTCTGACTGCAGCCTTTGGCCTTTATCCATACTGACACGGAATGTAGGCAACCATCCTAGATCTGCAAACTGGTATCTCCCTGATACCTTTCTTCTGTTAGGATGACCTAACTCAGGCCATTTTGCATCGGGAGCAGGTCACCACCCAATTTGTTGTAATACCTTGCTTATCAATGCCTTATTGCCAAGGAATGAGTTGAGTTCCCGTGGGACAGGCCTCCACAGTTGTTAAACCTTGATCAGCCCTCAGACCTCCAAGAGTTGGGCGCCTAAACGACTGAGCCACCCGGCTGCCCCCCTATTTGTTTTCTTCTTAAAAGGCCTAAGCTCCTTTATCCTGTAATGTTGCAAAACACTTTTAAACAAAACATAATCTTTTTATGAGGTAGTAATTACCTCATGCTTACAACTACGTGTTAATAGTATATAGAAAGAATAAAGTGAAGTGGGCATTTCTTCCATTAAGAAGGTTTTCTGGGTACTGTGAGAACCTTCCCAAATAAGGTACTTCTCACTAGGTGGTGTAAAGAGCATCCTGGGCCCATGCATTTCATACCTTTACAACTATTTGTGAGAGACAATGCCTGGAGAAATTTTATTTTGGGGGAGCTCTGGAAGACGACATCAAGGGGAACCACAGTGCACATTGGAGTCAGAAAGCCTGGAAGGTGATATCCAGCCTTGTACCAGCTCATGGTATGACAGAAGAGAAGTTGTCTTCCCCCTCCTGGCCCTGAGTAGGACCCTCATCTCTCAGACAAAATTCCCTTTGGGGCTAAGAAGGTCCACGTGAAAAGGGCAAAGAAGAATAACATCTACTAAGAACCTAGTGGGTTGCCACGTCCCATCTGTGGTATTATTACACGATGTCTCTTGTTTAGTCCTCACAGTGGGATATGTGGATCCATGCCCAAGGCCACATGGTGGCATGGACAGAATCCAAAGCTGGTCTGGCAGCCCCAAAATTTGAGCTCCTCCCACAACACAGTTCAGTGTTTCTCAAACTCTGTCAAAGAAGCATCTTCAGCCAGAGAAAAGGCTAATACCTTGGATTCATTTGTTCAGAACTCCCTTGACAAAGTACCACAAACCAGGTTTCTTGGGCAACAGAAATTGATCTTCTCACAGTTGTGGAAGCCAGAAGTCGGAAACGGACATTGGGCAGGGGCAGTGTTGGCTCCTTCTGAGGCTGTGAGGAAGACTCTATTCCAGGCCTCTTCCCCAGCTTCTAAGGGGTTGCCTGTAATTTTCGGCCTTCCTTGAGCTGTAGACACATCCTCCCCATCTCTGCCTCCATCTTCACGTGGCATTCTCCCTGAGTCAATGTCTATGTCCAAATTGTCCCTTTTTTGAAGGATCCACCCTACTCCAGTATGACCTTCTCTAAACTAATTACCTCTGCAATGACCCTCTTTCCAAAATTAGCTCACTTTCTGAAGGACTAGGGTTTAAGACTTCAAGATATTTGGAGGGCCACAATTCAATCCATAACATCACCCACTTTAGGAGTCTGATGTCTTTGAAATGTTTTTCATTATCTTTAAAATCAAGGCAAATTGAGCGCTCCAGTCCATTGTTATCTCACTACTTAACATGAAAACATTTCCCAAAAAGCCTGTGAGTAAAATTAGTGATCCACAAAACTAATCCATGTTCATCCTAGGAATCCAAAACCCTATCCCAGGCCCCTATCCCACACTTGTGTACATCCTTCGAGGAGGTTCACAGCAAGTGTGAAAGCCCCAAGAAACAAAGACCCTTCTAAGGAAGCAAAGACACATTTAACCTAAACAAGCATGAAGAATATTGACTTAGACAGGGCTGAATAAGAAACCACACAAATTAAATACACAGAGAAAATATGGACCATCCCTGACCATAATCAATGATGAACCAGCCCAGTGTGGAAACGCTTTGCCAAGAGCCCTGTTGGAAGCTCACGGCTGTTTCTCATTCCTTTTTAAAGGAAATCAGCCTCATGTAAACACTGTTCATCCTGTTTCTCCAGCACAATGGCTTTTGAAGAACATGCTTTTGAAGTTCAGGTACTGTGGTGTTTGGGGACAAAGATGACGGTTGTGGCAGTAATAGGCTTCATAACACACTGATCAGATTCATATTTTTCTATTACAGTAAATGTGCCTCAAGTAATAGAACTTACCAGCAACACTAACCATGGCCATACTGTTCTTTTATTTCCAAAGAAATAACATTTTCAAAAGTGACAAAGGACTCTGACAAAGGCCCAGTGATGGGAGCGAGAATGACTCAGTAGCAGAAAGGCCTTCTCCGTGTGGCTAGCTTCTTGCCCCACTTGGTTCCTGATTGGAAAGTGGGTTGAGCCAAAGCTTTTCCACACCCAGAGGGCCCACTGCCAGCCCCGCAGGGCTGCGCTCCTGCCCGGCCCCGAGCCAGCGAGAACCTCTGATGGACAAGGCTCAAAAGGCAGCCCCAGGAACATGGACAGCATGGAAAAAAGAGACAGTTTTCTGCTTCCATCGCTTGAAAACACGGAGGCCACCATGTTCCTTACCTTTTCCTGTCTCTCTCTTAGGAGAAAGACAAACTTCGCAGAGGCATTCACTGGCCGCTTTGAAGAAATATCAATGTTAGATGCCCATCAAGGAGAAGACATCTCCACAAAAGGGGTAGCCCACAGGGTCTGGCCAGCTGACAAGCTTGGAGAACACACCTAACCTGGATTACTGCTCAGGGAAGCTTTGGGGTTGCAGCTCCATTCAGGAGAAATCCCTACCCATCACTGGGTTCTAGAAGCTATGCTCAGCAAGCCCATAATGCCAAGGGGCACACCCGGGGGGACTCCCTGTTAGCAAATGTGGATGACCAGACCCTTGAGTAAATCATGTGAGGACAGAGAGGGTGGTCTGCAAGGGAGGGAGGGCAAGGGGATCTGGAGAGAGAGAGCCCACAGGTGCACTCAGCACCCCCCCACCCCCACCCCCCCCTCCCCCCACCCCCCACCCCACACCCCCCCACTCCCCCCACCCCCCACCCCCCCCACCCCCCATCAGCAAGAAAGCAGCGCTCGTCGGGCAGCCATGACAGCATGACAGCTCCTGTCTCTCGGGAGGTGAGCTTTTCTCAGAAGCAAGACGATTTCATCAGGTTTTTCCACAGCCCAGAGAGAATATCTCATGAGACTGCCCCGCTCCCTCTGTCCTAATTCCTCATCTCCTAGAGCTATTGCAGTTTCCTGGTCTTCCTGATAATGGGAGGCAACTCTGGAAAGGTGTCTACTGGAGACAGGCAACTGGCGCTGGGCCTCAGGACACTGACACAAAATGAAGCAGAAACTGTAAATGATTTCTAAAGATTGTGCTGTCTTTCAGTTCTCTCCTCTCAAAATCCCAGCCTGCCCACCCTCTCCCCAGCCATCCCACAAGGGTCATCTCCTTGGCAGCTGAGGCGGACAGAAGGGGCCAGACGCCCGGCCAGGGCCTGGAGCCCACTGCCTGGGGGCCCTGCATGCACTCTGGACCACATTTCATGCTGCCTGCCCTGCATTCCACACCCTGGTGAGAGCTCCAGGAAGATCCACATTTTTAAAGCAATAGTGTCTGCTGGTTTGTGAGCCTAGTTTCTGGTGAGTTCTGTTCCTGTGAGTTATGGCCCCAAGGGTTTATGAATTGCCAGGGAAAGATAAAAATCTACTTCCCAGATGGGAAAGGTAGAAGAGCAGATCCCAAGCACAGCGCCCCCTCCCTCTGGGCTCTGGGACAGCAGGAGGCCCTGGCATGCCCCTCTGATGGGCTGCCCCTCCTAAACAGTTTCTCTTGTGCCCCTCAGAGTTTTCTGAAAGCTGGTGGAATTTCCAAAACTAGATGAGACTGAACCACAGAGAGCAGGACCCAGCCCAGTGATAATGGTGAAAAGTAATGGCCCCTAAGGACGGAAAGGGGGCAAAGTGGTGAAGTACTGTATAATTTAAATGCATTTTGGGAGACGCCCAAAAATGACTAGGGCAGAACACCATGCTGGTTACATTAAAAACAAAAGCAAGGGGCGCCTTGTTAAGTTGGTTAAGTCAGTCGGTTAAGCATTTGCCTTTGGCTCATGTCATGATCTCAGGGGTCCTGGGCTTGAGCCCCATGTCAGGCTCCCTGCCCCGTGGAGAGTCTGCTTCTCCCTCTCTCTCTGCAGCTCCCACTTCTTGTGCTCTCTCTCTCTCAAATAAATAATTTTTTTTAAAAGAAAAAAACAAAACACAACAGAACCTCCAAAGAGGGGAAGAACTTCTGGTTGTGATTCTCATTCCCTGCCCTCCAGTCCTCATCCCTCAGGCTCCTAACCAGCAATTAATAAGACGCTGGGGCCATAATTCACACAAACAGAACTCACCAGAAAGTAGGCTTACAATCCAAATGATACTCTTTGCTCCCCTCCCAAGGGGGACACTCAACAAGGCTGGAGACATTTCAGTTGCTGCACTAGTGGATGCCAGGCGGTCATCTAGAGGGTAGAGATGAAGCCTGTCGCCAACCATCCCACAATGCCCACCGCGGTCCCCATGGCCAAGGTGTCAAGGCCAAAGTGTCAAAGTGCCTGCCTTGAGAAACCTTGCCTGCAGAGAAAGATTCTCTGATCTCTCACCAACCCACTTGCAGCCACACCAAACAAAGTGTATGTGGGCGATTTCTGATGAGGGAAGGCTCAGTAGTGTCTGAGAACATGCACGGATTCCTGGACTGTTATACCTGAGTTCTAAGCAGATGGGTGGTGGGCTCTAGTAAGTGAGTCCCTTTCCCTACCACCGTCTGCTGAAGACTGCTTAGGCTCAGTGGTTTGGGCCACTGCCTTCAGCTCGGGTCGTGATCTCAGGGTCCTGGGATTGAGTCCCGCGCCGGGCTCTCTGCTCGGCAGGGAGCCTGCTTCCCTCTCACTCTCTCTGCTTGCCTCTCTGCCTACTTGTGATCTCTCTCTGTCAAATAAATAAATAAAATCTTTAAAAAAAAAAAAAGTGTCTAGCCACTCGCAGTTTGCTACCGAGTGGTAGGCGGGGGGTTCCACGGAGCCCAGGTCTACAGATTGAGATGGGGAGGAAGGACAGGGCAGCCGGGACAAAGGCAAGACAGACAAATAACCAATCTGAGACACAGGCCACACAGATTGCACAAGCCAAGCCAGAAACTGAGTCCAACGCTGAGAAACGCTGAGGGGCAGACAGAGTGCTCCCGTCTACCGCCATACCACCCTGAACGCGCCCGATCTCGTCAGACAGAGTGCTCCCAGGTTAAGTCCGGTAGCATTCGAGGAATGTACAGGAAGTTCGGGAGAGGGCAGCCATGTCACCTCCTGTACCCCATAGGTTCCCGGTAACATGCAGTGTCCTGTGCCACTCAGGGCAGGCAGACACGGAGGGCACCTGCTCCACTCTCCAAACACTCAAGGTCACCTGGGACTGAGGAGTCAGGTGCTTGTGTTTTGGACTCTCAACAAAACCTCTGTCTCTCTCCCTCCTAACTCTTTCTGAGAAATAAGGCCGTACCTACTCTTACTAGGAATCACCGACCGGGGGAAGCCCTGTGGAGCTTAATGGCGAACCCATCAATGTTGGTGATGCTGGTGGTTCTAACTCACAGGACATCAGATAGTTGTTGCTTCCTTTCCCGTACCTCTGCCTCACAGAACAGCAACTCAGAAACCTACCCAGGCGAAAAGTCATATGCTTTGAAGAGATGCTAATAATTCAGCAGCTTAAACATTTTCTGGGACCAAATCTTTACCAGAGCTGCTAACAAGTAGTCAGATGGACGGCCCTGTGAGCTTTCTCCTCTGACAATGAACACCCAGAAAGGTCAGCTGCCGGACACAGAAAGAGAAGAAGGGTCCTGAATACACACAGACAGTTTAATCACCCGTGAAGAAATCCAAGAGTTGACTGAAAGTGCTTTGTCAGGGAGAGAAGGGAGGCCCCTGCCCTCAGAGAAAGGCCAGGAAGGCTGGAGGTTGCTTTGGCCGCAGAGATGGTGGCTGACCACAGAGGCCACCGTGGAGACACCAAGGGCCTGCTGGGGGAATGGTGGTGGAGAGACTCAAAAACAGGAGGGCAGGGAGAGCCAGTACTTTCCAAAGGGCCTGGCAAACACATGTTCCCTAAAAAGAAGACGAAGATTAAGCTCAACGGGAAGGGAAGACATTGTTTTTAAAACCACCACAATTACTTAAGGGTGGGTTAGTCCTTCAAGCTTCTGTCCATCAATTCTGTCATTTCTTATTCCAGACTCCTCAGAGTATTTGAAAGACTAGTTTATTCAGATTACATCAATGTCCCTTACTTGCATTTAAAAAAATCAAGGTCAAGCTATGTTGATATGCGAAAGGGAATTTAGATGAATGAGGGCTGGCTCCCAGGCTCTGGCCCTGTAATTACTTTCTTTGTAAGCCTGAATACCCAAGCAGATGGTTGCCTTCTCAACACTTTTTGTCATATTTATGGAATACCTTTAAACAATGGAATCTGGAAACTACAGCAACATCTGTGTCCAAATATATCCAAGCCTGTTTGTGTTTTTAATTGGAAATCAAACAATTTTAGATGAACTCATCTATGGTAGCATTGCAAATGTATTTTTAGGTAATTCTCGAGAGCATTTTGCAAACCATAAAAGTAACGACATCATGCTTTATCTTTAAAAGATATTTCTCAGCTGTGATTACTATTGGAATGAAATCAGGGGTGGCATTCAAAAAAGACTGCGACATAAAAAGGTTTGCATAAGAATTCTGATTCCATTAGAAAACCGGTCCTTTTAGGCCAGTTCTTCCATTCTCCATTGGCTCATGTAATATGGTTGGTTTGTTCTCATTCCAATTAAAGATGCAATTCATTAAAGAGTCTTTAACTTCATTAAAGCAAAGCTTTCTGTTAAGGTTATCAAGCGTTGATGGGCTTCTAAGCGGACATTCTCCGCAGGCAGGAGAATGCCACTTTCAAACCCTCTGATTTTGTATGAAGCGACTCTCCTTTCTACACAAAGAATTTCATTTCTGTAGTCTGGCCTAGTAAAACGTTTATTCATTTACACTCAGCTTGTTATTTTAGGCCCAGATCCATGGGCCCAATAATTTCGATATGAGGATGATGTGTACAGAAGGAGAGTTGTGTTGTTTTCATTTAATCCTTGGTGCTTAGTAAAAAAAACTTAAACCAATGAAGTGCTTCCATCACTGGAGTTTCTTAGGAGGAAATGACTTTTCAAGGCATGTGGGAATTGTCAAGAAAAGAATTTTCCCGTGAAATGATGTGTTGGTACACGGGAGAAGTGCCGGGCAGGGTAGCAAGAGGAAGAGGTAACTTGGCCGGTGAGGAAATGAGTAGCTGTTTTGAAGGCTTGATGAACAGGAGACCAGTGCACATTTTCCTCATTTATCTTTTCATTTTGAAAAATGGTGGAATTCAGGTATGTCTTGATTGTTCAGGATAATAAAGGATACATGAGACATGACGAGAAAAACCACCAATGGTGAGTAAAATAAGAAAACGAGGGATTGCTTTTTAAAATTTGTTTATTAACACTCACACCAAGCTGTATCCTTTGGTTCCCATGGCCGCGTGGTTTCTGATGTCACATATAAAATCGCAGAGGCCATGACAAGCAGGAAGAGAGGCCTGGCCCTGTTGTCCGAGTAATACAAACAGCCCTGTGTGTTGTATGTGGGCCTGAATACTCCTGAAGGGCCCAGCTCTGGAGCCCACCGGCCACCAGCTCACTTCTTCCCCTGCCTCTGCCTGCCCCCTAGTGGACACGCATGGGAAAGCGTGGGAATCATCCTGCCCGGCTTTGTGAGGATGAAATATGGCTCCTGGACAGCATGCCTTAGCCCCCGCCTGTTCCCAAGCACTGTCTGTGGATATCCTGGAGAATCAGAGCTCTGCCTAGAGACCCTGGGATCTCCTTGGGATGAACACCTCCACTTCCTGTGTCCTTTTCCTGGGGACTTTGTCTATCTCGGCCTGCCCCCATCCCCAAATTGCAGACATCGTCCCTTGAGCGGTCTCCACAGGAGACGTGCCTTTCCTAGAAAGGACAAATGATTCCTCCTTTGGGTCCTACAAATTGTGCAGAACCAACAGGGTGCTGTACTATTAAATATGTGCAGGGTGCTGCACACGTTCCCACTGTAGGAGCCTCTTGTGCATCCTGTATGTCCGGAGAGGCATTCGTTCGTTCATCAGAAACCTTCTAGATGCCCAGCCCTGGACACATGGAGGAAACGATGCCAAGGCTCCCACCTGGAGGAGCTCACAGCCCAGGGAAGTGACAGCTTATCTATCGACTGCCATGTGATCAGGTCGGTGCCACTAAGAAGCTCTCAGTTCTGTGCCTCCAGAATAAGGCAGTAGGGGAAGAGGCATTTGAATTTGTCGTGGGCTCTCGGCACAGCAGAGGTAGTCCGGCAATTGCTTTGTTCAAATGAGCCAGGAAAAGAAAGAGGCTGGCACAGGCTGTCCTGATACCGCACACCTCTGGAGTACCGTGGCTGTGCTGGGTATTTTCATCTCTGCCCAAGTCACGGTGATCTGACTGTCCCAGCAGAGGCAGACACTGCCAGGAGCTCCCTCAGATGACACATGGCGTGATCTTCCCACTGTGGCAGCCCTCGGCTCCTGCCCACACTCTGCTCTGCTTTGCTCACTTCAAGCCTCCTTTAATTTTGCTGAAGCTCCCGTTTTGCACGTTGCTGATTCACAGCTCTGCAAGACCTAGAAAGAAAAAAAGGTAATTATCTCCAATGACTCAGGAGCCCTCCTGGACTCTGTGATCTCTGTGTAGACTTTCACTTTGAAAGCCTGAGGGTAATAATATTGTCATCTGTGTAGGCAAAGCTGGAAGGAAACAGACTAATGTTCTTCTAAACTCCTGCCTCTTGGCAAAAATTAGTGTAGAGAAGACAGAGTCTGAGCCCTGGCCTGACAGCTGAGGTGAATACATCTCATCCAGAGGTGAAGGGACCTGTAAAGAGCCCCAGAAGATGACAGGTCCCTGGGGTGAGGACATCAGCTCGCTCCTCTTTCTCTCTCTCTCTCTCTCTCTCTCTCTCTGGTGTGTGTGTGTGTGTGTGTGTGTGCGTGTGTGTGTGTGTGTGTGTGTGTGAGTTTCTGTCTCTGTCTCTCTTTCCCTCTGAGGCAATAAATGTTTGTGGGAAGAATGGCTGCCACCCTGAGTCCTGTCAGGCTGCCTGAGCCCTGGAAGGAGCAGGGATTGGGAAATGAAACCACTGGCAGATCTTAGACTTGTCAACTGAAGATTCATGAACAAATAAGGGGAAGTGACTTACCTGCCACAAAACTACTGAGAGAGATGACCCTTGAGGAAGGGTGGGAATCCCAGGAGAGGAGAATGGACTATGCTCCACTGCAGTCCGCTGATGGACTCTCCACACTCAGAGGAAAGCACTTGCCCCTCCGTGGGGCAGGAGCGCCAGCAGGGGCAGCGGGAACAATGTGAGCCCGGCGTCCCTTTGGGGAGGGGTGAAACTGAGAGTCAGCAGCAGGCGGTGCCCTGGGTGAGGACTGCAGGGCAGTGCTGGGCTAGAGGGCACAAACACTGGGGCCCCTGAGAAAGGGGTCTGGGGGTTCTCTGCCCAAGTCAGCCCTTCCCCCTGGGCAAAGGAGAGTGTGCAGGAGGCCCCACGGGGGGCAGAGCCAGTGTGGCTGGAGAGTGTGGAAGGGGTGGGAAGGCAGAGCCAAAGACCTCTGGGGACAGACCTGAAATCTGTGGCTTTCCCTAAGGCTGTTGGGGCCTGGGGGAAGGAAAGAGACACACAACTACAAATGTTGTGCCCTCTGCGAATGTTATAATTAGTCTGAAGACACTCCGCCGTCCTATTTTAGGATGATGTGCATTCAGATTCTCTTCCCGTGCCCCAGCTTTGGGTTCCATTAAATCCTCATTCTCCCTGCTTTTCCCCCCATGGATTCATAATTCCTTCCTTCTCTCGATACACACTAACTGAAGGCCTGCTCTTTTCCAGGTCAGCCTGGGTACCAAGAACACAATGTCAGGGAAAACAGACAAGGCTCTGACCTCGTGGCACTTCCACAATAGAAAAGGAGAGACCTTGATTGAATACCCACACAAGTTAATGGGACACCGCAGTATGGGGAGCTCTGAGGCTGCAGTACGGGGTTTGGTTTAATCAGAGATGTCAGGGAACTCTCTGAGGAAGGGATGAATGATATAAAATTTGAAGGAACAATAGGATTAACCAGGCCAGGTAGGTCTCGGCCATGGAAAGACTCAAGTGTGACCAGAGTACGGACGGCAAGGCAGGCAGGAGGCACAATAAGGCTGGTCTTGAGACAGACGTGGCCAGTGATGGGGTGCGGGGTTGGGTGGGCACTGAAAAGCTTAAGCGGATGGGCCATGTGATCAAAGAGGCACTGCAGAAGGACTGCTCCAGCTGCCCTGCAGAGAAGAGTGTGGAAAAGGTCATAAGTGGATGTCATGAGACCAGTTAGGAAGCCGTTACAGGTGAGTTCGAGACCGGGAGGAGAGCAAAGGCGGGCAGAGGGCAGGGGGCGGGGAATTCTATTTAGGATGCATAATTGTCAAGACACAGTGATGGAACAGATAGGCTTACAATGTACTCCACACCTGTCCAATCCTCCAACAGCACCCCCCCCCCCCCGCAATAAGCCCTCTCTTAGTGGGCTAGATTACTATCTGAGACACAAATGCGACATTCTCTTTGTCAGGTGTGTCCCTAGAGAGGCCTTCATGATTCCTTTCTAGTTTTCTCTAAATATGAAGGAAAGAAGGTCCATGATGTGTGGAACATATCAATTCAAAGGTCATGAGTTGAAAGGATGACAGCAACTCAGATTACAGGATTGTCAACTTCCAAGCTCCCTGACCTTGGCTGAAGGGCTGAAGGGTTGGGACGAGACCAAGAGAGCTTAACAACACCACGGGCTGCTGGAGTGTTAGAGGTGCTGACCGAGAGCTCGAAATTCATGTATAGTCCAATTAATTGATGTATTTTTCTACTGCACACTTAGGGGATGCTTTTGTAAGATTCCCAAGTTGGCTGGGAGTGCACCTAGCTACCAGAAGCCCTCCTGCTAGGACCCCTGCTTCTACAGCACAGCCACCCATCCCTCTCAGGAATGGGGTTTTCTCTCTGTGCTGGGCTAGGCGTCAAGGACTGGAAGATGAAGAAAAGTGTCCTGCCCTCCAGGAGTTGCAGCCTTGCAGGCCTGTCAATCAGGAGGGCACGGTGTGATGCACGACAACATAGGCAGGAATAGAAGCTCGGCCCAACAGAAGTAGGGAGGTTTTCCAGAGGGCCCATCTAAGCCAAGTCAAGACGTGAGTGGGAATTTATCTGGAGAAGCGGAGACTGATTGTTTCAGGCAGGAAAGAAATAGCTGATGCAAGGACGCAAAGATACCTAAAAATGAGGTGTGACCAAAAAGTGATGGCCCAGGGGTGACCATGGGGCTATAGCAAGAGGTGAGACTGGAGACAGCATTGGTGGGTCACACAGGATCTTAACTACCTGCTTTAGACATTAGTGTTAGTATTAGCATTTCTATTGCTGCATAACAAATTACCCCAAATTTTAGGTGTTTAAAACAATAAACATGGGGGTGCCTGGATGGCTCATTCGCTTAAGCCTCTGCCTTGGGCTCAGGTCATGATCCTGAGCTCCAGGGATCGAGCCGCACATCAGGTTCCTTGTTCAGCCAGGAGCCTGGTTCTCCCTCTCCCTCTGCTGCTCCCCCTGCTTGCACTTCTCTCACTCTCCCCCCTCTCAAAAATAAGTAAACTCTTTAAAAAAAATAAATAAATACAACAACAGACATGTATTATCTCACTATATCTGTGGGTTAAGAATCCAGGCATAGCTTAGTGGTCCTCTGACTCAAGGTCTCACAGGCTGCAATCAAAGTGTTGGCCAGGGCCTGCGGTCACCTCAAGGTTCCACTGAGGGAGGATCACCTTCCAGGCTCACTCACGTGGCTGTTGGCCAGTCTCAGGTCCTTGCTGGCTTCTTGCTGAAGATATCAGTTCCTTGCCGCATGGACCTGTCCATAAGGCAGCTCACAACATGTCAGTTGGCAGAGAGAGAGAGAAAGAGAGAGAGAAGGAAGGAGAGAGGTTGAGAGAAAGACATAGTCTTTTTTTTAACCTAATCTCAGAAGTGACATCCCATTACTTTTTTTATTCTATTTGTTTAAAGAGTCGCCAGATCCAGCCCCCATGCCCACAAGTGAGGGGGTTACACAGGGTGTGAAAACTAACAGGTGGAGATCCCTGGGGTTGCTTTGGGGGCCGCCTACCACATAGAGGAGAGCTATTTAAGGCACAAGCCCAGCATCATCCCATTCTTCATAAATTATATAGAAAGACCTATAATTTCCCTGCATATTAGTTTGTTTTTGTCGATGGGTACACTCTGGTCCCTAGGAGCCCTGAAGAACAGTGTGCTTCATTTCACGTCTCTCCCTAAGGATTTTATACAACCCACTTGGCACTCACGCTGTTATTATTAGATAGATTCAGCCAGAAGCTGCCTGTGTGGGTAGAGATAGGTGGGAAGGTAGGGAGGAAGAGAAAGGAAGTGATCAGGACCCCAAACTGAATCAAGTAAAAGGTCACACGCCAACTGAAAATTAGAAATGAATCTGAGTGGAACTAAGTATCGTGGTTGACAGCTCATACGTGCCATGCCAACTTGCCACAGCTTGGCAGCGGACCTTGGTTTTCCCACATGCAACTGAAAATAACTAGCATTCATCCTGAGGGAGTATCACTAAAATAAGTAACTACTGCGAGCTATACCTCACTGCTCATTCAAGCTGGAAGCAGTCTGCAATTACTTAGCTGAAATTAGATACAAATTAAGTTGCCACTTCCGGAACCCTTTTTTCCTGTACTATATTACAAAACAGAAACTGATTTTTGAACTCTGACAGTTTCGATTTTTTCTTTTCTTGCAAATAAATGTGATATCTGATAGAATATACACAAGGGCAGAGTATTGACACTGACCTCTGTGAGATCTCATCTCTTTCGAGGTCTGGTTTTCTGATTCTCAGACCTGGGTGTAATTGCTATGGACAGAGTGACAGGTTGCTAGAGAGGAGAGCAACTTGCCCACATTTGAAGTACACCACATGGAGGCGGGGGTGGGGGAGTGGAGGAAAGAGGACTAGGACAGAATTTTCCCCCGAGATTATGTGGATGGCTGTGCTCCCACTTTTTTGGTTTGTCTGAAAGCTCTCAGGGTCTGCAGCCAATTAAATGCAGAGGGTCTATGTTTTTTAAAACAAAACATACATGAAAACAAACAATAATAATAACTTGAGGGTCTCCCCTCAAACTTGGCTAAAAAGGAACTGGCATGCAGATAATGTGTTTGTTTGGAGGTCTTCTGTTATGAAAGAGTCCCCAGATTGTATTATCTCTTTAGTAAAACACCATCTTCCTTGACCTGCTATTGGAAGAAGTAAATGAACTTCAAAGAGCCCAGCTGTGCCAGAACCTAGGATGCTGTGGCAGCTTTCAGGGTAGAGTGCTTCTCCATAACTTTGAAGTCCAAGCTCCCTTTGCAGAAGGCAAAGAGTACCGTTGGAGACATTAGTCATCATTTAAAACTACACCCCCCCCCCCTTCACCAGCCCCACACATTCCCATCCTATATCCTTATCATGATATGATGAATCTTAGGAGTGACAAATTAAATGAAGAGTTTCCAGGTAACCTTTCTGCCTCCACAAAGGTTTCCTTTTCTTTTTCTTTTTCTTCTTCTTCTTTTTTTTTTGTCTCTGTAAGTCTTAAAAAAGAACACTAGAAGTCACCTAAGCAAACCTTTCAGATGGTGAATCTCGACAGCCTCACTTTAATTTGGGGGGTTATTTCATGCCTAGTTTAACTTTTTAAATTATATTTAGTATCTTTTCCAGACTTCTTAGGGCTTGGGAAGAAAATGCAATGAAGTTAAATGAGCTCAAAGTAAATTGAGTAATCCAAAATGAATTGATGTCAGCAATGATTCCGCAAGCAGCTCTCTCCCACATCACATCTCCTGGGAGTAGTGAGCTCAGCACTACATTTATTCTGACAGAGGAAAGCACACACACAGACTCCGGCTGGCCCAGACCAGCTGAAAATTCAAGGCAACGACCCTCTCTGGACAACTTTCTGCCTTCCTAGCACTTATCATGGCCTGAAAAACCCCTGTTTGAGGAAGGACTTTAAGTCCTAGTAGGACAAAGTCATACCCTTAAGAGTGACAGCCTGAATCGCAATTTGGCAGAAGGGCTCCATCTTCCTGGCTCCTCCAGCCCACTGATCCAACCCTCCTAAAGGCCATCATCCCACCTTAACTCACTAGGGAAAAGATAATCTCGGACATTCAAAAGATGGCAAAGTGAAAGAAGGACTGAGGGGATCAAAGAGGCAAAATCAAAATGCTGCGATCTTGTTTATTTTCACCATTCAGGGAACTTTTTTTTTTTTTAAAGATTTTATTTACTTGACAGAAAGAGATCACAAGTAGACAAGAGAGAGAGGGAAGCAGGCCCCCTGCTGAGCAGAGAGCCCGATGCGGGACTTGATCCCAGGACCCTGAGATCATGACCTGAGCAGAAGGCAGCAGCTTAACCCACTGAGCCACCCAGACGCCCCTCAGGGAACTTTTTGATTAGCCTCCCTTTTTCTTCCCCGATTTCAAAAAAATAAAAAACCTTAAGTTCTGAGGAGGGACTCTGCAGCAGGAAGAGGAATCAGATCACAGGAGGATGGGTAGGGGAAAGGCTGCACGTGTTTTCTCCCCACGTCCTCGCCCATCACACCCCAACACACAACACACGTCTCAACCAGTGTGTAAAAATAGCTGTCCGGGTTCTGTTATTCAGCCCTAAGCAGCCGCTCCCCGCACTGCCTGCCGCCCTTTAGCAGACTGTACTATCAAGTGACGCCTCACACGTCCCATTCCCCACCCCTCGCCAGATACAGGTCTTCGGTGACCTCAGACATTTTCGTTTTGATCAGGAGTGCCGCGCTGGAGAGGAAAACCCGCCCCGTTCCCCTCCTCCACGCCCCAGGCCACGGCGCCGGGAGAGCGCTTCCATCTGCGCCGGGACAGAACCGCCTCTCGTGCTGCCCGGCACGTCCAGTACGAAGGCGCCCGGGCCGGAATACTCCCTCCCGCGCGGGGAGCAGCTTTCCCAGGGGCCTTAGGAGAGGCTCTGGCCTTTCCTAATGAGGGCCTGGAGCCTCCCCTGCGGGCTCCTTCCTGGCAGGCGCTCCCCCTCCCCGTAGGGAACACCGACTCCCCCACCGCCGGGGGAGGGACTCGCTTCTTTGGCCCGGACAGCCGCGCTGGCGGCTGGATCCGACGCATGCGTAGAGGTGGCCGCGTCCGCGGGAGGAGGGTGGGGGGCGCGCATGCGTCGGCGGCGGGTCCCGGGGTCAGCCCGCGGAGGAGGTAGCTGCGTGAGTTAGGCGCTTCCCGGTTTCCTGGAGGCACCTCGGGGACCCTGCACCGTTGGAAGGGAGCCACAGGAAGCTAAAGTCACAGGCTCCCTACAAGGCTTCTGCTTCATGCCTCCATTTTACAGACCGGGAAACTGATCCAAGGAAGCGGTGGGAAGTGACCAAAGCTGTATTTCTGAATTCTGGCACCTGGGACCAGATCCAGCTCTTAGTGGCATGGTTTAGGTGCTCCTTTGGTGAGCATTTATCAAGTTCCTGGATGAGGTGTACTAAATGTCTTCATGGTATGAAAGATAACCACGAATACACCAGAAGCAATGTGACAATGGGTGCCCCAGACTTGGGCATAGAATGAGACAGCCCTGGGTTTGAGTTTGATGATTTGCCAGACTACGCTGCTAGCTGGATGGCCTTAGTGAAGTGGCTAACCTCTCTAAGCGGTAGTTTCCTGGTCTGCATAAAAGAGATAAAACAGGACCTACCTCCTGGGTCGAAGAGTTTAAATGAGATAAGGTACACATTGCTTAGCACGATCACTGCACGTGAAAGGCACTCAAGTAAGTGTTCTGGGGTATTTTGAGAGGTAGAAGTGGTAGGCACATAGGCCTTCATGAGACCATCAAGATACTCATTTACAGACAAGTCATGCAGAACAAGAGGGAAGGTACTTTCCTCTGTGCAGCACTCGGGGAGACTCACACAGGGTGACATGATCTGGCACTCCAGAGACAAGAGGAAATGGTCTCTGTTTATCTTTCCACCAGCTGCTCCCACCTGCCCTGTGCTCTCCCTCCTTTTCCAGCTCTCACTGTGACTCATGGTGGCTGCAAAGATACACCAGGAGCTCTTATCAGAGTGAAATGCGTTCTGCAAAGGTGGTTTCATTTATGTTTGGAGTCCTACTCTATTACAGGGGTCTCTGTCCTCTTTGTAGGCAGGGCAGGCACAAGAAGGAGAAGTGGATTTACGTGAATGAGAAGGAATGGTGGTAAAGCACATTGGAGGAGTCTGGGATTGCGGATCACCAGAGATGAAGATCATCTGGGACAGCACCCTGGTGCTAGTGAAGGAGCCTTGAAACACTATAAAAGGTTTTAGACTCAAGTTGGAGAGCCCTGATTTTCTGTGTCCTCGTAGTTCTTCCAACCACTTGAGCACACGGCTGTAGGGGCATATTATATACTGCCAAGTACAAAGTTCTGCTCAGTAAGCAGGGAAAAGGAAAAGGAAAATGAAAATGGGAATCCAGAAGGATTCCCAGGTTCTTTGTTCAACTTCACGGGTAGTGGCACCCTTTACTGTGATAGTGACTGGAGGGAAGGAAACTCCTCTGAGAGGAAAATGGCATGTTTTGAACACATTCTTTATGTGCATGGGACCTCCAGAATGTAATTAGGAACATGCGTGCCAAGCCCACCAGAGATAGGCCTAGAAGTGCCCCCTGGGAAATAGTCAACACAGAGGTCATCACTGAAGCTGGGGCTGGGATGAGATGGTCCAGAGAGAGCAGGCCAAATGGGAAGATCATGGGGTGGATGAGAAGTGAACCTGAAATATACCAGCTCCTAAGGGTCAGATGGGGGTCCTGAGGAAAGGCCAGAAAAGTGAGAAGAAAACTAGAAAAAAAATACCATTAGGGCACCTGTATGGCTGTCATTGGATGACTGTCTTTGGAGCAGGTCAGGATCCCAGGGTCCTGGGATTGAGCCCCACGTCGGGCTCCTTGCTCAGTGGGAGGCCTGCTTCCCTCTCTTCCACTCCTCCTGCTTGTGTTCCCTCTCTCGCTGTGTTTCTCTCTCTGTCAAATAAATAAAATCTTTAAAAAAAAAAAAAAAGACATCAAGCAGTCCAAATGAGGAGGTTTTCTAGAGTGAGGAAGTGATCAGGAGTGGGAAATGCCACAGAGATGCCCAGCACATGAACACTGGAATGTAACCATTGAGTTGGACCATGAGGAAGTAAAGTCATCAATGCCTCGCGTGACCCTGGTTTCGGTGGGGCTATGAGAGCAGAAACTGGGTCACAAGGGGTTAGAGGCAAATGGAGTCAGGGAAGAGGAGCAGCGGGGAGAGTGGGTATAGCTCACTGCTTCAGAAGAGTTGGGCAGAGAAGGGGAAATGACAGCGGGGAGGCTGGGTGAGTTTTTTGTCAGTGTCTTCTTACTATAAGAAACTGAAACATGCTGACAGGGTAAAGAGAGGCGGGATGAGTCAATAGGGAGAAACAGAATGGGGTCTGAGTGCAACCTCCACAGGAGTAAACAGGAGGAGAAGGTATTCTGTCCCCATGTAACTCAAAGGAAGGATTGCTCTTCCTTCATTCTTTTTCTTCATTCTTCATTGTTTTTCTTCTCATGTGAGAGGAGGCAATGCACTTGAAAGGTTTAGGGATGGACTTGTGGGCTCTTCAAAACAAACTTTGATTGAGTCATGGATCTAGCCATGGCATCAATCTGACTGTCAGGTGCATTTAATTAAACTCACTTGCATGTAGAATTATGCTCAATGTCACCCCAAATAATGTGACATAGATCCTGTTATTACCAGGTCTGTCAGAACTCTGGGTGGCAAGTGACTGAAACCCATTTCTAACCACCTAAACCCAAAATGGAATCCAATAGTTTGCTGAACTGAGTAGACTGACTTTAGGTAGGGTTAGATTTCAGGTGCTTAAAAGATGTTGTTGGGAATAGTAGGGATTATGACATATGAATTCAGTGTATTCAAGGCATTCATCTGCCTGGTAGGAGCGGGGTGGTGAAGGATTTTCCCAGAAGACAGGCAGAGATAAAGAGAAGGCAACACTCAGCTTCACAGTTCAAAAGTAGAGTTTGGAGCAAGACAATGGCCATGTAATTCAAGCTCTTAACCTTGAGAAAGTACCCCCTACCTTCCATTACTTTCTTCTTTAGCAGAACAAGGAATGGGTTTGGTAGACTAAAATTGAAGGTCTAGACAGGAAGAGAAGGGGGGATCATGGAGGAACGGAAGCAGCAGAACAAGTTAGGAAAGAGGCCTACGGGGAGCAATAGTATTGGAAAAGTAAGGACTAACCCCACAGGCAGAAGAAGACCCTCTCCTGTGCCCCCCCCCCGGAATTATGAAAAGGAGACCCTAGGGAGCCTTGTGCTGGTCAGATGGAGGGAGGCCCAGCATGGACTTCCCACTCTATGCTAGTCCCCTTACAGCCTAGACCCTACACAGATGTAGCAGCAAGTCTGCAACCAGTTTGCCAGAGGTGAGCACTATAACAAGGGGACTCAGTGGTGTGGGCTGCCAAGGGAATCCCTAGGATCCGGGCAGAAAGTCATGGCCAGAAGTCAGAAGAACCTGAGAGGGCAGAGACTAAGCCAGCCAAGGAGCTCTGTTGGAAGCACTGTCTCAGTCTAGAGGATGGACCACCAACTCAGCATCCACAGACGTCCATATCAGAGGCTGGCAGTGAATGGAGGTGTTCTGCTGTTCCAGCACTAACACTTTTGTTGACAAATTGTGAGGAGCTTGGGGAGAGTCCCGGACAAGGGGCACTGGGGGTTGCTCAGGGAACTCAGGACAGCCCGTTTACCAACTGCCCCAGGCATATTTCAGCCTTGATCAATCAGGTCAACCATAAAAATGGCGGGTATAGGTGACTATGAGCCAAACACCATCATCTTTATACTGAGAAACTGAGCGTGTTCCCAAAGGGGATATCGAACTACTGGATTGGACCAAGACTTAAACCAGTGTCCCCCCCTACTAACCGGTGCCATCATCAGATTGATGATGGGCAAACGAGGAAAATTCCATTTTATTGAGACATCCACATTGCTGTGTGTGTTGAATTTACCACCCACCTGCTTTCCTTTTTATGGGCATCACTTTCAGGCAGCAGCTCCAAGCATGTCTTTCTCAATAGTGCCCGCAACAGTACCAGGGCATGTTCAACATTGGTCCAGCTTTACTCATGAACCCATTTCTGAACCAGCCCCTGATTGGCCAAGCCCGGGTCACGTGACTGTTTCTCACCTCAGGGACTGAGAATGGGGAGAGGCATGGCTCCCTAAAGGAAATCAGAAAACGAGGTACTGGTTTTGGGGCAAGTAGGCACATTGAAGCATACATACACCACTGTTGTCTTCTGGGGGTTAATTTTCTCCAACGCAGGGCTGAGTGGAGTATCTCCACAGCATGAAATGAATTGTCACTTGAGCATTTACTCATAAATTGATCCATGTAGATAACTAATATAGAAAAACAGTAAATCAAAGCAGGATTTTCCCCCTTTTAAATTTTTTTATGATACTGATTACATTTTTAATAATTAAATTAGATAAATACAATGAACTAAGTGTCCACTATGGTTTAAAGCATAGTGCATTTCACAAGTGCATTTAGAAAATAGTCTCTCCTCTTGTGAATGTGAAGACAAGTGTCTTACTTTCTCCTCTGTGCATTATTTTCTCTTTTTAAACAAATCACCCTCTCCTAAGTCCAAGAGAAACTAGATAATTTGTTATTGCCTGTAAAAAAAAAAAGAAAAAAAATTTTTATAATAAATGAAAAGTTTAATTATCCAAGAAGAGATAGCATTGGGTTTTCTTCACAGACTTTTGTTTTGAATACTGTAAAACATTCCACCCATAATTTTTTTTTAAAAGTCAGCTCTAAGTAAAAGGAGATACTTAAATTCTCAGGAAAGGAAAAATAATCATCAATTTTACTCTAAAATATATGCTGTGCTTTTTGGAAATAGTACTATTCCATAAGGGATATCTTAAAATTCGCAATTTAAAAAATTTACATCTCGGAATTGAAAAACTCTTTGGGGGGAAAAAAATCATTACTCACACTAAGTAGAAATAAACTCATCATCGTGCCCTGACGTTTGAGTCACATAATTAATTCAGAAGGGGCCGGCTTTCTCTGCATGTGGAATCCAGGCATTCGTTTCTTCATCAAATATTTATCACACCCTGCGTGGCTTCCCTGCTCTGTGCTGGGCACTGGGGTTGCAAGGATGAGTCAGACAGGCCCACATCTGGGAAGGAAGGAGACAAGCCAGTAACAGGGAGGCCCACAGAGGTGTGCAGGCATGCTGAGGGCTTGTGGGAAGGAACAGTTGATTGATTTTTCAGCAGGGTGGATGGCTCAGAAGCTAGCTGGAATGATAAGCTGCCTGAAGGCTTTGCATTTCTCACAGCGGCCAGCGCTGTGCCCAGAAAGTATTTATAGACACCCCCACCCAAGATGGAGGACATTTAGAAATCCGCCCTGGCAGCCCTGAAGCAGCTGGGTTCTGTGTCAGCTAAGAAATGAGAACTCCTGGTCTTCCCGGCACCTCAGTACGTGTGTTCTGGCCTTGCCTGCCCAGGCCATGGGCGTCGCAGTGCCCCAATCAACATAGTCAACGTTCTCTCATCACTGAGCTGCTGCCACGGGCTAGACCCTGTTCAAGCAAAGCAGACCACAATCTCAGGGAGCTTACTTCTAGAGAAAGGGAGAGGGACGAATTGTATGTCAAAACGGTGATATGTACTATGAAGAGAAACAAAGCGGGAATGGCAGGACAACAAAGGTGGGGTGGGGGTATAGAATACAAAATAGGGTCTTAAGAGATCGGCCTAAATTCAGTTTCCCTGGTTACCTGGGCCCCCAAGAACTGTGGCTGGTGGTGCATTGGGAGCCCACCAAAGACAGCAGCAAGCTGCCTGACCCCACAGTGCCCAAGATGTGGCCGGCTCAGGCTAACACAGGCTGGTGTGCAACCCCACCCTGTCCCCAAAGAATTTTCTTATCTGGCAGCTCATGCCTGGGGAGGAAATGGGATATTTATGCTACATGTGAGAAGAAATTTTGTACCTTGAGAGCATCTAGGGGAGATGGACATCCATATCCCCAAAGAGAACTTAGGCAAAGCGAAGATAAAAGGTCTTGGCCTGGGCCAAGAGTGCTGGGGCCCAGTCTAGGTGCAGGCCCCTACTCAAAAGGGAAGTATCAGTCAGGAAGGGGGCAGACACCACGTCATTAGAATGGGCTTGGGGTGGGGACAAGGAGGCACAGACCCCGCCGTACTGGTTACCAGGCTGGGGGGCAGAATGAGAACTCAAGAGTCAGGACCTTTAGGTTGGAGCACAGAGCTGGGGTAGGGTGGCCAGGTGTGGAGGCTTTGGGAAGAATTCAAGGGTTCTGTGTTTATCTCCTAACACTGGCTTAGGTGGCTCTTGGCTCTTGCCTTATTCTGTCACCTGTGTAAGCCCCTCAGTGCTTTTAACCATGAGCCAAATAACACTGAAATAAATATTAGTTCTCTTGGGAGGGCAGCTAGGGAGGGAAGGAAGGTGAAAGGGCAAGAAATCTCCAATATTTTGGACCTAAAGCATAATTGCAGTAGAAATCAATTAGAAAGAGACTTAGGCCCCTAGGGAGGATAGAAGTACATACAATGAACTGACCAGCACAGCGCGCTCTCCTGTGTGGACGCTGGGACCAGAACACCTTGTCGTGTTGCCACTTTGATCGTGGGATTTGGATCAGAAAGGACCTGGGGTTTGGACTTTGCTCTGGGGCTTGGCCCTAGCCTCTGCCACCTGTTGGCTGTTTGACCTTGGGTAAATGACTTGACGCTCTGAGCCTTCATTTCTTCATCTGGGTAGGGGAAAGGTACAAGCTGGAGCCTGGGCTAAGAGTCAGTCATGTCTGTCGAGCCAGGGGGAAACCCCGCAGGGAAAAGCAATCAGCCTTTCTTGAAGAGCTGCAAGGGGCCAAGTCCAGTGAGCTTACCGAGGGGCAGAGTGTCCGCATTGGAGAAAGGAGGAGTTTTGAGGACACCATGGTTACAGTGGCTGAATCTGTCCTTGGCCCTGCCCAGGCTGGATTCATGGCTGGTTCCTGGACAGAGCTGTCAGGAAAAGCTAACAGGATTATTTACCACATACTCCAAAAGACACTGAGATTCAGTGTTTAGAGGTCCCCATAAATGTGCATAACAGGAGAGAAAGACCTCACCTCCATGGGGCAGCTTTGCCAGAGCAGGAAGGCAGAGCAGGGGAAGGGGTGGTTCCTGGCACCCAGGCATGGATTTGTAAGTGAGTACACGAAGGATGCCTCACCTCAGTGACTCCCTGAAAGTATAGGAGAGGGAAGATACTGTGCTGGAATTAAGTTCTAGGTGAGAGATGGTGGGAACAAACTAACATTTGGATTCTTAGTCTTGGGGCTCTTGTTCCCCACAAGGTGAGAGACTCTTGGTTGAAAATAAGGATGTTCCCATGCATGAGCCTGGACGGGTCAGGTCCCCTTCAGGAGCCACATTAGGGACCCAACAGAGTCCTTGGAGGACTGCTCAGGACATCCCCTGGTGCATTTGGGGGTTGAGACAGCATTCCCACGGCAAACATTGTTAATCAAAACATAACCTGGCACGCATCTTTGAGCACTTACTATGTGCCAGGAAGGTATACATGCTAAGAGGGATTTGAATAATCCTTTTCTCGGCACTCGACAGTTCATGAACTACCCTGATATGCATTTTATTCCCATCAGTCTTCATGACAACCTAACAATCTAGGATCCCTGTTTACAGACTGGGAGGTGGGGTTTCAAAGAAGTCAAGTCATGTCTCCATAATAATCCAGCCAGTAAGGGGGTGCTCCTGGACTCTCTTTGGAGACCAAACAAATGGAAGAATGAGGGGGAAATTCAGCAAACACTAAAACCTGACATTCTGACTGGAAGAGCTGGAGGGAAAGACAGGTCTTTGGGCTGCACATCTGGAAGAGGTCAGCTGGGACTGGAGCTGGATCTAACCAGAGGGCAGAAGGCAGGGGAAGGGCGTTAGATAGGACATGGGAGACAGGATGTAGAAAAGGGGGCAGCACGCACATGGGGGAAGGCAGGCTCCCTGAGCTGGTCCTGGAGCTGCCCCCGCTCATGACTTCGGTGGCTGCTGGTCTTGGGGTCTGTATCCCCGTCATTTCTAATTCTTCTTGAAGAATTATTTATGACGTTCTAAATGTCTGCAAAGCCACATGCAGAAATGTGCCAATATGAGAATATTAGTTAGCCAGAAATTATGCTCATCTCAAATTGCAGAAAAAAAACAGGACACAGGAAAAGGAAGGAGCATTTATGGGCCAGACTCTGTGCTGTCACCTTTCACATTCTTGATCCCTTTTAATATTCATTAGAGTGTATTCGTTCATTACAATGACTTCGGAGTACTAGATTTTCCAGTTTACCACAGTGTCTAGCTTGTGGAATTCAGGTGGAACTGAGAGGACCAATAAACCCAGTTTAGTTGACAGTATAATTTTTTATCCTATTTTTAAAATTAATTCAAGTTTAAAAACCATGCGGTTTCCAAATTACCAGCTTCAGAAAGTACATAAGTCATTAAGGTACTCGGGATTCAGAGACTGTGCCCTATCAAAAACAGGGCCTACCTCGCACTAGGTAGAGGATGAGGAGGAGATTTTCAGGGGAAACTGCCCCATTTCCTCAAACTTGGGGTGGTATAGATGCCACGGTTTGACATACCCTGACCACTTTACTTTCCTTGGCAGCTCCAGCTCTGACCAGGGAGCAAGAAATGTACCTCTGCCTGGACAGGAACAATGTGTGTGACATGAAGGACTTCAGGTGCATCGCTGGTTTTTGACAGTTCCTCAGAAGAAAGCACTTCCTGCCTGTTCTAGTCAGTCCCAGTCCAGGTAAGTCACCACATTTTCAGTGAGGCAAGTATTCTAAGGCATGAGAAATGCAAGCTGGAGCCAGCAGAGAAAGGTGAGGGACGGAACACCACATCGGCTTTGATGATGACTTGTTTTCATGGCACTCGGAAGGTCATTCTGGTGAGAGTCCCACTCCCCGCTGTTTTGCTGGTATGGTGGACGGGGGAGACTGGTGGCCACCCTGATGCAGGTGTGGGGCATGGCCATGGACATGGGCACATGTGTGCCCCTAGAGCAGACAGCTACCCTGGCAGGCTCATGTTGGCTATTTGGGTCATGGATAGAAGTCCGCGCTCCCGTGGATGGCCCTGCTGTGCCCTCTAGGTGGTCTGGCAGGGAGCCAGCAGGGCCCCTCCTCAGAGTCAGCCACGACCTGAACCACCTCCAGCTCTGCTCTCGGGTTCAGCCTTGGGCTCTGCAGAACATCACCACCGACAGCCTCTTTGGCTGCCATCCACGCGGTGAAGCTGTGCTTCATCTATTTGGACGGGACCAGGAGGCTAGCTTTGCGCAGAAATGCAGGTTGTATTGTAGGCCTGGGGGGTGAACCACGCTGTGGGAGCATCAGGATGAACTGTGCTCCTCACCCCTGAGGAGGGGGGAGCTGCAGTGATAACACCAACAGGGCGGGGGTGGGGAGCAACCTTGCTCTGTCATTTTTCCTGAATCCCCTTAATTAAGCTTTCACATGAATGTAAGAAACAAGCAAAGTCCATCCCCGGGCCCTGTGGTCCTCTCCCCCAGAGTCTGACTCCGGGGCTTAGGACAGGCTTATTTTTTATTAAGGGCCCAAGGGATTCGATTGCAGGTGATCCCGGACCACGCTTTGGAAACCACTGGGGCAGAAGTAAGCCAGCAAGTGTGTGAGACACACCTGGTGTGAGTGGTGCTTCGTCTGGTTTCTTAAGATAGCATTATGGGCCCAAACTGGGATTCCCCAGCCCTGAATTTATCCATTGACGTCCTACCTCCCAGAATCTCAGGATGTGACTGCATTTGGAGACAGGGCCTTTCAAGGGATAATCACATGGAAAATAAGGTCACTGGGTGGACCCCAATCCAATATGACTGTATAAGGAGAGATTAGGACACACACACCCACAGAAGAAAGAGCATGTGAGGACACAGAAAGAAGACAGCCGTCTGTAAACCAAGGACAGAGACCTCAGATTTGGGAGCTTGAGAAAGATAATCCAGCGCGTATGTTCCATATACATAATATAATATCAACATACGTAACATCCTACAGCATCTCCAACAGTCGTATCCTGCAGTCAAACATGCTTATATTTCTGGAGGGAGATGTCTACGTTGCATAAATAAAGATGATAAGCAGCCTTAGATCAACTCAAGACAGGTTTTTGTGCCAAATGAATTTATCTCAGGTCACGTTTTGCCATCAAATGAGTTATAAATGGAATTTTGGGCATTGGGAGCTTTTAGAGTTTTGAAATCGTGGACCCATATTATCCCTGTCTTCATCTCAGATAAAGAAACAGAGGCACAGGGAGATAAAACAACCTACCCACATTCATTAACTCATGGGAGGTGGGTCTGGGTTACCACCCAGGCAGCCGGTTCCCACCCACATCTGCCTGGCTGTGCCCCCCCAGTACGGCCTGTCCCTCAGGGCCTGCCGTGTCTGCAGAATAAGTACACCAGGCTTGCCGCCTTGCTGTGAGGACCAGATACAGTGTAGCTTGAGTTCTGTGATGGGTCGAATTGTATTTCCTCCCCAAATTCCTATGTGGAGATCCTAACCCTAGTACCTCAGAGTTTAACCTCATATGGAAATAGGCTTACTGCAGATATAATTAGTTAAATTAAGAGGGGCCCTAATTCAATATGACTGGTGTCCTTATTTAAAAAAAGAAATTTGTACGCAGAGACAGAGGTGTGCTCAGGGAGATTGCCAGCTAAATCCATAATGTGGAGATCAGGGCGATGCTTCCACAAGCCAAGGAGTGCCCAAGATGGCCGGCAACCTGCTGGGAGCTAGGAGAGGAGGGTGGAACGGTTCCTCTCGATGAGCCTTCAGAAGGAAGTTACACTGCCGATACCTTGATCTCAGACTTCTGGGCTTCAGAATGTAAGACAGATTGGTGTTCAAGCCCCCTAGTTTGTGGTAATTTGTTATAGCCACCCTAGCAAACGAATATACATTCTTTACACGGGTTCCAGATTTCAAGTGGGAGACCAATCAAGGGTAGCTCCCCAAGTTACTATTTTATTATGGAGGCTGCGGGAGATAAAGCCTATGAATTAGAGGACTTCTAAGGCCTCTTCCAAGTTTGGGGTCTAATTTTCTATGTTGACAACATGGGGATAGCCCAGTGCCACTTGCCACTTGCCACTTGCCCCAGCAGTCTGGTTCTTAGGGCATTTCTTTGCTTTTTTAAAAGATGGGCTCATGTGGGGTGCCTGGGTGGCCCAGTGGGTTAAAGCCTCTGCCTTCGGCTCAGGTCATGATCCCAGGGTCCTGGAATGGAGCCCCAATCGATTGGGCTCTCTGCTGATTGGAGAGCCTTCTTCCCTTCCTCTCTCTCTGCCTGCCTCTCTGCCTAATTGTGATCTCTGTCAAATAAATAAATAAAATCTTAAAAAAAAAAAAAGATGGGCTCATGTAAGGGTGGTCTTAAAAAGCAAAACAAAACAAAACAAAGCAAAGAATGTTTTTTCTGCCGATGTGGGTCATGTCCGTGTACTTTAAAAATGAAACCATATGGGCCCTAATTTTCCTTCGGATGTTCCTACTTGTATCATGAACACAGTCAGATGTGGCTTTTCTGAATCCGTTGTGCCTTCAGATCTGCCAAGTTTAATGCACAGTATGTGTTTGGGCTACAAATTCTGCAGAGGAAAGCGGAAAGCTAAGTTAGAGGTGGTTTTCTGTAAGTTAAGAGTGTATCGCTGGAGCCTTGTGTTTGCCTGGAAATTTGGATTCTTCATGTGGAAATGTGTCCCCTCGTTGCCATTTTATTGAGCAGATAAAGGCTGCTTTAAGAAAGTATAAAAGGCTGATGAATGCTTTTTCTGTTTGTAGAACAAGGCATGGTTGGCCCCATGTAGAGAAGGAGGTAAAAATGCTAAACCGTTTCCTTCAGGCTTTGGGATGGGGTCCCCCACTGTTGAGCTGGTTTGCACCTTTAGGCCTCTACCATGCAGATACCACACACCAATTTCAGACAATTACCTGCTGTTGGTGGAGTGTGGCCTCCAACTCCCCATTTGTGGAGATGGGCCCTTAATGGCGAGAGCGTTCAAAGAATGGCCTTTTGGGTTTCCTTCTGACATCCATTTGCAGCTGTTTACCAACTCCCTGTGAGCCCTCAGCCTTTGTCCAGCAGGCTGCTTCCCAAGGCTTTCCTCACCAAGCCAAGGGATATCTCTTGTCTCCCTGCAGCTCCGGCCAGAGCCAGAGCCAGAGGTGCCGTGAGCATTGGCTTAACGCTTTCCATCTTTTGTCCTTGTTCCTGGTTAGCCTTCCACCAATTTTAAGAGAAGTAGGCCTTTTCCTATCACAAATACAGCCACAGTGGAATTCTTTTGGGGCACCAAAAAGGTTGCAGGGTAGGAGGTGACACTTTGGGGATTTCATGGTTGGTGACACGCATCCTGTGTCATTGGGAGAGATTTAATTAAGCCAGAGTAACTGCCTAATACATGGGAGCTGCTCCGGAGGAGAGACCACATCTTGTTCATCTTTGAATGCTTAGTGCCTAGCTCTGAGCTTTGTAGCTCAGAACACATAGTAGGTGTTCAATAAAATTCGCTGTTGAATGAATGAATCTTGATTTTCTTGCTTTATCAGATAGGTGTCTGACATGTGTTAAGTCCAAGACTCACAGCCACAAACAAGGTTGGAGAAGGCTTCTGTTACACCGTAATAGCTCGCATGGGTCATGTCCAACGAAAAGGTCCTGAGGCCAAGGGGTAGAGGACAGAGGCCCAGGTTTGGCTCCACCATTGTCCAAGAAACTCTAGGATCTCAGCCTCCCTGTGCCTCGGTATCCTTCACTGAAACACAGACATTGTAATATTTGCTCTCTGCCTGCCTTACTGGGTGATTACAAGAATGTGACAAGAGAATGGATAGGAAAGTTCCCTGAAAATTTCAAAGGCCATGCCGAGGAGATTATTTTTATTATCATTTCTATTATTACAGATATTTGTACAGTTGTGTTGTTCATAATTGTTTCTGATTTCTTCAGTTTCCTTTCTACTTGCTCATGTTCAAGGATCAAAGTCAGAATTACCTCCTATCCCAGATAAAGGGATTCTCATCCTGGGAGTCCAGGTGAGGCCCAAAACCAGCGTGCTTGGAGCTGAGTTGTCTGCTTGGTCAGCAAACATTCCTGTCTCACAGGTGGGGAGTGGCAAGTGAACTCGCTGAAGACTAGTTGACATAGAATTGCCCTCTGATGTCCTTCTTGTGCCCAAAGCCACGGAAAACAGAGGACTGCGCCCCTTGACATTATTTCTAGCCCATCCAGAGAGTCCTCGGTCTCCATTCTCTCTAGAATAGGCCAGGGGGGAGGTGACTTGTGGGAAGTAGCCAGCCAGTGGCCCACAGAGCCCCGGCAGGAAGCCTAGCCTCCGGACTTCCAGGCCAGTGCTCCCTTCATTCCCCCTGCCTCTCTGGTGGAGGGATCGGAGCCCTAGTAGGTAGTGCTGTACCTCCTTTTGTTTCCTGTTGCTAAGGCAACTGGGTGAACCTAAAACAGAAACAGCCCACGTGGTCTTGCTGCCTCTACCCACAAGGTCATCTCATCCAGAGAGCCACAGTTAGGCAGATCGATCTGGGCTGAGCGTGTGTTTGGGAATGAGGAACCCCCAAGGAGAAACACCTGAGCTGTGTGGCAGTTGATATTCTCTGAACACTCTTCCCAGGCAGACAAGATGCTGAAGCCAGGGAGTGGTGGGGGTAGAGAGTGCGGAATTGAAGTGGATGGAGTGTGCCAGTTGGCGGAACGTGACAAGGGCTAAAATTGTCTGAGGTCAGGGTTTTAGCTGCCTGCCCTTAGTTACAGAATGAGAGAGCAGGGGGCATGGCCACTATCCCTCACCTCTGAAATCTGTGCCTCTACCTTCCCTGCTTTCCCCCAAGAGGGGCCCTTCTGAGCTTTTAGACAAGGGTCTGTCTTTCTTTCTTTCTTTCTTTCTTTCTTTCTTTCTTTTAAGATTTTATTTGTTTATTTGACAGACAGAGATCACAAGGAGGCAGAGAGGCAGGCAGAGTGAGAGGGAAGCAGCCTCCCCGCTGAGCAGAGAGCCCGATGTGAGGCTCAATCCCAGGACCCTGAGAACATGACCTGAGCCTAAGGCAGAGGCTTAACCCACTGAGCCACCCAGGCGCCCCTAGACAAGGGTCTTTTTTTTTTTTTAAAAAGATTTTATTTATTTATTTGACAGAGATCACAAGTAGGCAGAGAGGTGGGGGGTGGGTTGGAGGGGGGAAGCAGGCTCCCCACCGAGCAGAGAGCCCCATGCGGGGCTCGATCCCAGGACCCTGAGATCATGACCTGAGCCAAAGGCAGAGGCTTTAACCCACTGAGCCACCCAGGCACCCCAACAAGGGTCTTTCTTAAGGAGCAATGTGATACTGTGAGGATAAGGGCAAAGGCATCTCAGAACCTGGCAGCTCTCAGCACAGAGCCACAGAGCTGGGAGTCACATGAGAGAAGTGCAAGGCAGACCATCCCACAGCTGTCCACCCAAGACGTCCCTCCAACTTCCAGACTCAGCTCAATGATGACCTTCTCCAAAACCCTCTTCAGATCCACCTGGATGGGCAATGACACTGTCCTCCTGTCTCTCCTCTTGTATTTTCATCCGCACCTCCCATGCACTCAGCACCTGCTGGCCACATACTCACCCTTTTAATGACTTTCATTGCACACATACTAATACATGTTCGTTGAAGGAAAAATCAGAAATGCAGATACCCACAAAGAAGAAAATAAAAACCACTCTTAAACCTGCCACCTGGAGATAATCACCACTGATGTTTGGCTCATGTCCTTTTTTCTGCCTACATTCAGCTCGTCAAAAGCCAAGTCCACACCTTACCCCTCTTTGTACACTCACAGCCACCATAGTGCTTCCCATTCAACAGTGGGTGAATAAACAAAGGGAGGAGTGGACAGAAGGACTGAGAAAATGTTCTCCTACCCAAAGGTTGCCTCGACAAAGGAACTATAAAGGGAAGAGCAGGTCACATGAAGCCCCCCTCTGCTCCCCTCCACTCCCATCGGAGCAGAGTCAATGCCAGGAAGTGAGCGGCACACAGAAAATGGGCCGGACCTGTACAATGATCATTAGTGGAAAGACAGAGATCCCTGCCGTGTGACTTGGAAATGTCGGCCATGGCTTAAGGGAAAAGAGGATTCATGGAAATAGCCAAGTCAAGGTCGCCACATGCGTGCAGTACTTTAGGCTCAGCAAGCAATCTGGCAAATTCAAAGCCTCTCGTAAATGACTTCCAAGAAATCTACTTTTAGCCATGCCATTGCCATGGGAGTACATCCCTATGACTTGCCCCTCACTGGGCTGAAGATTATCATTGATTTATCTGGAGCAGAAGCAGCAGGATTCCACGTCACCTCTTGGAAGGCAGCCGGGCAAAAGCAGAGAATTAACAAATCTTTATTATTAATTCCAATACCACAACACCCCATGGGTCCTGAGCAAATCACGGGCTCTCTTAACAAGAGTTTCTCTGTGTTTAAGTGGAGCTGATTTTTTTTTTTTTTAAACAGAACGTGTCCTCATTCTTAACTGTAAAGACAACCTCAAAATACTCATTAATCATGCACAAGTCCAGAACATGCTAAGTGCTGTGGGAGATGCAAAATAAGTAGAACAATCTCTATATGTCATTCATTCAAGCATCAAACGTTGATTGGGGCCCTTTGATGCACCAGTGTACATGGCGCTAGGTTTTATCGCATATCGCCATCATTATCCTGCTTTAAAAGTGAAGAGATGAGCCCCAGGGAGGTTATATGACCTTCCCAAGTGCCCACAGCCACATGGTCTGTAAGAGACTTGAGACTAGAATAAAGGGAAAGGATCTGACAGTTTATTATTTTTATTATCATTTAAGCGCCGTTTAAGGAGGCTTAGAAATGTTAAGCCAACATTTGTGTGAGCCTCCCTCTCACTAACCCAGAACCAGCTATACAGTTCATGTCAGGGGAGTTAGAAAAGAGGTTTGGGCTCATTGCTTCCCCCACCAGTGAGCCTCTGGGGGAGGCTGGTGTGTGCAAAACCAAAGGTTGTCTGGTCCTTGCTCAGTACTTATTCTCCGTGGTCTGTTGATGCCCGCCTTCCACACGGGGCCCAGAGAAGCAGGGGTGATCCCAGGCCCACGACCGAGATGAGCAGGAGGAGAGGAAGTTTTGGTCCCTGGCAGTGTTTTGCTTCTGCCCTCAGTGTTTTCTCCCCTCAACCCCAAAGCAACACTTGGATGCTAAGAGAAAGGAGCCTGAACTCGGGAGTCCTGTGGACGAGGGTTCAAGCCCCAGCCCAACCTCTAGCAAGTTGTGTGAGCTTGGGCAAGCCTCTTCGAGGCTTCATTTTCTCCCCAAGAAGTGGAGGCAATTCTTCCCGCGCAGAGGAGTTCAACTGGGCAGTGTGAGTATAGTGTTGCTCAGTCAGTAGTTATCGTCTACTATTGTTCAAACTAAATTCCACCCAAAAGCAGAGTCGTGATTTTTTTTTAAAAACCATGAGCTAACAAGTGTTTACTAAAGATCTATTTTAAGCAGGAAGATGGAGAGAAACCCTGCCCACCCGCTTCAGGAGTGAGGGGCCTAGGCAGGGAGTAAATAAAAACCATGGTAATGAGCGACTTCCAACAGCTCAAACAGCCAAGATACCAAAGTGAGAAATACAATTCCCAAGGGGTCTGCAGTTTTGGAGGCAACGGCTGTGCATGTGGGCAGATGAAGGCCCCTAGGAGATCCCCTGCTGAGCACTCCCTCCAAGACCACACCACAGGTCCTCTTCAGAGGCTTTGTTTCCACGCCCTGGTCCTTTCTCTCCCCTCCCCAGAGCCCGTTTTTGTGCTTGGTGCAGGTACTTTCCTTCCTGAGCGCCACGAGGATCCCGGGCACCCTCAGGTTATCTGTGGCAGGCCTGGCTGGCTTCTCACCAGGCGCTGACCTCACCTCGGCGTCAGCCTTATCAGGTGTGGACAGAATTGTCTCCCTGTTCAGGGAGCTCTGAGCCCAGGATTCTCTCCACACCCCAGGGAAGAGGAGGGCCAGGCTCCTCAGAGACTGAACGAGGCCGCCACCTGCCCTATCGCGAACAGCCACAGAGGTCTCTGAGCACGGCCGTGGGGCCCAGGCGCGACTCGGGCAGGAAGGGGAAGGTTTCTGTAAGTGTTGACAAGGACCAGAGCCGATGCTGAACTCTGCCAAACAGGAGAGAAGGGAGGAGGGTGACGGGGAAAGACAGCAAGTCTGCAGTTCGGGTCCTCATGGGGACACCAGCAAAGGGCAGCATGTCACCTTGGGGATCCAGTCTCCTCTGGAATGTGCTTCTTCCCAGGGAGCAGAGAGATCCAGACCCGCCCCGTGTTTGGAGAAGCCGGCCTTGGCATGGCGGAAAGGGAAGTGAGGGAGACAGCCAGAACCGGGGATTGGGCGTAGGCCCTTTGCCCCCGAGCACCCAGGCATGCTACCAGTTGCTGGGTGCTGACTCCTGTTCCGTAGTCACCAAAGACATCTCATGGGGACCGCAGCTCTGTTGAGGTTCGTGAGCTTGAGTGCTCCTTGGCGCTCATGGCCTGGGGGTGGAGTGGGAGTGGACTGTTGAGATAGAGCTGGTCACACGTGGGCTCCTTTGTCCCGCTGCTCCAGCCACTAGTTTGTGTGCACCTAGACTCCTGCCCTTATTGGGCTTGTCACTGTCAGTCAGTCAATGATAACTTACCTGAACTGTCCATACAGTCACAGTCATGTAGCTCCCAGAGCCGCTCATCAGTGTTTGCAAATTCTAGGGCTGGGAAGGGAGGCAGGGGTCAGGAAACCCCTCACCGCTGGGGCACCAGTCCTCGCCCGGCCTCAGCCTGGGCTGGTAGAAGGCGGGTGAGCCGGAACCGGCAGCTTTGTCCTTGTCAGCAAGAGACAAGTAGAGACATTGGAAATACGCAGCTGGACACCTGCGTCCGAGAGAAAAGGGTAGCCCGAGGGGCAGAAAGCGTTTTCTTCCCCACAGGTTGAATTCCGTGTGTGACCCTATTGCACTCACACGGTGCCAGGCACGGCCAGGAGTTCATCCTGCAGAAACGCTCAGGTGTGCGCGGGTGATGGGGCGCAACGGTGTTCATTGCAAGTGTCGCTGCACATCACAGAAGTCTGGAAACGATCTAAATGCTATCAATAAGGGCCTGATTAAATAATTTATGGGCTGCACGTAGGATGGCACACTATAAAGAAAGCTCTTCGCGCACTGGGAGGGAACGAGCTCCAGAACATACTGTTATGTCAGACAAATACAACTAGCTTAAGAACTGGCGTGTCATCATTTGTTTAAAAGAGGGGGGAAGTCGGGGAGGGAGGAGAATATGTATTTATACAGAGACTGTCTTTGGAAAGATTCCCAAGCTGGTAATATTGTATCCCCCTGGGAAGCAGTGTCCGCAGGTGGGTGTGGGAGCTGGGAAGATATCAGCTGACCTGTGCTGTACACCACCCCAGCCCAAACTTTGTAGCTGAAAACACCCATTTTATCCAGCTCACATTTCTGTGGGTTGGCTGCATTGGCTGGGGCTTCTTCACATGGCAGTGTCAGAGGCCCCAGAAGAAAGAGAGCAAACCCAGGGCACAAACACTTTGAAGCCTTTATTGCGTGATGTTTGCTTGAGTCTCTTTGGCCAAAGCATTTCACGCAACCAAACCCAAGTTCAAGGAAGAGAAATAGACTCCATGTCTTACAGCGTAAAGGATATTAGTTTTCATCTAATGGTGGACAGAGGTGAGGAGGGAGGGACAGACTTTTCTCTTTTTGTCCTTTGTACTTTTTGAATTTGAGGCATGTCAATATTATTCAAAAAGAAATACAGGGGCACCTGGGTGGCCCAGTTGGTTATGCGCCTGCCTTCAGCTCAGGTCATGATCTCCGGGGTCCTGGGATAGAGCTCCACATCCGGTTTCCCGCTCAGCGGGGAGTCTGCTTCTTTCTCTTACTCTCCCCCTCACCCCCATGCCTTCTCTCTCTCTCTCAATACATAAATATTTTAATAAATAAATAATAAATAAATAAAATTTCCTACAACAGGAATTTGAAAAAATAAAAACAGTACCAAAATCTCACACTTACTGAGGCTTACTGACAGGGCAGGGGCACGGCCTGCATCGTCCCCTTTTGCTCTCCCAGCAGCCTTGGAGGCAGGCACAGTTTGGGCCCTACAGCAGCCTTCTTGAGGTTGCTGCTACCAGAGGGTCAGCGGCAGGGATGCTGGGCCTTGAGGCATCACCGGGGAGCAGGGAGGAAAGGAAGCTTCTAGAGTTGCTTCCACAGTGTGGGCAGGCCTAGCCGCTGAAAAATCCAAGGGTGCTGTGCTGTGGGTGAGGGCAGAGCAGGCACAAAATGCTTGAGTGTTTGAAAACACACAGAGAGAGTCTGAGGGTGGGGAACAAGAAGGCGGCCTCTTCAAAGATGCCAGAGGAAAGTGATAGAGCTTACAGGCCCATCTGAAGGAAAATAACTCAGTGAGACAGAAAGAGTTTCTTGCCTCTTCTTTATGATGCAAGACAGCTGCATGTGTGACAGGCCGTCTGCCAGGGATGGCATCTCTCGAGCCAGCCACGTGGCCTGGACCCACCTTGCGGGGTGCCACCTTGGAGCAGCTCTGGGAACGTTAGTCACCTGGGTGAGCCGTGCTGTGGACAGACAGGGAAAATCCTTCATCATCTCTACCCCATCATTCGGGCCCCTAGCCAGCCCTGATGACCTTCTCCTCTGTTCCAAACGACTTCTGAGAGCTTTACCAGAGGCTGATCCCCCTGAGGCCATGCTCGCTCTCTTTATGGGCATGGTAGTGCTATTGTGGTTATGTTTGGTTTTATCTTTTTATTGAAATATAATATCTACACTGAAAAAAATCACAGGTACACAACTGATGAATTTTTTTTTTAAAGGGGAAATATCTATCTGTATTGCCAGCCTGCAGATCAACAAACAGGCCATTGTAAGCGTGATAGTCCGTTCAAAGAACAAGAACAAGAAGAGGAGGAGGAGGAAGAAGCAGAGGGAGAAGAAAGAGAGAAAGAAGAAGGAGGAGGAGAAGGAGGGGCGTGGGGAAGAGGAGAAAAAGAAGAAGGAAGGGGAGGAGGAGGGAGATGAAGAAGGAGAAGAAGAAAAAGAGGAAGAGGAAGAAGCAGAGGAAGAGGAAGAGGAGGAAGAAGAACTGGGTGGCTCAGTTGGTTTAAACATCGACTCTTGATTTCTGCTCAGTCATGATTTTGGGCCGTGTGGAATCAAGCTCCACGGTCGAGCCCCGCATGGGGCTTTGCTCAGCGGGTAGTCTGCTTTAGATTCTCTCTCTCTCTCCCTCTGCCCTTTCCTGTCTCTCTCTCCTCCCCTCCCCCTCTAAAGTAAATAAATAAATCTTAAAAAAAAAATGAATGAGGGGCGCCTGGGTGGCTCGGTTGGTTAAGCCGCTGCCTTCGTCTCAGGTCATGATCCCAGGGTCCTGGGATCAAGTCCAGCATCGGGCTCCTTGCTCGGCGGGGAGCCTGCTTCTCCCTCTGCCTCTACCTGCCTCTCTGTCTGTCTGTGTGTGCGTGTGCCTGTGCTCACTCTCTCTCTCTCTCTCTATTTTTCTGACAAACAAATAAATAAATAAATAAATAAATAAAACTTTAAAAAATGAATGAAAAAAAGAAGCACTGTTTTTTAGGAATATATTCTTAAACATTTATAGATGGAAATGATACGATGTTTTGGGTTTACTTCAGAATCATCTGGAGTTAAGGGAAGTTACAGTTTAAACAAGGTTGGTCATGAATTGGTAATTATTGAAGCTGAGTAATGACTACATAAAGGTTCTTTGCGTTCTCTGTCTCTTCATATTTAAAATTTTCATGATAAAAATTTTAAAACAATCAATAGGGAATCCTGGCTTCACCTCAACCCAGTGGCTCTGAGACATGAGGTAAAAGCTGAGCAGTATGGTGAAAAATGTGTCTTTGGTATATTACTTGGTAATGAAGAATCTCAGAGTCTAATGGATTAAATACATAAATAATTAACTTAAAAAAATTTTTTTAAATGTTCATGTGCCTATCTCCTGTGTAATGGAAAGCTCCCTACAGGTGCCGGGTTTTATTCATATCTGTATCCTGAACCCTTAGCATGGTGTCCTACACATGGTAGGTGTTCATAAATGTTTGTTGAGTGAATGAAAGCTTGAACGCTACATCCTATCCTACCCACGATCTAACAGACCAAGATAGCATGGGTGCCTCAAACTGGTTCTTAACTTGAACTGAAATTGATACTACCAAGTTCCTTTTTCTTTTGTAACTGTTTCCAAACAATAAATTGTTCAAATCCTGAAATATCATAACTGAGAGGCCTTAGAGATCCCTTTGTACAAAATTCTTGTGTTATAGATGAGGACACTGAGGCCCTGAGTAGTGACTTTTTTGAGGTCACACAGCTGGTAGGGGACAGAGACTAAGCTGGAACTCAGGCTCCTAGAGCCCAATCTGTCTCCTTTTTGTTAGAGCACCCAGCTCTATAGCTGGAAATTTGACACATAAAGGCAATCCTATCTTTCCAGCTAGAGAAAGAGAACTTCAAAGAAGTGCATATAATTATCCCATGGTCTTGGGTCATTTTGACTCCATAGTTCTCTCTCAAGGGCAGTGTTTCCCACACTGTGTTATGTCCATTATTTCAAGAACCTTAAAATTCAAAAACCTTAATTTTCAAAACAAACAGAGGGGTGATTATTCTCATTAGAAAGAGATTTGGTGTGTATTTTTTTAAAGTGAACTCTCTCAGCGTCTTTGAAATATGAGTCAGTTTTTAACAATTCCATCTGGATCCAGCTTGTTAGGAACAAAGTGACTGAATAAAATCAGCGCCGTCCAAGTCATGGCCCCACGGTCCTATCATGTCAAGTGTCACAAGGGTGCTTTCAACATTCCCAAGCCAAAAAATAAACAAATCAATCAAAGATAATACACCGAGAGTGGAAATAAATGAAGAAAGGAAAAGGCAAAAAATTAAAACATTTTGTAATGTATCTTTTTAATAACATGTTGATTTTGTAAAAATTTTTAAATTAAACCGTTAGCATAACTGTACCTTATGGTTTTCTTTTGTTGGCACGCAAAGCAGCGTAACTCTAGTAGTCTTTTGTGCCATTCATGTTCTGGGCTTTTCCATGCAAAGTATTTCTGCAGCTTTGTCCCATGCTTCTTTCAAGAATCTTGTGACACTTCCAACCCCCTACCTAACAGGGGTGGCTGGATTTCTTTGCTGTTAAGAGGATTACTGAGCCATTCCCCTTTATAGAAGCCAGAAGACTCCAGGAATAACAGGAAAGAGCAAACAAGAGATGTCAAGGAGAGAGGTTACAAGCAAGGGTTGCACTTCAAGGAAGCTCTTGAAGCAAGGAGAGGTCAAAGAATGCTCCTAACGGATGCTGATAAATCTGGGGCTCGGGAAGCCATTTACTGGGTGCCATTTTCATAGGCGAGCAGGGGAATTAGCTTACATCCATCCATCAGGGGTTAAGCTTTAAGCCCGAGAACTTCAGATGAGTCAGGGCCAGAGTACCGTGAAGAAAGGAGACACCTTATCTCTAATCAGCCCTGCCTCAAAATAGCTCTTTTCCCTGAGGTGGAGACTCGTCATCCTTTCCCTGCACAGCAGGGCACTGCCCGGCACAGTGAGGCACAGCAACCTGGAGGTGCCTGAGCCCCACTTAGTCAAAGTCAATGAATATGCTTCCTTTGGCTCTTACACAGTGAGATCTCTCTAGGCCATGCATAATTCAGCAACCCTCAAGATGGCTTGCACAGAAACAGGATGTTCCCGTCAAAAAGGACCTCACGGTTTACTTAGATCAACCTGTCATTTTACAGATGGATAAACTGAGACCCTGGGAGATGAAATAATTTGTGCAAGGACACACAGGGAGTCTATAACTGTGCGAAGGGCAAAAGCTCTGGCTAGAGCAGACATTCTCTTTCTCTTGGCAATGCCACCGCACTCATCTGAAAAATGAATGAACGGCTCACGCCCCTGGTCAATTTCCCTTCCGTTGTTAAGGAAATCATTTCCAATGCTCCAAGAGTTTGCGAATCAACACTTTCACAGGCAGCTCTTGTTAAACCCTTTCATTATGAGTCTCTCAAACTTCCTCTTCCATCTTCATAATCCAGACAGCTTTACTTCTGAGGTTCAGTATATGGGCTGCCACTGTTGGTTTTTTCCCAGCTGCTGGAAGAGAATGTTACAATTGGGCAATAGAAGTACTCCGATTGTAGCTTAGAATGGGGTCAGACCAAAATGCCCACCAGTCTCATCAGCTGCTCACTCATGCCAAGGGTTGTGACTCCCAGCGAGGACTTGCCCTCCCAGCGGCCATCTGTGAGATGGCACAGCTCAAACATTCCTGCTGCCACACTTCCTACACGGCTATTTGCAGACTGGGTCCCCTTTGTGCATCCGCTACTCAGTATGGGCTCTGTTGAAAGCTGTATGAGGCACACAAGGTCTAAACGGGTGGGGGCAACCCTGGGGCTTGCAAAGTCTGCAGAAAACCAGGCAAAGTCATGGGGGTGAAGAACATAGACAAAGGGCTGAACTGTGCTATTGGGAAAATGTCTGGTTCCAGCGACTTGAAAGAGTTTTGTTTCAGGTTGTTGGTATCCATGGCTATTGTGCAGGAGACTGAAGAGAAAGAGCTAAGAGACAGAAATTTAATTTCAACTCCCTCTCTTTTCTCCGTGACTCTCATCTCTCAACTGTTCCCATTTATTTCTTGCATGAGTCACTTGGGCTGGACGTATCACAGCTTTTAGGTGGAAATTGGTCCTTAGCTGTTCTTCATATGTGGGATTTCTCTCTTCTAGCTAGACTCCACGCTGCCCTCCAGAAAGCCAAGAGCTTTGTAATTCCCAGGGGGCCCCTACCATACAGTAGGGCACACAGCAGGTGCTTAATAAATAGTTAATAACTATGTCCTACTGGGTCAGCATCACAATTCTCACTTTGTGCTCAAGCCAGATCATGCCATGGCAGGCCTCATTTTACTCATGAGAAGGCGAAAGGGCAAAGAAAAATGACCATCTAAGGTTTACACAAAGTGAATGACAGAACCAGGCCTCAATCCTAGGCCTTTTGAAAATAAATTCAGCTGTATTTATCTATCTGTTATAAAAATATGATAGAAAATGTGCTGAAGACCTTTAGGCTGAAGTCAGTGAAAGGGGAAATAGTATTAGCTCATTGCTTGAGGGGTCTTATAATATTCATGTCAATTTTTTTAGAAGGACATTTTAGCTGATATGTCCTTAGCTTAAAACATGAGTTACATAAACATTCTCATACATTTACGTAATTATAAAAATATGAATTCTAGCAGTTCAGTCACAATCAATTGTTTAATCAGAATAAAAATAGATTCCTTTTTAGCTGAAGAACTAAAAGTAGAATGTAAATTAATACCTAGTAAATGAGATATCTCTGTGAGGTAAGACCCTGTTCTAATATCAACTCAACACAGAGTTTGGAGGTCTTGGTAGCATGCATATTGATGTTTAAAGATCATCCTAGCAAAGGAACATCATTCAAGCATTCATTAAGTGCCTTCCTGTGTACACAGCTCAGTTCTAACTGGCCTTGTAGTTTTGCCATTAACTAGCTATGGGATCTTAGGTATACACCGAAGGACTTTTTGAATGCCAGTCAAGTGCCAGGAACCTTGAAATACACGTTACATACATTGTTTCATGTGGTCCTCATGCAGTCTTATGATTTACAAATAAGGACTCTGAGGATCATTAACCCATTCAAAATCTCACAGCTAATAAACGGCAAATCTGGGATTTGACGCAGATGTTAGTGACTCTAAAGCCCATTCCTTTCCTGCTCTGCCCAAGCCTCTTAGTCCTAGGTTGTGTTATTATTACCTATGGAGTTTTTATAGAATACTGATGCCTGGGTCCCACCTCCAACTAATGACATCAGAATAGCTGGGAGCAGAACTAGGAGTTTTGAAAACCTCCCTATAGGAATTTTAACATGAAACCAGGGTTCAGAACCACTATACTACCTCTGCCTTGCATCAATTTCTTCAACTGTAAAACAAGGAGTGTAGGCAGACATCTCTAAGACCCTTTCTACTTCTGTAGTCACCAGAACTGTGATGACAGTGGTATGGGGACAGCAGCTGCTTGAGAAGCCCCAGTTGTACTTGGAGTAAGCTGTAATCAGCTGCATGACAGATACTCTCTCGACTTTCTACAGAAGTGTAGGCTAAGAGTGAAGCTGATTAAACACGCAGGGATGAGACTCTCTAAAGCACACAATTTATTTCATATATTTATGAACAAGGCCCTAAAGCTCGAGAGAGATTCCACATGCCATCCTTCTCTCTTTCTATCTTCTTTTCAAGTATCAATCATAGTTATTTAGTGAAATTCCTATTGCTCAAAACTACTTTAGTGCTACCCCTCTATAACAGCACATCAAAGTCTTTTGAAAATGTTCATAGCCTTTAACCCAAAATTCGTCTTATAGAAATCTACTCCAAGGAGGTTAATAAAAAACAGAAAAAGCTTTATGAAAAAAGATGTTCATTGCAGTATTATTTATTACAGTGGAAAACTGACAACCACTCAGATATCTAACAATAGGGAAATGATTTAGTAAATTATGATATAGCCTACTAGGTGGAGAAATGGCCATTGTGAATAATATTTACATACAGACTTATTTTTTTTAAATATTTTATTTATTTATTTGACAGACACATCACAAGTAGGCAGAGAGGCAGGCAGAGAGAGAAGGGGAAGCAGGCTCCCCGCTGAGCAGAGACCCCAATGCAGGGCTCGATCCCAGGATCCTGGGACCTTGACCTGAGCCAAAGGCAGAGGCTTTAACCCACTGAGCCACCCAAGCGCCCCTACATACAGACTTTTAAGAGATGTGGGGAAATATTAACATTTATGTTATAATATTGAATGAAGAATGTAGGGTACAAAATTACATAAAGTTAATCTATTAGTAAAATTGCATAGAGTTATGTCACTATGCACTTGCTTTTGTACATTGAAAAAAGATGAAAAGTACTAGCATGCAAAGGTTAAAATACCTGAAATTGTTTTTAACTCAATTCCAAATGTTTGAAGAACAGAACAGAAAAGTGGTTCTGAAGCAGGCCCCGTCCAGAAAAGTTTTATATATGGCCATAGGCTTCTAGAACTGTATAGGCATAGGACTTACCAACAGCAGAGGAGAAACAGGAAACCACAGGCCACATGGTTCTTTCAGGCATGGGAAACAAAGGTAAAATTTACAGAGTCAGGATAAGGGGTAAGAAGCTAAGAAAACCCAAAGGCCAAAATCAACTCTCCTTTAATCTAGAAAGGCATCAAGAAGGAAATGTGATTCACGAGGGGTAAGTCAGTGAGTTAAGGGCCCTGGTGGCGATTTTCGAAGCATTCTCATAGTCTGTGGTTGGCAGGACCCTCCCACGCAGGACCCTCCCATGCAGGGCCACAGGCAGGTGCTCCGCGCTGTACCCCTACCGCGCCCGAAGCGGGAAATGAGCCTCAGGCGGCTGGCGTGACCTGCGTGCTCATAGGCGGCGGCAGCAGGGCCCAGAGCTCTGCTGCCTCCTGCTGCTGCCAGGCCTAGGCCACTCGCAGAATGGCGGGAGTCCCAGGGCGGAGGCAGCTCTGCACGAGCAAGGCCCTCCGGTGCTGGCGGCGGTCGGTGCGTTCGGGGTTACCCGACCTGCAGGCTCAAGGTAGGGACCCACTGTACTTCTGGGAAGCGGCGACCTGGAACCGAGCTCTGGGCTGCTTAGCAGCCTGAGACCGCAGTCCTGCCCGGTCCACTTGAGGCTGAGTCTCCCCACCAAACTGGTGCACAGCATGGGGGAGGACGGGGCTCTGGGCCCGCCACTGGGGGCCCTCCCTCCCGCTGGGGCCCTGCGGACTTGCCTTTGGCATTGGACCCCGGCAGGCAGACGAGCTTTCGTCCCCTAGCCTAGCCGAGGATCCTGTGTCTGTGTTCCTGTGCTTTGGTGCTTGGTTTGCCCGTTCTTACAAAATTGAACTTCGTACTTGTGCAAACAGCCGGTGTTTGCTCAGCAAACCAAGCAGCATCAGAGGATTGCAGGTGGCAGGCAGCAGGCTTGTGGCCCCCGTGAAAGGCCTGGATTTCCAGATGGGAGGTGACCCAGGAGGCACCTCCTGGGGATGCTGGCCACTTGAGCTGAGCCCCTGAACCCTGCCCTCAACCCTAAAGGTTCCTTAAGCTCCTTTAGGCCAAGTTTCATAATGAAGGGTGTCCTGGGCCACAATTTGACCATCCCAGAGCCCTCTTTACCCTTAAGAAGCTAATTTACTCTGGATATTTTATGAGACTGTTGAATCACTGACCTCTACCTCTGACACTAATAATACATTATATGTTAAGTAACTGAATTTAAATTTTAACTTTTTTTTTTAAAGCTGATATAATTTAATAACGATGATAATAAATTTAGGAAGACTATGGTAATTCTATTGTTTTTAGCTCTGGCTCACCCAGATTCTTTTAAATTCAAAATAGGTCCCCTTTTTGCTATTGTTGACTCCAGAAATAAAAAGCAAGCTATTTCAGTTTTTGTTTGAAATACAACTTTGTCCATAACTGAGGATTTCATTTGCTAGATTTGAAAATCTATTCGGAATTTGCACAGACTCCTTTCACCACCACACCTTTTGTCCAAACAGAAGCAAAAAATGGCACTTCTCTTTCCCTTCCACAGACTGCATGTCGCATATCTTACATACACATCAGATTGCTCACTGTTCAACACACCCTTGCTAAGAATCTACTAAATGGTGCTCTCAGATGATGTTTATATTTCCACTTAAAAGGGGAGTTAAAGGGGGGCACCTGGGTGGCTCAGTGGGTTAAGCCTCTGCCTTTGGCTCAGGTCATGGTCCCAGGGTCCTGGGATTGAGCCCCAAATCGGGCTCTCTGCTCAGCAGGGAGCCTGCTTCCCCCTCTCTCTCTGCCTGCCTCTCTGCCTACTTGAGATCTCTGTCTGTCAAATAAATAAATAAAATCTTTTAAAAAGGGGGGGTGGGGTTTAAAGGAATGCCTGGGTTGCTCAATTTTAAGTGTTCGATTCTTGGTCTCAGCTCAGTTCACAACTCAGCTCAGCTGAGTTCACAACTCAGGGTTGTGAGTCCAAGCCCCACACTGGGTGTGGAGCCTACTTTAAAAAATTGTAAATAAAACGGGGTTGGATGTTATCCAAATAGTCAGCAATGGTAATATGTAAGGTCCTTTGCAGTTTTCTAAACTTTTCCTTCTCTGGAATCACAAGATTTTCTTCCTGATTAGATCACTCTGTTGCTCAACAGAGATGCTTTCTCGGATAATTTAACATTATGTCCCTAAACTTTTACCCAGCATCATTTTAAGAAATGTTCGGGTGAAGAACAACTTTAAAATCTCTGTAAAATTTCCATAGACATTATGTTGCCTAATGTAAGAAACCCTTGCCACTAATTTTCACTTGGACTTTAGTACTAGAATAAAGTTGGGCTCTGCTTTCTTTTATCAATTAATGAAAGCCATGGAATGCTTTCACATTTTCCCTTTTTCTTTCACAACCAGGAGTCTCAGAGCGTCTGAGTTTTCAGCTCAATTTCAAGACTCTCTCCTAGCATAGGCTTTCTGGATTTGTTCCCATTCTGTATCCCACCCCCCCGCAACCAGCACCAGATTTTTCTTCCTCTGATTTATTTATCCCATCTTTGAGGCACCTGTATCTTTAGTGATTCTCCTGAAAACTTCTCAGAAGTGAGAGGCAATTATTCTAGATTGCCTCAAAATGTTCTTGCAATCTGCCTTAAATGGCATATGCAATCACGTTTCATTTTGGCCTGCGTTTGGGTGACATTCACTAGCAAGACTACCAAAGTCCCACCCAGAATTGTGTACCATGCCAGTGAGCCAGGCTCTGCTCCCGCGCTCCCCTCCAGAAAGCCTCTCTAGCTGACCGTGTTACTGTTTGAGTGAGTCACAAGCTTCAGTACTTTCTTGATTAGTAACAACTGACTCGAAGCACACCTTGCAGCTGTGGGTGCCCCACCCAGCACCCGACCCTTGGCGCAGGGCAGCTGCTCTGGGATCCCTGGGACGCCGCAGCTTGTAAATCACTCCTTACTTCCCCTCGACTAGTAGCACAGATTTCCTCAATTTCAAGAGTCGTGAGTGTGCAGCTCATTGTTCAACAAAGCCTAACATCTGTGCTTCCTTCCATCAAGCAGGAAAACTTCTCATTTCCCCCCAAATTTATTTGTTCAGTCAGTTGTGAGGAAAGTTGTATTTTCAAAGTCACTCAAGGAGCAACTGGGAAAAAAAACAAAAAACTCTTTTGGGTTCTTAGGACCCTTAGAGGAAAGGCTGACAGAGAAGGGGAAGGGAAGAACATTTCTTGCAACTCAGGTAAGTGCCAGGTGCTGTACGGAGGACTTGGCAAATTTTTTTTTTAGCCTTCCCTGTAGGCCTATGAAGTAGGCACATTTATACCCATCTTCCAGATGAAAAAACAAGCTCAGAGGGGCTAAAGGACTCACTCAAATTATATCACGATTACGTGGTAAAGCCTAACCAGGATTCTCACCCAGTTTGATAAATGATGGGGTTCATTCCATTTTCAGTATAAACACTGAGTGAGAGTAGAGATTTAACACATTCCTATGGACTGAGCACACAGAGTTCTGTGGTGCAGGCCTCATGCAGGGACTCTGAGACCAAGGTACCTGAGTTCAAAACCCAGCCCTGTCACTAGGCACAGAGATAGATTACTATTTATCTCAGATAAATTACTTAACCTCACTGGGCTCCAGTCTCATCCATCTGTCAAATGGGGATGGTTGTTGTAAGAAGTGATTTAATCCTGGCACAGTCGAAGCATAAAACAGTGTTAACACCCATTCTCCAGTTATTCCTGTTTTATTTTATTACAGGATAGGAAATGGTGCTTTCTTGCCCAAACAATGGTGTTTTTATGTCAGGCTCTCACTTAGAAATCATTCACTTCGAGTGGTAGATCTGATAGCCGGTCATCTTTGGAAACACTCAGGGAGTTTTAAAAAATACTGACGCTTGTGCCCCAGCCCCTAGAGATTCTGATTCACTTGGTCTGGAGAGTAGCCTAGATGTGGGGCCAAAGGGAATTCTTAGCGGTTCTCAAAGTGTGGTCCCTGGCCCCACAGCTCAGTATAACCTCAGAGCTTGCTTGTTGAAAACACAGAGCTCTTGGATCAGATACCTGGGGAGTAGAGCTCCCCAAAACAAGCTCCTAAAACAAGCCTTCTGGGTGATCTGACGTACATGAAGTTCTTAGAACCATTGCTCCAAGGGAAGGAAGTTCTTTGAGACACTCTTTCATCCTAAGTACAAGGTTCAAAGACCAAGGCTGACCTAAAGGTCTTACCTCTTTGTTTACACTGAGCAGTGAGTCACTACTGTCCTTGTCTCCCCAAAACCATAATATGGTGTGGGTCTACTGCCCATCATCTCCCAGTCACAAAGAAAGGCGGGTCTTACTTCTCCAACGAAGACATACAAATGGCTATCAGACACATGAAAAAATGTTCATCATCACTAGCCATCAGGGAGATTCAAATTAAAACCACATTGAGATACCACCTGACACCAGTTAGAATGGCCAAAATAAGCAAGACAGGAAACAACGTGTGTTGGAGAAGATGTGGAGAAAGGGGAACCCTCTTACACTGTTGGTGGGAATGCAAGTTAGTGCAGCCACTTTGGAGAACAGTGTGGAGATTCCTCCAGAAATTAAAAATAGAGCTTCCCTAGAACCCTGCAATTGCACTGCTGGGTATTTACCCCAAAGATACAGATGTAGTGAAAAGAAGGGCCATCTGTACCCCAATGTTTATTGCAGCAATGGCTACGGTCGCCAAACTGTGGAAAGAACCAAGATGCCCTTCAACGGACGAATGGATAAGGAAGATGTGGTACATATACACAATGGAGTATTATGCCTCCATCAGAAAGGATGAATACCCAACTTTTGTAGCAACATGGACGGGACTGGAAGAGATTATGCTGAGCGAAATAAGTCAAGCAGAGAGAGTCAAGTATCATATGGTCTCACTTATTTGTGGAGCATAACAAATAACATGGAGGACATGGGGAGATGGAGAGGAGAGGGAGTTGGGGGAAACTGGAAGGGGAGATGAACCATGAGAGACTATGACTCTGAAAAACACTAGAGGGTTTTGAAGGGGCCGGGGGGGCGGGTGGTGGGAGGTTGAGGAACCAGGTGGTGGGTAATAGGGAGGGCACGTACTGCATGGAGCACTGGGTGTGATACCAAAACAATGAACACTGTTATGCTGTAAATAAACAAATAAAAAATAAAAATAAAAAAAAAGGCGGGTCTTCATCAGAAGTCTTTTTATTAAAAGCTGAAGGACATCAAGCTAAGGTGACCCAGTTTGTATATTTCATGGTATGGATCATGAAACTGTGAACCAAAAACATCGAATTCCTCTGAACCCATATCACCCAGAATCTATTGGCTACTGACCCACCATCATCTCTTCGCTCAGAGCAGCCCAACCACAGGTCTGCAGGCAGTAACACTCCCTCTCCTCTCCTGGGCACCACAGGATGGCCATGACCATCCTTTGCCTTGGGTCCTCTTCCTTCTCTCTGCGTCCAGCATCCTGCTTCCTGGCCCGTGATTGTGGCAGACTTTTCCCTGTATCAGTATACTTCAGGAGGTTTTAGTTGGATCCTCCAGGCCAGATAGCAACTTGTCCCTTCTAATGAGTCTATATAACTCTGCTCTGACCTCTGTCATGACACTCTGACGCTCTCAGGGCAGTGGCTGTCTACTTCCCACTCTTTCTGTAGAGAGCAACCCCGAGAGCGCTCAAACTCTCCTTCACCTGTGTCTTGTTCCTACTCCTTCAGCCATCATTAGTCTCTTCTGAAAATAGACATGTTTGTGTTGAACACTTGCCTTCGTTGCTTCTCCGGATTCTGTGGAACTTGTGATCAGAAGATGTTTCTCTGATGTCATACAATTGATCTTTCATCATCATTAAAGAGAAAAGCCGTTCTGTTCATCTGTGTGTTTTGCTGTTGTGACTTCTCACAGGGAAGAATGTTCATGTTTGTCCCATGCTTTTGTGTAACCACCTGCTGAGAAACTTACAGTAAAAGTTTATAACCTTTAAAAAATTATTTCCTTCTAGATAACTTTGCCTCAGTGTTAAGCGGGTGAACTGAGGTCAGAGTGGTAAAGCAAAGGGCAAAAGAACAGCAGCGGGGAGTGAAACAGGGAAGAAAACAGAAGGGAGAGGTTGTGAGTTAGCAGGCGGGAAGAGGAAGGGAAGCAGTGGGATAGATGGACCCCAGGGGGTTTTGAAATCTAGGCTGAGGAGAAGCTACTGTGGGCAGGTATCAAACTCAGCCTTGGCAATTAAAAAGGGAAGCAAGACAAATCCCATTGCTCTGTAGCAGGAGGAGGGCTGAGGGCAGGGGTGCCGTTCATCAACTACAGAATTTGAGGTCAACCCTCAAAGCTACAAACAGGAGTATTATGTGGCCCCAACATATTCCATGTAGGGAAGCTAGACCCTCCACACAGAATTTGCTAAGCAGTGATGCATAAAACCCAGACCCGTGACCCTGAGCCCATCCCCTGTACAGGGGTGTGGAAAGAAGAGGAGGAAGTTGATGGGGAGGAGAGCAGTGGGACTTGTTTAAGGAGAGTCATCAGTGTGCTGAGAACATGAACCTCCACCGCAAGTGCCAAGTGCAGGGAGGGGCTTCGAGAGAACACTGGAGGAAGGTGGGTGTCTCCCAGGAGGGAAAGGTCATCTTGCCTCCTGGCTGATCAAGGCAGAGCTGCAGAAACTGCAGTCTAGCCCCATGCCTTCACAGGCCTGAGACAGAATGCAGGAAGAGGCTTCTTGGGAGGACTTGACTTGTGTCATCAGGAGTTTAGGGAAAGACTGGAGCCTGCCTGTTATGATGTCTGTAACATAATCGGAAATGCTCCAACACAGGCAGGTGATGCCGCGTGTGTTTGCTGAGCTCTGGCCTTACCCGTACTCCAGAAGCAGCTATCCAAGGATACACAGTTACCTTATCTTTGAGCAACACCAGGGGCTTTCCTAATTAGCATAATGAATGCTTAAAATGGGTTTTACTCTGCAAAATTAAAATTATTCAAGTTGGGTGGATTAGCCAAATATTTACGACTCTTGTCACACTTGCATGGACTAAGTGTAGGTCTGGGGGGCCTGTAGCCCGTGCCCTTAAAGGCACCAGAAGCTTGATCTCTAATGTTCTGTAACTAGGAATTGGTTTGAAGGAATCTGATTGTCTATTGCTAACCCTAGAGTTTATTTGAATCTTGCCTCTATAATACCATGATGTTCCCCTTAGATGAATCTTTGGTGCAAAAACAAAGAGCTTTCATGATAAGCTAGTGACAAAATTGTGAAGGAATAATTAATCCTCATCTACCTCGACATACTGATGGCTACTGTGACTTCTCACTGCCCAACTGCTTAGGACAGTTCCCAAGACTGCAACTTACCTGGAAAAATCTAAGCTCGAGGCTCTGGCTGGTGCTGCCTGGGGCAGGAGAGTGGGAAGGACGGGCTGCGTGTGGATAGTGTGTACCCCAGTTCTAGGCAAAGCAAAGAGGTGCATTCACTTGGGTCCAATGGAGACTGTGGGGGGTGTCACTGCGATAGAGACCCCACCCCAGAAGACGGAGTGAGGGGCTCCTAAAAGAGCTGGCTTTTCTCTGGAGTGTGCCATGGGTGGGGACTGAGGGAAGGGACTGAGGGAAGAGCTGTGGGGAGGCAGCCAGTGACTGGGATGTTTTGTCAGGGGACTGTGTGGTTGGACATGTCCAGAATGCTCCCTGAGGAATGCCTGCCACACTCCAAGCTAGGGGAGTCCTCCTGCCCCTTACCTTGCCACTGGGAAAGGGCCAGAGCCAGCAATGTGAGCATGAGCAGCGGAGTAACGGGAGAATCCAATGGGAAACTAGGAAGCTAACTGCCTTTCTCCCAGCACACCTCTGCCCTTCTGCAGGCTTCAGAATCTTCCTCCGGCCCCAGTGAGGGTGGGAAAAAGCTGTATCCTAGATCAGAGACTACAGCTTGGGTGTGAGACTAGCTTGGACTTTCCATACCTAGAAATGAAATGCTTATTAATACCTGAACGTGACCAGAAAAGCTTGAGGATATGCCCAGCTATTTTACCCAAGGAAGTGGAAGAATAATTCAACAGAGGGACCTAAAAGGGTGGCGATGAGAGATACACTAAGTTGTTTATTTTTTATATGTGGCTGAGTCCAACTTGATCAAGCATCTACACCTTTCATTACTGAATGAACGGGAAGTGGTATTTTTACTATAATTTTCCAAATCATTTATTTTTGTATCTCACTGAGTCGATATCAAGGGGTAGCAAATTAGTTTTCAAGCCTATTCCTTAAAGCCACAGACTAAATAGTAGTGGGATGGAAAGGTAGAGAGGCATGTATTAGTTCCTTACTGCTGTGATAACACGTTACCATAAACTTTGTGGCTGAAAAATGACACAAATTTCTTCTCTGAGTTCTGGAGGTCAGAAATGGGTTTCACTGGACTAAAGTCAAGGTGGAAGCAGGGTTCTGTTCCTCCTGGATGCTCTAGGGAGGAATCTGTTCTCTTGTCTAGCTCCTAGAGGCTGCCTACACTCCTTGGATTGAAACCCCTTCCCCATCTAAAAAGCCAGCGGCAGAGGGAATTCCAGTATCCCTCAGACTCTGCCTCTCCTGCCCCTCTCTTTCACTCAGATGGACCCTTGTGACAACAATGGACTCACCTAGAAAATCCAGAATAATCTTTTTACCTCAAGATCCTTAATCACCTCTGCATAAGAGCAAAATTCCTCTTTGCTATGTAAGCAACATATTTACGGGTTCTGGGAATTAGTGGGAGGCCATCTTGGGGTGGGGAGCATTATTCTGCCTGCCACAGGATAGGCCCAAGTATATCTCTGAGAGCCTTCGCACCCTTACCTACCAGTTAGCATAAAGGTGGCCTTGAGGAAAGAGGCTCTAAGTAATCTTGGGAGAAAGTATATAATCTAAAAAAACAAAACAAAACAAACAAAAAAACCAAATTAAAAAACACCTAATCTGTTCATACCTCAGTTTCTTCATCTGTGAAATTATAGAAATAGGTGTGCTCCTACATTGTCTTCCAAATCTAAACCCCATGCTCCTTTCTCTTTGGCATAATAAGTATTTGATAGAAACTGACTGCTTACCTCAAGAAAATAAATGGAAGTTGTTCTAATGACATGGCTAACCCCCAGCCCTGCCCTGGGCCACGGAGGCTCTGACAGCCTGCACTGTGGGAACCTCAGAGGACGGCAAGCAGCCTTCTGCTTTCCTCCCAGAGTAGGGACCTGGACGCCACAGGCGGGATGTTCTGGCTGACCAGCCTCTCCCAGCAGAGCAATTCATCGTCCTGTCCCTTTCTGCTGAGTCACCATAGAAGGCCTTGAGCAATGGTGCCAATCTGAGACATGGCTGCTGACTCAGAGCTGCTGGAGTGGCCCAGGGAAGCTGCAGGGGCATGAGTCACAGCCCTCCGTACTTCCCCTCTCAAGTCAGCACACAGACTCCTTCCTAGCTCCTCAGAGCCTCGGGCTCTTAGAGCAGCAGCCCTCAGAAGAGGGAGATGGAAGGAACCTCAAACACTGTGTCACACAGGTCCTTCCCAGCAACCTTCCCTTGTCATGTGATCTTGAGTTGGTTTGTGTGTTTTGATTTTCCACCTACTCTGATAAATTGCAGTGTTTTGGTGACCTACTTCCTTCTCTAGTCTGGCCTCAAAGTTAAGGTTCATTTTGCATCCTCAGCCCAATGAGTCTCAGAGAAACACCCAGCTCCCCAGGACTCCTCTAGGTCCCCTTTACTTTCCACTTTCAAGATAGTGTCATCTACCAGCAAGAGCTCTGGGCCATAATCAGGAAACTGGGGCTGCTTCTTCCTGTTCCCTGAGCATCTGGGGGGCCTTCAGCAAGTCACACCATCCTTTTGGGCCACCTTGGTGTTTGACTCTGTTTCCTCCAAAGTCCCTTCCTGTGCCAATATGAGGGGATCAGAGCAGCCATCCTAAAAGTCCTTTTCAGTTCTGAAAGTCAATGGCCCTCTATCACAGAGTTCCTAAATATAGAGAGTAGCTCAGCCTGCCCCTGGTGGCAAGCCTTCTATGGATAAGTCTTTTCCGGTGGCTCACAACTGTCATATCTGCTCCCTCCCAGGAGAGTACCGAATACATAGCTTCATGAATGCCCCTATACTCTGATGAGGATTCCTGTCCTTTCTTGAGCAGGTTTCTCAGTCTCTCTTCTTCCAACCTGGGCTGGACTGTCACCTCTACCCACCAATCCCTGGGAGGTCAGGGGTTGGACTGTGGAGACCCAGCAAGTGAACTGTGACTCTTCATCCATGTGATAAGCCTGTTGTCCTTCCTCCATGAGGTGGGCCTGCCAGACGAGTACTGGTGTCACTCTGTGGGCATAGGGAGAGATTCCTGCCTATTTGGTGATCTTGAGGACAGATGCTGTTTGGTGGATGGATGTCACCTCTGTCCTTGGAGCATCTGGACCCCAGGGTCCCCAGAATGCTGTGTCCCCTTGCCTCAGCCCTGGCCACACTTCACCAGGGACTCCTTGTTTCCAGAACCTTCTTGGCTCCTTTCAACCACAAAGATGCTCTCTGGAACTCGCTGTGGTCTTTTGCCACATCCATTCAGTTGGGTTCTCTTGTTTCCCTGAAAAAATGAACAACCCTTTTCTGCTCGTCCAGCAAAGAAATCTACCTTTTATTTATCACATGGGCTCAGGCACTGCCCTCACCTTGAAAGAAGGAAACTGAACACAAATTATCTGTGTTGTAAACTAGCTTCCCCTTCAGTCCAGACCCCAGTGCAGAGATGGCCTGCGTGAGCCGGGCTCTCTTCCTCCTGGGTGTGTGCTTAGCTGCAGAGGAGAGAGAAAGGCCTATTGTTCAAGCGTAGCTGGCGCTCTCCATCAGGCCACGGGCTGGGTGTTCCCCCTGGGACGTGGGAAAGCAGCCTTCAAGATCCCATCATCTCCTGCCTGTGCTCTGTTTGCTTTTGTTTTTGGTCTTTCCTTCTCTGCTGTGTGCCTTTGCCAGGCACTCGGTGCCTCTCTAGTGCTTATTTCTTCCTTTAGCGTTGCACAGTGAATGCCTTTTGTATGCTTCTGACGTTGCTTACCCTTCATGAAGCAGAGTGAATGTCTCTCCCACCTACCAGGCCTGCTCCTGGCTGGCCAGTGGATCAGCGGGGCCTAGAGAATGAACAAAGGCACATTTGGGGGAGCTTGGGGGTAGGGCCTGGGTCTGGAATGTTGGGTCTCCTCTGCCTGGATTCAGAAGGAGGGCTGCTGCTTCCCAGAGAGCTGGGGGTGAGGTGAGGCTTGGGGGTTGGTGGTTGAGTTTGGCCTTCTGGTCCTACCCTTGTCTGCTCAGTATCCAGCCGGGCTCAGCCTCTGAGAGAGAAGCATGGCAGGAGGAGCCAGGAAATTCTAGTTGGGCCCGCCTCTGCCACCTTATGACCCAGGGTGAGCCTCCCTTCTCTGTCCCAAGTGGGGCAGTAACTCCAGCCCCACCCCCTGCTTCCCGGGGCTGATGTGAGGATCGAACACAACACTCTGTGAGAAGCAAAAGCCCTTTGTGAGTCAGCGGTGGGAGTCATTGCTCTGTCTTTCCCCATTATTTATCAGGCCGCCCCTCCACCCCGGGCCCCATAAGCATCTTGTGAGCTCGTGCTGCCCCCTAGTGCCCAAAGTGCTCCTCAGCCTGCATTTCTTTTAAAGTAAATTTCTATTAAATTTCTATTAAAATCCTAAAGAGTAATCCTGATGAATATGCAGTAATGGGCCCCGGATCGTACCCATTTTTATATCGATTCGTCATAAAATTTAATTTTAGATACCATTGTAATGGAGCAAGTGGCCTACGAAGAAAAAGGTGCCTACTGCAGCCCTAGACTGGAAGGGGGAGTGTGTGTGATCTCCGTGTCCCCCATCTTGCTCCCCAGGGGCTGGCTGGGGCCTGATGGTGGCCTTTCCCCAGAAAGGCCCATGTTCCCCACGAGATGCCAGGGATGGGGAGGAACACGTGAGAGAGCAAAGCACTTGGCTCTTCTTCAGGCTTTAAAACTTTTAAATCCCCAAAGATGATGAAAGGCCTTGATAAATCGCTATCTTTCTCTTTGCTGATAATGAGACAATGCTAGTTGGCCTGGAGAGAAGTTAGAGCTCCTACAGATTAGAAATAACAAGTGAGGGCACCTGGGTGGCTCAGTTGATTAGGTGACAGCCTTCCCCTCGGTGGTGGTCCTGGGGTCCCGCGTCAGGATCCCTGCTCAGTGGGGAGTCTGCTTCTCCCTCTGACCCTCTCCCCTCTCATGCTTTCTCCCTCTCTTGCTCTCTCGCTCTCTCTCAAGTAAATAAATAGGAAAAAAAGAAAAAGAAATAACAAATGACCAGTAGCTGCGAGGTTCCCTTCTTTATGAGAAGCCTCCTCACACAAGTTCTCACAAGACTGCTCACTGCAGCCCGGAGGTAGCAACTGCTTTTATTTTCAGGTGAGGAATTTGAGGTCTCAGGGTCACGTGTGGGTCAGAGGGGAGCAACAACTTGAAACCGGGTGTTCTGGCTTCAAAGCCCTCACCTTCTCACCACACTGAGTGCTTGGAATTGAGTTCCCCCAGCCTTGCAGGATGAGAACAGTCCACAAGGTGGGGGAGGAACCCACTGCACACAAAAAAGTAACAAGCCTTTCCCTCCCTACCTGTGGAATGAAATAATCTGGTCAACAGTCCCCCACCAGTCATGATGAATGGTAGACTGAAAACTCATGCCCTTTGACCTGGTTAACCACTTTCCTTTTCCTTTCTCCTCTGATAGATTCCTTCACAGCATTCAACATTCCAGTAACTCTTTACTTCCCTTACCAGCTTTTTCCCAGGCCTCTGAGGAGTTTCCTTTTAGACTCAGCTTCCTGTCATTGGGACAGGGGTGAAAGGTTGCTGGACTTCTGGAACTTTCACCCCGTGTCCTCCCCTCCTGTTCTATGCCCTCTCTCTCCTCCTCCTCCTAAGCAGGCAGGATGGTAAGCATCCAGGGATTCACTGCCCAACTGAGAATTTTGTCCACTGGTGCCAAATATCGTCCTGCTTTGAGGGAACCAGAGAGCACAACCCCGAAAAGCTTGGAGGGGGCCTGACAGTGGAGGGGCAAGTGGACAGCTCGTCACAGAGGCCTGGGGGACCCAGGAAGGCAGTCGACAACCCATCATGGGAACTGCTAGTTCCAGGACTGGGTTTTCTGACACCCACAGTGCCGAGAAGTGACCTGAAGGCTTGCTTCTCTACCCGCAAGAGACAGGTACATTCCAGCATGTGTGCAGAAAGCCTTCTTCCATATCCTCCATCCCTGGGGTGGAACTAAGTGAAATTATACCTGGTTTCTTACCTGATCTAGGAAATTCCACATTTTACAAACCTCTCTTGTGTGCCTGTCCCTGACATTTTTGCCTATGGCACTGCAGTTAGCCCTAGCAAAAGCCTGTGAGGCAGGGGTTCTTTGCCTTGTAAATCCCGGTCCAGAGAGCTTCAGAGAGATTTAGCTGAGATCACAAAGCTCACAGGGAGAGTACCAATTCAAGGCATGATATAAGCTTCAGAAACACTGTTGAGACTGTAGTTTGCCTGACCCCACACACCTCTGGATGCTTTTCTTCTTTGGGGCTGAAGGGAGCCCCATGTAACATGTTAGGGGGTGCCTGTGAGTTTCCTATCAACTGGATTTATACTTTGGTGACTTAGTGACACATGCATGTGCCTGCCATCAGCACTGGCCTTTGTTCCGGTTTCCTGTCTCCTCCCGCCCCTGCACGTGGAGGTCAAAGCATGAGGGTCAGTCCCTGTGGCCGCATTTGTCTGTCTCCCACAGACGTCTGGGAAGCATGGGGCAACTGACCCAGATAAGCACGGGAGAGAATATGTGCTTTGGAGCAGGTGGGGTTAGGTTTAAATTGAACATCTGCCATATTTTGAGGAAAAACAATGCCGTTTCTAGGATCGGGTGAGGGCAGGGATGAGGAGGAGGGATGGAATCCTGGGGTCTCAGCCTGCTTCTAAGAAGAGGAAGAAGCAGGTGACAGGGCCAGCCCTCTCCAGAACCACAACCGACAGGACACTCCTGCCCAGAGATGGGGACCAGGGCACTGCCGGTCACTGGTAATCCACAGCTTCCGGGACGCACCTTGCGGAGCCCAGATGAGACTCTGTGGCTCCTGTTCCCCAGTTTCTCTCCCACACTCACTTTTAAGGCTCCCGGTGTCGGCCAGAGGGAACTCTCCCTGGAAGGGGATGACACGCTAGTGTCAAAGCGAAGCAGCATGTAATGCGGGGAGGGCCCTGGTACGGAGCCCACCAGAACCTAGGCTCTGTGCGTGCTTGTGTGGCCTCCGTTTTCGCATCTTGAACACACAGTAGCTGATATGATATAACAGTGACTCACACTTCCGTAGGGCTGCTCTTAGCACTTTTTACACGAGTTAACTCATTTACTGCTCACAGTAACCTGATTCTCGTTTTCCTGGTGACGTGGCCTGTAGGTCAAATCACCTGCCCAAGGTTACAAACCCGGACTTGAAACTCAGGCAGCAGCATCCCTGCTTTTGACCTCCACATGGCGCCAGCTCTTATGGTAACAATGGGGCCTTTCTCTGGCCCCTAGCAGGGCCAGATTAAGAAAGATCATGCTTCTGAAGCTTCCGGCATGAAGCAAGGACTCAGTTCATGCTCTTGTCCTTCCCCGATCTTTGGGTTTGAGAGGAGTGTGCCACAGCCTACGTCTCCCAGGAGGGGTCTGTCTTGCACATATACACGGTCAAGCAGTATCTGAGGGACAAATGGAAGGGCAGATTTGGATAAGGTCAGAGGTGGTAGTTGGGGCAGGTGGGAGGGGTGGGCACTAGAAGTCGAGGCCTATATGTGAGGCCAAGGTCAGGGGGCTAAAGCTGTGGCAAGTGAAGTGGTTTTCCTGGGGCCTCCCTGCCTGTTCAGGCATCACCAGGCTGACTAGGGGGTTGACGTCCTGATGTGGGCTTCAGCTGTTAGCCATCCTCATAGGGGTGTGTGAGTGTGTGTGTGTGAAACTGGATCCAGCACGGAGGACTGGGGGACGGGAAGGACGCACTCGCCCCACCACCCCTCTGTTGCTGAGAAATATGTGAGGCTACTCATGGCGGGAGGGGCAGTGTGGTGGTTGGGACAGGAGGCTGGTGTAAGGAAATAGAGCTGTCCTGTTCCAGGCTGAAGATAGCCCAGGACCACACCCAAGCTGCGGCTGCTCCACCCCTGCTCTGGCCTGCGTCAGCCAACCATGGACACAGGCAGAGTACTTCTTAGAACTGGCGGAAGAGGTTCTGTAGGGGCAGACAGAGCCCAGCTCTCTGATGGAAGGTCTCCAAGCCATCCTAGTCCAATTCAGCCAGACCCCGGCTTCACCAACACAGGCTGTCTGGGCTGCGGTTATGGAGGTGGATTCCTTTCTGTTTATCAAGATCACACTGGCCAAGGCCAGGTGTACCCGGGCCAAAACAAGCAGACCTTGACCCGGCAACATACCAACCCATTGGTTTCACCATGTTCTCCCTGAATGTCCCTCAGTTCGGCTGATACATCACGATCGGGATGGTTTACCGTGACTAAAACCAACTGCCCCCCCGCCCGCCCCAAGCCCGTCCCCCTACCCCAGCACATGCCAGCTTCAGCCATTTCTGTTCATAGGCGCAGCCTGCGTGTTTATGCAAAGTGAGGTGGGTTTTTTCCCCTACAAGGTGGAGGCACTGAATCCCCATTGCTTGGGATGTTTTGGGAGTAGTCACTTAAAAATCCTACCCACTGCTTCAGTTTGCTCTGCTCTTTGAGAATATGTCCCAGCTCTAGGAGAGGTTAATCCACTGTGCTTGTTTTATTTTGTGTGGCCAGCTGAACAGGGCTTTTCTTCTTCAAGATTTGCAAAGGATAGTCAAGATCCTGCTTCAATCACTGGCATTTCAGAAGGGTTCTTGAAATAACAGAATGGTTGCTTTGCAGTGTCGACATTTTCGTCAGTGAATGTTTATGAAGTGCCCACGCCGGTGTTGTTTGCCAGTTCTGAACCCAGATAAGAGGGAAGGTTCTTTTTTCTGTTGCAGAGGGAGGCTTGGTCAGTAAATTGCATTTCTTCTAACTTCTGAAGGCCTTCCTTTTCCTGAGAGGGGGGTGGGGGAGTCATTTTGTTTTTGCAAATGAAAGAGTAAAGTTTTTGCTAATGCATTGTATTTCTTCACTTGTCACTTGGTTTTCCAGATGGTGCTTTGTTTTCTGAAACCCTCAAATCACCTGTCTTTGCACTAAAAATAGTCAAACACTGTTAGAACTCATACTGTAGCAACTTGTGAATTCAAGAGATAGTTTCAGTTTTTCTAACCCACTCTCTCTCTTTTCATCCACTCCACCCAAGAACAAATCATTCAAATCCTGCATGGCTGGAATGAGTCCCAGGGAGGGAGTCCATCACTGACCAACTTCTCTAGCCTGGGCGATCTTATACTGACCCCTTGTGGTGAGCACAGCGTGGGCTGTGTCCTTGTGGAGGGCAGGGGCTGCTGGGCTGGTCTTAAAGAGCAGGTGGCAAAAACAGCTTGTGAGGTCCCGAATTGCCCCAGGGTCCTCGGGCACTCAGTGCCATCATATGTGCTCTCCACAGTGAAAAGGCTCGGGCCTGTGGACTTGGCTTTACCTCTTGTTTGAGACACAGTAAACCAGATTGCCTCAACAGAGTAAGTCATTCCCTGGGACGGAAAGGTGCGTTACCCGTTCTAGGCCTTAGCAGGAGCTTTTAGCCAGAGCACAAGCTCCTTTGGCTGGGCTTTAAATCACCTCGCTCTTCTCAGAGCCTGGCCCGTTGCCCGACACTTGGTAAACACTCCACAAATCCTTGCAAAGTAACTTCTGTTAGTCTCTCATCAACAGTCCTTTACTGACCACTTACTGTTTGGGGTCCTTGGTTAAACCTAGGGATATGAAAACGTGTAAAGGACAGTCCCAGACTTGAGTGTAGTTGGGAGAATTAGGCCAGGCACAAGAGATAACACTCACCGGCATGGCGGGATGTGCTTTCATGGCTCAAGGAGGAACAACCGGCAGCGAGAGGCACTAGTGTTTGGGGAAAAGGCAGAGCCACCTAGGACACGACATCAGAGTCAGTCACTCGGATTGGGGATTGGGATTTTACTTTTAGTAAAATCTACCAAGTACCCCTCCTACCCTGCGCCAGCGTCCTTTATGTACATCATTAATTCTCACAATACGTGTGCCGGGAAGTGTTTCCATCGTCTACCAGGGGATGAAGGAACTCAGGCTCATGGAGCTAAGCAGTTCTGCCCAAGGCCACACAGCACTGAGCAGGAGCACCAGACTTCTGATGCAGGTCGATGGAACACCAGAACCCGTGTCCCCTTTCACCACCCTCTCCGCCAAGGAGGAGAGGTCGGGAACCTTCCCAAGTACCTTGGAGAATTATTTGAAGCATCTTCCAAAGCCAGATGCTACAGCTCCTAGGAGGCAAAGGCCAAACTGGTGGCCTCAGGTTGTCTGAGTGCAACACTGAATGGGGTGGTGGTGAAGCTGCTGGGTTCATGGGGCTGATCCCAGGACCTGGCCAGCCTGCAGCCACAGAGGTCACATTGGGCTCAGGTATGGGCATAGGCATGCCTCCATTGGACTAGTTCCCAGTGGCACACAGCTGATAAGCAGCATCCACTGCTAACCTCCAAAAGACCTCTGATGCTTTATAAAGAAGCCAAAGCTTCCAGGCTTGAATATAGAAAGATTTAATAACAGTGGGACTCTAGAAAAGCCACGCAGGTTGGTGCACAGTAGAGTGGTTAAGGTTATGGACTCTGGAACGAAGTATTTGGGTTTGAATCATGGCTAAGCCACTTACTAGCTGTGTGAAATCACCTTTCATGAGTTCTCCCCAACATACCCCGTAGGGTTTTTGAAAGATGTGAAATGAGTTAACATACGTGAAACACAGTGCTTATGTAAACAGGCATCTCTGTCTTTATTTTTCTCCCAGCAGAACTTAGCAAAGTTATGTACCCTTTGGGTTGTCATCCAGGATTCAAGTCTGGATTAAGGATTTAAATGAGGCTTAAGTGGACACGTCTAAAGACATTAGTGATCCTTTGGAAATAGACAAATCCTTATTGTGCTCAGAGTACAACTTGCCAGTCAGCTGGTAAGAGATTTAGAGAGAAATCTTTCACAACTAGCCAGAAGTGACCTCTAATGGGCGGAAATACTTATTGCTAATTCGTACTACAAACTAAAATGTTCTTGTAAGGGAAGGACAGGCTGTTGGGAGTATGGGAGCTGATCATGGGTGAGGAAGGTTGTCATGGGCCAAAAGGAAACTGTTGTGAGAAGCCCTATACATTGGCATTGTGGTGACCTTGACCTTTAAAAGTCACTCTATCTCCTCTACAGCCAGTGCTGATGAGAAAGCCCAAGGGCTTCTCATAACACACTCCTGTTGTGAATATTTTGCAAAGTCACATAGTCAAGAATAGTCTTAAAAATATTCATCAGTCGGTTAAGTGGCGGACTCTTGATTCCGGCTCAAGTCATGATCTCAGTCTTTAGACTGAGCCCTGCATTGGGCTCCATGCTCAGCATGGAGTCTGCTTGAGATTGTCTCTCCCTCTCTCTCTGTCCCTCCCCGACTTGTGCTCCCTTGAGTGTACTCGATCTCTCTCTAAAACAAATCTTTAAAAAAAGTATTCATCTCAAAGGACACAGGAACTAGCTTAAAAGCAATTCTTATTGGCCACATCTTGGATAATTATAACAAAATAAATGATGGTAATGGGTTATGACCCATAAGATGGGTACACACTGAAATACATAAACAAATGAGTAAATGAAGAAGGGAAAGCTCTTCCTTACAGTGGGATTCCAACTAATAAATATGGAAGGAATGCTGGAATTAGAAAATCATTTTCAATAAATGTTTCAGGCTAAAATCAGTGGATGCTAAAATTAGTAGGCAGAATGATGATGAAAACCAGTATTTATGTGATCTCAAAATACCTCTTCCGTAAGGTACTATAACTTATAAAGGGGGAACTAATAACATTTAAGTAGAGAACACTGGTAGACACCACCTTCATCAATGACCAAAGTTAACGCCATCAGTCATGGAACCAATCAACATGAGCCTCCTAATCTGATGCACTGAGGAAGATACAACCTCACTTCTGTTGTACTCCTACCAAAAACACAAAACCTGAGTCTAATCATGGAACACCGGGCAGACCTCAATTAAAGAGCATTCTACAAAGCTCCTGGTTTACCCTGGAAGGAAGGAGCAAAAGAACTCTATAGTGATGGAGTAGAATTGGAGGCTTCATATGAAAGGACGTAGAAATGATGATACCAAGTAGCAATGAGCCTACCTTCTGCCAGAATTTGGTCCCTCACTAACAGGAACTTGTATTTCTTAGAGGAATGGCTTGTTCCGGGGTTGAAGCAGAGAAAGTACAAGGCGAACCTGGACTATCTTGTACGAGAAAGTAACATAATGCCCAAAACTAATGGGGACATATTGAAGGGTCAAAGGAGCTAGCCTACAGGAGTCTCCGCTGGCCTAATTTGGGATGATGTCAGCATCACAATGAGAGAAATTTTTTTTTTTTTAAGATCTTATGAGTCTATAGATACTTGAAATAATAAGAGATGAAGGGAAAGCTCTCTTCATAGAAGAATGCCAAACAACAAATGTTTAAGCAGCTAGAAATAGAAAAACCACCATTTTCCAACTACTATGGTTAAAAAAAAAACACACAAAAACTTGATTCAGGTAAGACCATTAATGGATGCTGAAGCCATGGGTGAAAACTGTCAAGGAACAGGGAATTCACTCAGTCTTCATGTATAACCCACAGAGTACAGATTAAAAGTACCTTTATAATGGAGTACTATGGTAGACACCACCTTAGTCAAATGACCAAACTTAATGATAATGGGACAAATTGACATGTGCCTGCTAACTGATACACTGAGAACACAGTATCATCTATGCAGTGTGCCTACCAAAAATGTTTAAACATGGATCTAATCATGGGGAATTTTCTAGACTAATGCAGTTTTGGAGATAGTAAACTAAATACAATATATAAACTTTGGACCCTGCATCAACCAACCAACCCCCAGTTATAAACAACAATTACAACAATCTGGGAAATTCTAAGATAACTCTATATTACATATCTGTGTCAATGTTAAATTTCCTGTGATGACAGTTGAGTTGTGGCTATGGGGGCAAATGTCCTCGATCTTTGGTGATATATGTTAGAGTATTTAAGCGTGAAGTAACGTAAATGGTTCAGAAAACAAAAATATGTGCTACATATTCATATATATACATACACCCAGAGAAATCATGCATGTATAGAAAAATATAATTACTAATGAACCTTGGGTAATGAATATAAAGGTACTGGTTGTTACTACTCTTAATTTCCTTAGAGGTTTGAAATGTATCAAGCTATAATGTTGGAAAAAATAAAGCTCTTCAAAACAAAAAAGGTCGAGGTCATGAAAGACAGACAGACTGAGGAATTATTTCAGAAGAAAGTAAATTAAAGGCAATACGTGATTCTAGATTGGATCCTGGACTAGAAAAGGGCATTGGTAGGAAAACTGGTAATATTTGACTTGATTTATAATTTTTTTTAAATTTCCTGACTTCGATAATCATACTATGGATATGTAAGATAAAGATCCTTATTTTTAGGGAGTAAACGCTGAAATACAGGTAAGGGGACATCATGACTGCAACTTACTCTCAAATGTATAGGAAAATCCAGTACACACACATACAGAGGGAGAGAGAGTAGTGAAGCAAGTTGGGAAATCTGGGTGAAGGCTACACAGGAATTCTTTGTACCATTTTTGCAACTTGTATTTTGTAAGCCTGAAATTATTTCAAAATGAAAGTTAAAAAAATGTTCACTTCAGTTTTTTTCGACTTGGTTTTCTTATGTCACTGCAGTGGGTTGAATAGTGTCCCCCACCTCCCCCAAATTCATTCCATCTAGAACGTGAATGTGACCTTATTTGGAAATAGTGTCTTTGTGGCTGTAATTAGATGAGGTCATACTGGATTAGGGTGGGGCCCAAATCCAGTGACTGGTGTCCTTATAAAGAGGGGAGAGGACATACACACAGAGAAAAAGGCCACGTGAAGATGGAGGCAGAAAATGCAATGACATGGCTATGAGCCATGGAATGCCAGGGACAGCTGGGAGCCATCAGCGGCTAGAAGGAGTCAAGGAAGGATTCTTCCCTTGAACCTTCAAGGGGAGCACGGCCCTGCCAACACCTTGATTTCAGACTTGTAGCCTCCAAAACTGTGAGAGAATCCATTTCTTTTAAGCCAGCAAGTATGTGGTAATTTGTTACAGTGACCCTAGGAAGTTAATAGTCACCCACCTGCTTAACACAGTGGCTCTCTGGTCTACAGGTCACCACAGTCTGGCATCCACAGGCCTCTGACAATGCTAAAATGGTGATACCACTGACTGACCATTCACTACAGTCTAACACTGTGCTAAGTGCATCACATACTTACATCATGTCTTTTAGCCCTCGTACCATCTGAATACAGCAGACTCAGTGACTCACTCTTCAGATGGGAAATGGAAGTTTGGAGACGTTAAGGAGTATGTACAAAATTAGATAAAAACACTGACCGCAGTCCGACTCCTTAAGTCCACGATTGCCTGCACAAGCTTCTCTGGCCACACAGGGCTGGTGTTCCCCCCAGCATGCACTCTACAGTCCCCCTCTTACGCTACTTTAGTATTACATTGCCTTTCCTTCTTGGCCTTTCAAACCCTTTCCCATCCCAGGCACCCCCCCGTGTTCCCTGTTCTCTGTGAAAACTTTCCAGGGTCTTTTAGGCCACAGGGGTCCCTCTTCCTTCTTTAAACTCAGCAATCATTATACTGCTTGTCTGGCCGTAAACTATACTGAAGATTATTTTGGATATTATTTGGATTACTTTGGATGTTATTTGGCTTTTTGAAAAATGGCCTCCAACTGGAAAGCAAGAACCCTGCAAGCAGGTATTAATTATAGATATTTGCCACATACTTAGCCATCGAGACTTTCTCTGCCTTTATTTCTCTAGGTAGAAACCTATCATGGTAGCCCTCATCAGGTTAAGTGTAATTATGGCGACACCTGACATTTGCAATTTGACTATTTTCAAGTAAGTCGAAAATTAATTTGCTCTTCATTTCACTTGTGTGGAAAATATCATCTGCCAGGACTAACCAGTTTCAACATGACATCACTGTACATTGTTAATCCATGTTGCAGTAATTATTAAATGAATAAGACTTGGTTTGCTTGAGAAGATCCAAGGAAATAACACATTTTGAGCAGGAAGTTAGTTTTGTAATTTAGGGTGGAAAATAATGAAACTCATGGTGGCTTAGATTTATGATGTGCCTTGTCCTTGTGCTGTGGACAAAGATCTGATGTGTCAAATGCTCTGTATAAAGACAGGACAAATCCACTGGCGGGGTTTTTCCACAAGTGCTCCAGCAATAATGCAAAAGCTCGTCAAAGGAGAAATTCCAATTTGAAAAGGTTAGCCATAGAATACTGGTCAGCCAGTAAAGAGAGGTTGGGCACAGTATGCATACGGCCACTTTCATAGACGTGGAGATTTGTGTAGGTCTTGGATTATCCTCTGTGACATCAGGGGTCTACTGCAAAAAGACCAGGCAGGTAACACCAATGAGCAAAAAGAGCAGGATTCAAGAAAAATACCACTGTCAGCACACTGACGGATGCAAACTGACAGCTGGCTTCAGCGGCGTCAGTGCTATGATTAAGAGGGAATAGAAGGAGCTATGATGCACTGGTGTGTGTGCACCCCAACCAGAGAGCTACTTGGGGCCAGTCAGTGGATGCCAGGGATTGTGGATCTCATATATTTTTTAAAAAGAAGCTGGAAGTTTAGGTTTTTATGTGACTATTTCCAATTAAAAAATGTAGCAGCTAGTTCATTTAAAACTAACAGTGCACAAACCAAATACATGCGCAAGCTAGGATTTGGCCATGGCCTACCAGTTTGCTACTCTTAGGCTGTTGTTTACAGGTCTCTGGTCCCCGTTTTGAGCTCCAGGAACCTAGAACCCTGTGAAAGGAATACATAGATTCATAGAGGGGCAGTTGGATAAAGAACACATTGAAAGTTGAGGGCTTAAAAACATCCATATTAGCAGTAAGTGAAATTCATTCATTCCTCAGTATTTACTACACACCCTATTATGGGGTCAGGCACAATTGTAGGATTAGGTGAGGGGCATATGATAATGAGCCACTTTTTACTGCTCTCTCGAAGCTTATAGTCTTATGAGTAAGAGTCAATGATAAAACTAAGGTAATTTCAGATAGTGGTTTTAGGAAAAAATTAGTGCTAAGGAATAGAACATGATGAGAGTGGTGTTAAGAGTTGCTTATTTTGGATACAGTGCGAGAGAAGCCCCCTGTGGAAGGGCACATGGACGATGGTGCCAGGACATAAGATTTGGAAGAGCATCCCAAGTAGGAAAGACAAATGCAAAGGCTCAGGAATAGATGTACATATTTGAGAAGGAGAAACAGGGGTTGGTTGATGAAGAGGCTGACAAACATTGGATTAGGTACAGCCAGAGTCGAGGGTTTGTATTTTATTCCAAGGGAAGGGGAATCATTGGAAGCATTATGTATTAGAGGAACACGATTAACGTTTTAACTAATTAGCTGCTGTTTGAAAGACCATGGCAAAGGCATAGACAGATATGCTGCTACCATAGTGTTGAGGTGATAGCTGATGAAAGGAAGGGGGTGACATATAAAAGCAGGCAGAGTAGCAATTTCCTCTGTACATGGAACTGCGTTAGATGTAAACTAAGCACCAGTGGCAAAAACAGAAGGGTCGAGAGAACACCTAGAATCAAAGGGCCCAGTGTTCTCATGAAAATCTTGTCCAGAATCACATCTAACTTTGGTGAAGTAGCATTCTGAAATTATTGTGTTTTGAACTGTGTTCATAGGAAATATAGAATTCAAACTCCATTCTAAATAGTTGGGGTGCTTTCATATAAGAATTGCAAGCTAAAATGAACCCTTATATTTGCCCAATATATAGTCAAACAAAATGCTCTGAGGTAAGGCCAAGGGTTGATGAGGTTAAGTAATTTGCCAGGTCCCCTTAGTGGAGGCATATGAAGTCCATCTTCCTTTCATTAAAGCAATGAACAAAATTCAAGTGGCTACAAAGTCAAGCTGTGACTTCCAGCCACACACATAGCTACTCTAGGGGACATGCAGGGATCAAGGCCCAAACAATGAATACTGCTCCCCATCCCAATTTTCCCAGTGGGGAAGTGATGGTTTTCCTTATCAAACCCCATGTACATCTTCTCTCATCCAGCTAAACTAAGGTCCCAATATACCTATGATTTTAACATGAATTCTGGAAAAACCTGGTCTTTAAGGAAAAAAACAAACAAACACAAAAACGTCACCATTATCTATTACAGCCCTAAGAAATGGCCCTTAGGACAATGAATATTATTATGAAATTCCCTTGGTTTTGGAAACTCATGAGAGCTACCTTTAAATTTTTAAAGAATGGCTTTTGATGCAAGTTGTGGGTGTAATAATGTGGTTACTAACTGATGGTAACAATGTTTAAAGCTTTTTTTTATAAACAGCTTTCTCCTTGAGGAGAACACAGGCAGCAGACTCTTCGACCTCAGCCGCAGCAACTTCTTCCTAGGAACATTTCCAAAGACAATGGAAGCAAAGGCAAAAATGAACTATTGGGGACTTCAAGATCAAAAGCTTTTTTGCACAGGGGCGCCTGGGTGGCTCAGTGGGTTGGGCCTCTGCCTTCAGCTTGGATAATGATCTCAGGGTCCTGGGATCAAGCCCCACCTCGGGCTCTCTGCTCTGTGGGGAGCCTGCTTTCCCCCGCTCCCCTCTGCCTACTTGTGATCTCTGTCAAATAAATAAAATCTTTAAAAAAAAAAAAAAAAAGAAAAAGCTTTTGCACAGCAAAGGAAACAGTTAACAAAACCAAAAGACAACTGACAGAATGGGAGAATATATTTGCAAACAACGTATCAGATAAAGTGCTAGTATCCAAAATCTATAAAGAATTTATCAAACTCAACACCTAAAGAACAAATAATCCTATCAAGAAATGGGCAGAGGACATAGACATTTCTGCAAAGAAGACATCCAGATGGCCAACAGACACATGAAAAAAGTGCTCCACATCACTCAGCATCAGGGAAATACAAATCAAAACCACAATGAGATACCACCTCACACCAGTCAGAATGGCTAAAATTAACAAGTCAGGGAATGACAGATGCTGGTGAGGATGCAGAGAAAGGGGAACCCTCCTACACTGTTGGTGGGAATGCAAGCTGGTGCAACCACTCTGGAAAACAGCATGGAGGTTCCTCAAAAAGTTGAAAATAGAGCTACCCTATGCCCCAACAATCTCACTACTGAGTATTTACCCTAAAGATACAAATTTAGTGATCCGACGGGGCACGTGCACCCGAATGTTTATAGCAGCAATGTCTAAAATAGCCAAACTATGGAAAGAACCTAGATGTCCATCAACAGATGAATGGATACAGAAGATGTGGTACATATATAAAATGGAATACTATGCAGTCATAAAAAGAAATCTTGCCATTTGCCAGGACGTGGATGGAACTAGATGGTATTATGCTTAGCAAAATAAGTCAATCAGAGAAAGACAATTATCATGTGATCTTTCTGATATGAGGAAGTGGAGAGGCAACGTGGGAGGTTTGGGGGGTAGGAAAGGAATAAATGTAACAAGATGGGATCTGGGAGGGAGACAAACCATAAGAGACTCTTAATTCACAAAACAAACTGAGAGGTTCCGGGGGGAGAGGGGTAGGGAGAGGGTGGTTGGGTTATGGACATTGGGGAAGATACATGCTATGGTGAGTGCTGTGAAGTGTGTAAACCTGGCTATTCACAGACCTGTCTCCCTGGGGCTAATACATTATATGTTAATAAAAAAAAATTTTTTTAAAAACCTGCAAAACTTAGACCTCAGTAAAAAGATAGTCATTTTGATGCTCATTATTTACTGATCTTCCTTTAAGGTTAAGATACCAATCATTAAGGACAAATGTAACATTCTATACCATGAAAGGACTTAAGTATTTAGAATCAGATCATTAGAACAAATACTAAACAACTTGTCTGCATTACAACTTAGGGCTATACAGGGGAAACACAAGATAATGAGAGAACGTATACAGAGTTGGGAAATATGCATGCAAAGCTATCAAGGTGCAGGCACTAATTAAGAATCAGGAACTCAGTGAAATAGCTAGTGAATGAGGCAGCAGTCAAATAACACTTATAGAATAACACATAGCCTGGGTTGCCAGACTTCTAAAATTTCAGACTAGTAAAAAAAGAAGGAAAAAAAAGACGTTACCAAATCTGAATCTGACCAAGTCTTGAGATCTATGAAGTTTGTAATACAGGAGACAGAAATGTATGTCCAGGGATTCCACAGGGTTACAGTGAGCAAACCCAGAATATGAAAATGATCTCAGAACAATTGTTAAGGGGAAAGGGGTGGGAGAATCTGTGATTAAAACCAATGTAACATATATGGACTTTGCTTGAACATCCTAATATAAAAATAAATTAAGAGATAGTAAGGATAATATGGATATTGACTGGGTAGTTAGGCATTACTGTTAATTTAAGTATAATAAAAGTACGGTGGTTATGTTTAAATCCTTACCTTTTAGACTGAAATAGTTGGGGATGAAATCAGTTGTCTGGGATTTTCTTCCAAATAAGCGTGCAAAGTAGAATGGTGAATTGTAGGTATGAACAAGGTAGGCTGACCACGAACTGATCACTTTTGGAGCTGAGATACGGGTATTGTACTACTTCTACTGGAAATTATCCTTAATAGAAGTTCAAAAATTGATACACTTCAGTTTATAAATTCAGGTAGAGCAGTAGCAGAATGTCAACTTCTTGACAAAACCTAGAAATTTTTTTTTTCCCCATTGCACAAGGCAAAAATTAGGATACCTGGAAAAAGCCATCTCTGCCAAAACAAATCTCACCCCACATGCAGATGTATTCCCTGCCTCTTCCATCTTCACAAACCTCACCCATAGTGCTCTTTCCAAACAAGGTTAAGTAGGTAAAAATTGAAACACTATTAAGAGTTCAATACTAGGGGTGCCTGGGTGGCTCAGTGGGTTAAGCCGCTGCCTTCGGCTCAGGTCATGGTCTCAGGGTCCTGGAATCAAGCCCCGCATCGGGCTCTCTGCTCCACAGGGAGCCTGCTTCCCCCTCTCTCTGTCTGCTGCTCTACTTGTGATGTCAAATGTCACAGATGTCTCTCTGTGTCAAATAAATAAATAAAATATTTAAAAAAAACAAGAGTTCAATACTGTAACAGGACCTTTCCTGACTTTTGCCTTTGCCTTTATCAATGCCTATCTTGTAAAGGAAATAGTTCCTGTTTAGATATAAGTTTAGGTATATAAGTTTAGATATAAGTTCAGGCTCTTAAGAAACAGCTATAGTTCAGCAGTATTACAAAATCATATATAGAAAGAACGTTTTTTCTTTTAAAGATTTTATTTGACAGATCACAAGTAGGCAGAGAGGCAGGCAGAGAAAAGGAGAAGCAGGCTTCCCAATGAGCAGAGAGCCGGATGCGGGGCTGGATCCCAAGGCCCTGGGATCATGACCTGAGCCGAAGGCAGAGGCTTAACCCACTGAGCCATCCAGGCACCCCTAGAAAGAATGTTCTTAATACTCTTAATACTATTCACCCCCTTTCAGAAGTTACTCTTATGCTAGGTCATGTTAGTTTCTAGTTAGATACAGAACTTATTTAAGTAGCACACCCAACACTTTAAAAATTGAAATGAGTCTTGTCTCCTTCAACATAGCTGCCTTTTCTTTTTCCAGCCCCATTGCCCACCACTGGTGAACCTGTTTTAAGTCTTTGGAATCCTCTTCAGCTTTTTTTTTTTCCTTTTAAACATCCTTAGTGACAGCAAATCTCTTTGTGGATCTATTTCATTTTGTGATACACCAAAAAATCATTTGGAGCCAAGACTAATTATCAAGCTATCAGGTGTGTTAAAAAAATTAATGGAAAAACCTAGTTTTATAGTTTTAACTATAAAATAATGGAATCATATAAGGCCTTCTATGATTTCTAGATTCAGGGGCATCTGGGTGGCTCAATCAGTTAAGCATCTGACTCTTGATTTCAGCTCAGGTCATGCAGGATTGTGGGACTGCCCCACATCTGGTCCCATGAGGAATCTGCTTGAGTTTCTTTCTCCCTCTTTGTCCCTCCCTGCTTATGCTCTCTCTCTAAAATAAAATCTTTAAAGACTTCTAAATTCACTTCCAAATTACTGGGAAATAACTCTCAGTGTGAATAACTTAAGTATTCGTTTGAAAATAAGGACCTGTGGCTTTTTCAACAAATTTCATTTTGTGATCACACTTTTATCAGCCCCAGCCAAGTCCGGTGGAGCCTCATTTTACTACTGAATCTTCCTAGCCTAAATAAAAACTATCACTAAATATCTAATATAATTTTAAAAAGAACTTTAAAGGTCAATAGGTCTGATTTAGTGTCATTTTAAAAGTTTTGATTTGTTCAAGAGGGCAGCTCACTTAAAATAATCATATGGTACCATTTCTTAATTTTAAGTACTATTTATGTGCAAATAGATTTCAATCTGGAGACTGGTTTGGTGCTACAATGTAACATTTAGTATTACATTGTTGCTCTTGGAAAGGAAGTCACTCAAAAGACCACAAATTATGGAATGACATGGTCACACCTCAAGAATCGTGCTTAGTTCTTCTCAATCCAGAACTATGATGAGTAACAAATTGTCTGGATTTGAATAATGATTGAGATATGTTCGAGTTTGTCTTTATCCTGGCCTATGTATGAAATCAGATTTCACTGTTTCTATTGTTCTTACGGTGTTTTACACATTTTCTGTGTTGATCTTTAAGCTACTTTCAGAAATAACAGTTCAGTGGGCATGACCGTTTATTATGAGTGTTATTTGGGCATGACCCAGGTCATTCCCAAACTTCAGCACAGACAGAATCACCCAGAAGCTGCTGAAGAGACGGCTGTGGAGGCTTAACCCTGGAGTTTGGGTTTCAAGTAGTCCAGGCATGGGTTCTTGCTTCTCAGTGATGCTGATACTAGTGATCTAGGGACAATATATTGAGAAGCATTGATCTGGACCATCTCCTACTTGAGGTGGACTGTGTTACCAGTCAGGTCCAGTGGGACCTGTCCACTCTGCTAGCTGCCACGTGACCACTTCCCTCAGACCCAATGGGAAACCTATCATAGGTGTGGAGGAGCATCACAGCGTTAAAAAAAGTTCCTTTTCTTGTATTCAAATTTTAAATATCAAAGCAAAATAAAATAAAGGTCTTGGGTTTATGTTATTTACACTGACAGAGTAGAAGTGAAATTAATACTTGCTTGTGGGCATAGATACCTCCCTAAACCAAACTGATATCTTCGACTTTAGAGTGACATGTTACTGTGTAAGCCACTAATAAATATCTCAAATTCAAAAAAAAAATATTACATTATTGCACAGCTCCCATTTGTTTTGTCCATGTATAAGGCAAAGACTTTTACAATAGCTCCCAATGCAGGTAATAACTGCATTTAATAATCTTAAACCACAGCTAATAGAAGAATAGGTCATAAAATCAGTACAGGCACTTTACTCTTTTTAAAAAATTTCACTCTTTTTAATAATTTATTTAAATAAGATATTTGAAGCAGTTTAGAAAAACAAGATTTGTATTTTATTTCCTTGTAAAAATCTTTACACATGCAGACAAACCAGTGTTAAGAAAGTATTCACCATCATTTAAACAAATAACCACTTAAATAGAACAGTGTCTGCAATTTTATCTGTATAAAAATAAGATACATTTTTACAGAATTCACGCTCCAGTTCTTATAGCAATAAACAATACACAACTCTAATAAGTACATTTGAACCTGACCATGGTTTTCAATTAGATACTGCTAGGGCATTTTAATGTGCAAAAAAAAAAAAAAAGAAAAAAAAAAAAGAAAAAGAAAAACAAAACAAAAAAACCCCCAAAAACAAAAACCAAAAGGAAAATAAAATAAAAAAAGAAAAAACATAGTTCTTTCCAAAAGAAATGTCCTCAGTGTTTCTAGAAACCTAGAGGGTTTTACAAAATCAAATCCTAATCAGTTTGCTTTTAATATTTTTGATTATGAGTCCATACATCACACTGTAGATAGGCAAAACCAGGAATTGATGCAGGCTCAAAGGAAGAAAGTCAGCGCCTGTGCCTGCCATGTCCTGAGCGACTGCCACCATGGTGCTTGCCTTTATGGGACCTCTCAAAGGAGCGAGACCTTTCACGCCTGTCCCTATGATGTCCCCTTTCATGCCTGTGTTTCTTGGCAGCATCTGAGTGATCCCGAGACTTGCTCTGAGATCGAGAACGAGATTTTTTCCTTTTATGACCATGTCTATTTGAACTTTTTAAATCATCTCTGGTATGCTTGGCCTTAAGGTGAGGAGAACCATGATTATGATGTCTTCTTGGGCTTTCACTGTGACTGCGGGACCTGCTTCTTGATCTTGAGCTGTATGTTCCAGATCGGCTCCGCCTATTATTATAACTTAGATAATAAAAATTTGATGTTTAGGTTCAGCTTCTGCTGAGAGCAGATTATTCTGGTGGTGCTTATAACAGGTTCAAAACAAAACTACTGACCTGTAGCATGAAGCAGTACATGTCAGATGGAAAACTTCCATTAAATCTCCCTACTCCCCACTAACTCCCATGCAGCCTATATTAGAGAAATTTTAAATATACTGTATTGTATCTATATGCCAGAATTTTTACAAAGCATCCTGGATAGCTATGCTTTTTATTGAGTATCTCACACATGTTCAAAGAGCCACTAAACAGACACAAGCAGCTCTCAATCTAATTACAAAAGCTAACCAGGAAAGACTCCGGCTATGATCAACTTGAGTTTTGGTTGTTAATTAACAGTCAATAAAATATTAGTATTTTCTTACTGAAATTGAACAAAACCACCATTTTCACACATTATAAACAGGATTATCATAGCTTTCCACAGCACTTTGTGGCCAGCCCCTACACTTCAAAAAAATGGGCAAAGACGGAATAGAATACTTGGTAAGCTACACCACCCCAAAACAAAAAGCCACATATAGGCAGGACATATTTCCAAACTTCTTTTCTCATAATGTATCTCATGTTAAAAAACTAAATCTAGCCCAACTATGAAAATATCTAGGTTCAATTTTTTTTAAAAAGCAAGAACTTTACTCCAAATATGACTGCTTTCTCTTCAAGAGTATTTACTTACTGTCTTCTTGGAGTATGTGATCTAGAACGTGATCGTGTTCTTGACCTTGATCGACTAGCACTCCTGCTATTTCTACTTCTCTTGCTGTCTTTTCTTACACTTAAAAAAAAAATCATTATTTTAGATACATGTTTAGTATGTTAGAAATTAAACACATAAAAGATTCTTTAGACCGATTTTCTAAGTCAAGTATACTCACCCATTGTAAGGGCTTTTGGAAGCCTGTTGTCTGTCCTCAGGTTCTTTCTTGACAGTCTTCACATTAACGGATATTGGTGACTTCTCTTCAGCCTTCACTTCTCTTGGTGATGCTTTAAAAACAAAAACAAAAAACCAACAAAAAACAAAAAGACATGTTACCTGTTGCGATTTAACAGAGGGCCAGAAAGTTGTTTCTAAATGGAACTCAAAGTACTATGCTTTCAAGTATTAGTCTTGAGCTATCATGAAAGAAAACAATAACAGCTTCTCGTATCACTGTTTCTATGCCACTATTAAATAATGCTATTTTTTTTTTAAAGAGGTTTTATTCATTTACCTATTGGGGGGGGGCAGAGGGAGAGAAAATCTCAAACAGACTCTGCACTGAGTACGGAGCCTTGACACAGGGCTGGATCTCATGACCCTGAGATCATGACCTAAGCCGAAATCAGGAGTCAGATGCTCAAATGACTGAACCACCGAGGAGCTCCTAAGCGCTAAAGCTTTCTAATAACCACACACCTGCAGTGGTCAAATCTTTTTAATTCTGAATATATCTTACATGGTTTGGAGGCTGGAGAAAATCCACCAAGGGTTGAAAGGGCTGGAGTTCCATCGGGATTCAATCCCTTTGCTTTTAATTTGGCTTCCTGTAAGGCTACTTTTCTTTTCTCTACTTCTTTTTCTAGCAATTCATAGTTAGGCTGATGGAAGAAAATGAAGTTAGTATTTTCCCCTTATATTAGTTGAGACTCTTTTAAGTACTTAAAAAGTATTAACACAAACGAGTAAACTACTACCTTTTTTCTGGTATAAAGCCTAAGTGTTTCTATGCAGATTTCTTGGATCTCTTCTTCTGTAGTACCAAAAAGAAGAAACCAATGGGGACGAGTTGGTAATGGAATCTAAACCATAAAAACAGAATGGTTTAGATCAAATTTCAGTTTATATTGAGAATGCTAATTCTTGTGATTTATCCTATAGAACAAAACAGGCTATATATACCTACCTGAAGGGCTCTAGCCGCAAGGTAGATACAAGCACATGCTATTGTCTCTGGTTGAAATCGAACAAATACATTCGTTCGAAGACTGTCATTCATATAATTCCTGAAAAATATTTCAACTATAAGCTTTGTACATAAACACAGTCCTTCTGAAGCTTACATAAAAATTGGAGACTCAATCTACTTTATTCTTTTTTCTTCTCATGTTTATATTCATATCCTCGTATTCTAGCATATAACAATTCTTAACTCAAAAATCAGTAAGAGATAAGAATTTAACACTAGAACCATTCTTCATTTTCCTATATATGATCAAAGTTCTTTAAAATAATTCCACATTATTATTCCAAATAGAACTTTAAAAAAGTTTTCATGTAGTTCTATGAAAAGCAATGCTTTCAAGATCAATTTTGACATAACTTATTTCAGAAATGATAAACCACTCCAACAATACTTCGAGCCATTAATTATTGACCATCTCTCCTTTTATCCACAATGAAAAGCAGTGTCAACCAAGTTCTTTCAAAAACTCAAAATACTGTGACAGGGGTAAAAAGGCATTTTCAGTAAGCACTCACCAAGTTATATTAAGAAATCTCAGCTACTGCAGAAAATTTAAGTAGGGAAGAGCAATAAATACATAAAACAGCCTTGTTTACATACCTTTTTTTGTGACTAAGTATAAACAAAAGCAGTAAACTACTTCAGTTAATAAATTGCTGGACAATACCCCTGAAGTACTAAAGAAATTTCACAAATTGCTTAAAAGTTTAAACTAAAAGACTATTTCTTAAAAATCCTTACCCGTGAAATAACTGCTTAAATGTTTTATAGAGCATATATTAAAAATGTCATGCATTTTATAAAAGCAATTCGACTTTTCTAATATTACTAATATTTATTGAATCCTAAAGAAGCATGGCAGTCATTAAGCCCAGAACATAAAAATTACTTAAGTCCTGCACATCATTAACAGTCTTGAAAAAAGTAATTGTAGCTGGACCAAATTCATTATTTTACCTTAAAATAAGCCAGCCCTCCAAATCAAACATCTTCATGTCAAAAGTTCAAAGTTCTAAAGTGCTTATGTTAATATTAACATCTCTTTTAAAGACTGTACTTCTATTATTGCCTCAACAGTCCAGCAGCTGTACTTCATCCAATATGGGAATGGTGCCCATTTTAAGCTGCAAGTTGTAGTTTCCTTTGGTAGAATCCATGCTATACATACTAAAAATAGAAATCTAAGTCAAATTCCTAACAAAAAAGTCATTTAATTCATAATGGCTGGACAACAAATCTATCAAAAATGAACTATTCATTTTGATAGTTACAGGTATACATTATATACATAGGCATGTTGAATAGTTACTTCTAGAAGCAAATATACAAATCCTTTTGACACCCCGACAGAACTAGAAGATGCTGCCAGATGGATATGGACCACTTCAGTGAATCTCGGATCAGAGCTTGCACTGGATTGGCTGGAGAGCAGGGCAGCCAATCAGGCCATCCTGAGGTCATGGGCTGAAGTGCAGAGGGCAGAGTTCTATGACTTACCATCATGGACTACCCTTTAATTAAAGAGTAGAAAAAAGAACAAAGTTAAATTGAGTTCTCCACTGAAAGCAATTAGTCAAGCCAAGAAAACAGGAAGCAGAAATAAGCATTATTTACCTTTTGGTTAAAAAACAAAAAAAAAAACAAAACGCACCAAAACAAACTCCTCTCATTATTTTGGAAAGGGAAAATGAAACTTACTTTATTTCTGCTTCTGTTTTCCTGGCTAGGAAAGAAATGTAAAAAAGAAACTTACCAGGCAGTCTGAACCAGGGTTTGATTACGTTCACATTCTAAGACTTGTAAATACATAACAATGATCTGAAGGACAAGGGAAAAAAACTCAATTTAGCATATGGTGCATCTTTCAGAGTACTGAGTTCAATGAATTTAAATAACTGAAATGTTAGATGCAAGTTTTAACTCTTCTACAAACTACGCAGATAATACAGACCAACCTAAAAGGTACAATACAGGCAATGTGAGTTATTATGCTACTAGATTATCTAAAAACTTTAAATATGAGCCAAAATTGCACAGGAAAGAGTCAAATCAATTAAAGACAATACCTCATTTCTCATGAACACCTTACTATGTGACAGGCACTGTGGTAGGGATTATTTCACTTATTTTCCAAGGTATAAATTCTCCATGTCTAAAAACCGTGCAGACTACGTTTTTAAAGTTACAATGAGTGTGATCATATTATGTAATACTGTGAGGACTACAATAAATAAACACTACACTTTCTGCAGTAAAGCTAATCATGTTTAAGAGTATAAATAAATACTACATGTAAGTAGCTTCACCACAGTTCAAGTCAGAGCTTTCTGAACCTGTATAATCAATCATTCCCATTTTACAATCTTGAAGATGTAGAATCTGGGGAACAGAGATATTTGCCAGAGTCCCAGAGCTAATGGCAGAGACAAGTTTCTATCACAGATAGTCCTATCCCCAGAGCACCCCTACAGTAATCACTGTGCTCTAATGATGATATGATCATCCAGCCAAGAGGTATTGGAGAAATCTATAAATGTACAATAATGTTAACAAGAGAGCAGTCACCACGCTTTGAACATTTTACTGTGCGACAGGTAGTGTCCCATGTACTTCTGCAGACGTGTATTATTTACTCCTAGAAATAAAGTACTTCACTATCTGTTTTCTAAGTAGAGAAACTGGGTTAACCACAGAGGGGAAAAAAGAATTTCTCTATGCCCACACAAAGAAGAGTGAAGATCTGAACCCAAATCTTTTTGACTCCTATTTTACTGGTGAACTTAAAAAGAACGCCCTTTAACCACGGTTAACTCTAAAATTAACCGTAACAAATTCATGTAAGACACAATTTTAAGAAAAACCCTAATACTTACGAATGTAATTTCTGCATTCTACAACTCACCTTATGGGGATGCTTGACATGAACACAAAATCCCAACTCCTTTAGCACCCTCCTCTCTGCCTTGATAACTTGATTTTTGGTGTTAATGTAGTTCTGATCAAGGATCAGGGGGCTTGGAGTCCTATAGTTTGTAAGAAATAAAATCAAAACTGTTTTGCACATCCAAAAAATTTTATTTGTGGCATCTCCATTTTCCCTTCCAACCAACTATTGGCAACAGAAACCAGCTTTTTAAACTCCTGCAAACAAGTTAAAGCATTAATCTTATGCTGTCCAAGTTATGCTAATTAAACATATACTTAACTAAGTTTCTATAGGAACTAGCTCTACCCTGTAGTGAAAAAGTCACTCTAAAGCTTCTATCTAGCCGTTGCTGATCTTTTTCACAGGATTATCTTAAGGGTGATGTATATAAGATAAACTTAAGTGACTGTTGATTTATCATCACAAACCCCATTAGTCTCTATCATAGATTCTTTGTGATGACAAAACTAATTTTTAGCTCTTGAAAATATTTACTATAAAGACTTCATAGATTACAATGATTCTACTCATTTTCTAAAATAGCAACTCTTGGCTAGTTGATGGCCAAAGTAAAAATCAGAGAGGAAAAAATGGTAGAGAGCTAATCCAGATTCTAAGTGGACATTCTGCTTAAACTTTCTAAGAATCCACCACTGTCAAAGAAAATCTGAAAACTGAAGAGTCAGCCCAATTAAAATAAGAAACGTTTTAAAAATCAGACTCAAAACTAAAAGTGATCAAGAAAACTAAACTTGAATTTGGTCTGATTTGTCCTTATCAGGCAGAAAAACTTTTATTTAGTATGCAATGTAAGAGAAGGAAGCATAATGAGGGAACCAGAAGAACACTCGAGGTGTCTGTGCCAGACTAAATTCTGAAAGCTTCTAAAAGCTGTAACACAGAAAGCTATCTATCAATGGGTCAATGCTTTGGAAATAGCATTTTCAATTAAAAGACTACCTGCTTTAAATCTTATATTCAAAACTGGTTTCTTCCTGAGTCCTGAGAAGTTTGTTTTCAGTCAGGGCTTGTGGACTTTCATTTCCCAATGTCCTTCATTTGATACATTTTCAGATCCAACCACCAAGAAGTATATTTTCATTACGATGAAATTTTAAGGTTTATATATGGGGAGAACATTTAAGTATTTTTTCCCCCATACTGAATTCATTTTCAGCCAAAATATTCAAGAGTTTTTGCTCTGGGCAGAATGTTACAACACCCCAATTCACAACTCATTTTTACCATGCACACCAAATCCAGAAAAATGTAAGCTCATATTTAAATACATTCACTTGAATATTAGAAAACAACTGAAATGAGCTATAATTAATAACTAGCCCTGCAATGACATACTATCTAAAAATCTCATTTATCTTCCTTTCTTACACCCATCTAAAATTACAAAAACTGGAATGCTCACTAGACTATTTCAAATTATTTATTTCATACAGTATGATTTTTAACGAATTACATTAAACAGAGTTGGCAAATCTGAGATGGAAACTAGCTTACTTAAATTAACAATGCTGAAAAAATTGGCTTCCCTCAGTTCAAGTCCCATTTAGCTATGAAAAGTATGAGGAATGAGGCCACCAACTGGACAGGGGACCGATTTCTAACATAAAAATGTAACAATGAATCTATCTGATCAGAACAATAGACTACAAGTTAACTGCTCTTTGAGAAAAAATTAACTTCAGAGCAATCAATGTACCCATGAAACTGTAACCTCTCAATCTTCAGGTTTATAATTTTTCAGGGTTTATCACCGTAACAGGAAATTTGGAAAAAAGTCAAACCCACACCTCAGACTCTCAAAACTAGTTATTTGATGGCCCTCCTTCAACAAATATTAGGAAAGAGAGTATCTCCACTGTTACAGCTGCTGGCCACTAACTCTGTACCCTGTCATTCAGATTATAAACTGCACCATTACAGTCCTAAAAATAAAATTTTACAAAATTAATTTTCTTAATTTCCCCCTTTTTGTGTTGAGCAAACTCATCTACACCTTTTACTAATAAGCATGCTTTAAGAGTTGCCTTCAAATTCTGTTAAAATTCATTTTTTTTTTTGCAATTAACCAGAAAACACTTGTTTGAATAATGGCTACTATCTGATCCCAAATCAGGCTTACTCATTCATTAATTCAGCTTAAATGAATTGTTATTTTCCATTCATTCTGCCACAATTTTTGCTTTCCCTTCTTTATATATCAAAATCCCAGTGACACCAAAACTCGACTAAGGAAAGCAAACTCATTTATTATAATTCAACTATAATATTCATCTTCTTGCTTAGGCCTTCTGTCACCTAGTTTTGATAGTTAACTTTGTACTGATTTAATTTGCTATCTTCATTTTAAGAAGTGGTTTTAAGTCAAGGAAGGCGGAATGAACATGTAATTTACAACTACCTTATAAAGATTACTTTGTATCAGATAGAGAAATGTGTCCCCATAAGACAGCAGTAAGGAAAGGTTAAAGAAAACTGTCTAAGGGAATGGTTTCCTTACTTACGTTAACAAAGTATCAAATAGTACAGCCTATGATAGCAAGCATGTAAAACTGAACTGAGACTTTAGAATTTTTTCATCTCCAATTTGGTAAACTTTCCAGTAAGATTTAGGAGGTGACATTCTTAAATAAGAGAACTTTCATCTACTCAGAGAAAAAATAATTTGCACTATCAACAACCAACCAAACCTTAACTCCACCTCTCCCGTTTTTGAGTTTGTCAGACTTTCCAAATTAAATTTCAATGAGAACAATTTTCAAATTTTAGTTTTAATAGGAAATCTTGGGCTTTGGTCACTGGAAATTTTATCTGGTCTCTCAGAATAATTTTCCCTTCAGCATAATCAATCTAGTTGAAATACAACTTAACAGGGGAAAAAAAAATAATTAGAAATAAGAAATCCAAACATGGTCACTTTCACTCATGTGATACAAAGACCCAGAATATTTGGAACTAGCTCTTCAACAGACTCTATTAAAAAGTGAGATTAAGTAGTTTATAGGGAGCCAGACTGTTTTTCAACATACAGAAATGTGCAATACCTATGCCAGAGGAACGTTCCCTCTTTAGCAGTGTTTAAACAGATGAAGGCCACCACCTTTAAAGCCACCAAAATAAACAGAGAAGTTGGACTAAATAACAAGATCACTTAATACCCCTCCAACTTCATCTATGATTTATATACATATTGAAAATTCCACACCATATTCATCAATGAGTGGTTGCATCAGTCTGAAGATTTATCTTCTTTTAGAGAACCCTTAAAGGATGCATGTGGGCTCCTTACAGTTACAGAAAATGCTTAATTTTCTGGAAATATGTTGCATATCAAAACCAAGTTTGGAAACTACTAAAAAACCTATTTTTCTTTTCAATTCACCCATTTATTCCGAGCTTATGAAACTACAAAAAATTGAGAGGAGGGGAGGGATCCAGGACAAGACTTGGATAATGGTACTTTCTAAAAGCTCCTCTCGTGATTCAAATGTGTAATCAGGACTTAAAAAAGACCTAAAGGCTACAAAAATGATGCTCCGCTGTAATTACCAAGATCATACTACAATTTAAAGCTGTGCATAAACCACATTAAAACAGCATTATTAAGATAAACTGATATGCTATTTAACTAACGTGTATACTGATAGTACTTTCTAGTGATATTACTCTACATAAAAATATACCAAGCTACAGTTCTAATAACTTGGACAGCAAAGACAAAAGCTTGTAACAAGAAACAGGAGTTCTTCTAAATGGTTCACCAGTGGCCAACCTGTTAGTCCCCGATTCCAGTGACCTATTCTCAGAGCACTGGCTTCTCCTTGGGGATTTTCGATACTTCACTCACTGTTGCCATGACGACAGCTTCATCTCTATGTACCACTCCACATCACCCAGGCTTTGGTAAATGTAGCTGGTCGCTGTATAGTCGGTTGCAAGGGAAAAAAGAGTTGAAGTTAATAACATATACAAGTTACGTGTCTGAGTAAACTTGTAATATGCATAGAAACACTTTTACATCCTGCTTTAAGAAAAAGGCTTCCATGCAATTAACAACTCCTTTTAAATTTCATGCTATAATCAGACTTGTAAGATTGAGACAAAGTCAATTCTCTGTAATAATGACCAAAACACACTATTACATCAGACACAACAGTCAGTCAGGTGAGATGTTTTAAATTCCAAGGTTTTTATGGTTAAGACCTACTCTGACTTCAAGGAAGAATACTCTAAGCCTCATGGAAAAACTTCAAAATAGATAATCGTTAAATGATAATAGTTGGCTCAATGATTCAAAGAATACAGACAGAAAACTCTTAGGCAAACACAGAATCCTTTGACTAAGGATAAAAAGCCTTTCCACTACTGTCATTTTGTTTTAAACACCCTGAAGAATCAGCTAGGTATCTAAAAACAAATTTTAGCTCAAACCATACTAAATACCAATTTGAAATCTTCCCAATTTCCAGGGATTCCTCACCAAGAAGCTAAAAGATATTTTAAAATGAAATAAAAAATTAGTCTATCCCTGGATATGGATAGGATGAAGAAGAAAAGATGGAAAAAGAATGTCAGAAAACTGAAAAAATGCTGTGAAAACTCTCTGGGTAGCAATGTTTCAAACTTTGTAACTAAAGATAACTTTACTGTTTGTCTCTGGATAGTTCCATTACTGCCAACTTTAGATTCAACCAATAACGACCACTCACAAAGGATACTTATTTGCCACTAACTGACACCCAACCCCCAACAACTTAAAATCCTTTTATAACTAACTCCCACAGTGTAAGTTTATCTAACATCACCACAAATTCTTAAAAAGTTAACACAAAAACTAACCTACACCAAGTATATCCTTCTGCAGCGTATACTAGAAGTCACCTCTAGATGAAGGAAGCCCTGCAACTAAAACTTTTTGGCACTGCCTCACACGAACACACAGGTCCACATAACAGTGTTGTCATGCAGCCACAAAATCTGTAAGGTAACACTATTTGGTCTCTATTTTCTTACTTCTTACAAGATTGAATAAAATAGGCCTTATCTAAATATGACCCATCAATTAGTTATTTCTCTACCCCACTCACTGATACTGTATCTAACCAAAACAAAATACCTGTTTAATCCCTTTGACTTCAAACTTCAACCTTTATCATTCTGCAGTCCTTTCAGATCCGGTATTATGCGATATATCGTAGTTCAATGTTGAGAAGTATTCTAACAAAAGCCAACCTCAATTGATAAAGAATTAACTGGACTTCGAGTAGAAAAACATAATCTACACAAAACTTTGCCACAATATTAACTTGAACTGCAGTGTTCACACTTCCAGCCTTCAGTCTTCCAAGAGAGGGGGGAGGGGAAATAACTTACAGAATACACTCACACTTGAGCCAAACGTATTCCCTTTCTTGTTTAATCTTAAGCCACAGGACTGGCTTCACAGCACTGTTAGGATTGTCCATAAATGCAACTGCCTCTACAAACTTTAGATAGCTGGTTAATTGTGATTTGTTTTAAATTAATTGAAGTATTAGTGAGTTCCTATGTGAATTTTAACACCTAAATTAAAGCAGTTTTTCCTTTGCATCAGTTTTGAGAGGAAAGAATGTTTTGATTTGATGATTGGTGCACAATACAGTAGCAGCAAAAAATACTGTGTTCAATAATGCCAATCTTACCTTTTTCCTCTTAACTGGCGTAGATGGTGAAATACATTAATCACATCTCTTATTCTTCTAGGTGCTTCTTCAATTTTGGATGCAAGATTAATACAAGCCATGGCAACAATCTGAAAAAACCCACAATCCAATAAAATGTTGTTAGATTACACCACTATCAAGTACAATTAGAAAGATGTATACCCCCTCAAAATTTAACTAATTCTGATGAAAAAAATTTAGGACACAGCTGGGACTTTTGGTGAAATAAAAGTACGATGGGCTTTTCTAGGCCATAGGCCTAACAAATTTGCTAATACTATGTTTTTTATTGCTTAAATAATCTTAATTTTGAATCCAAAGTCAAGCTAAGTCTCCCCGGAACTCTGAATTTGGTTAAAATGTTAATTTTTACTAAGAGAGAAAATGGGCTCAAGATACGCTTTCTAGTTTTCAAACACATTCCAAAAGTCTCTGCTGCTGGGCGAAAGGAAAACTAGATACAAAGACCTAAACTAACCACTCCCTTTCCAGAAAAGCTGGCTAGAGACACTACCCCCTCCTCCCCACTTCCGGATGAAGAAATCCCTTCACACCCGCCCCCGCGATTCTTACCTCGAAACTATGTTTGACGAAAGACTTGGAGTAGAAAAAACGATGAAACAACACCTGCCCCGTTGCCATCGCCACCTGCAGACGAAAGAAGAACGGAGGCGCAGGGGTCAGGCGGGACCGCACCAGGCGCCGCCGCCATTTTGTGCTGCCGCCCGCTCCCCTTCCCCCTCCCCCTCCCCCCGCGAACTGCTCGCTACCGGGTCCTCCCTTCGCCTCCGCGCCCTCCCGCCCTCGACACACCCGGGATCCGACTAGGACCCGTGGCTGGAGAGGCTGAGGAGAAATCCCCACCCTGCCGAGACACGGTGAAACCGGGATGCAGCGGAAGGGACAGCGGGGAGGGGAGGCGCACTCTGCCGGCCCAGGGCCGGCGCACTGACCTGCGGCAACCGGAGGAGAATGCCGGCGGCCTGGATGAGCTCGCAGCCCAAGATGCGCAAATCGGTCTCGCTGGGCAGGTCGAGCCCGTCCTGCATGGACGGGGTAGGGGAAAGCCGCTCCTCCGGAATCAGCGAGTGATCGATGGTGAGCGAAACTTCCGAGTAGAGGCGGTCGCCGATCAGGATCCCTCCTGTCGTGGTCGTCGTCGTAGTTGTCGTCCCGGAGCTGGAGCCGCCCGCGCTCGGGGCGGCGGACGAGACGGCGGCGGCAGCGGTCGCGGTCGGGTGAGGCCCGGACGCCATAGTTTCAGCGAGCTGCACGCACGCCCAACGCAGCCGGAACCGGGAGCGAGACTAACCAGCGTCCTCGGCGCGACGGATATTCCCGTGACCGCCGGGTTCTGGGCCGCTTCACGCAGCGTGCGCTTCCGCCCTGACGTCACCACGCCCGGCTGGTACGCGCCAACTAGTCCCTTCAGACCTCCTCTAGGCTTGCGCCGGCGGGGGAGCTGCGGACCGCGGTGTTCAACTCTTCTGTCATCGGGTGACCTCTCGGCTGGGGCCCCGGAGTGGTCGAGGAGGTCGTCTTTTTAGCTAAAACAGGTTTTAGCCGTCGCGTTTTTAATCGTATTAGGCAAAAGTATAATAAGGGAGCTTTACAGGCTATCTTATTATCCCCAAGGTGAAGTTGGCAGAATTTGCTATAATTCCTGCGCGATTTCGGTAATTTGTCTAGAACGTGCGTCGCTTTGCTCCCGTCTCTCGCCCTCTCCTATCTTGTATCTGCGCGGCGCAGTTCAGCGGGTACAAAGGGAAACTTAGGGCCGACCTTTGCCCGCATTGGCGAGTAGAAGCGGTGTCGTGCGTGGCCGAATTCGTAATTTAAGGTGACCCGCAGGGAACCCGAAGAGGGCTGCTTTTCAGTATTTTTAGACAACACGAATGTGAACTACATTTCTCCCCCGCTCACACACACACACAAAGCTCTCCGATGAGCATATAATTACCCGTGGTATCGGAGTAAGGCGAAGGCGTCGTAATGACCTGGAGAGACGCTGCTTTCGCCTGTTGGCTTGCGAAACTCAGGCCTGAGTCAGTGACTTCGCCACAGTTACAGTAATCTGGAAAAATCCCTAGTTTCCAAAAGTAGGGCGAGAACTTTACAGAGGTAATTGGATTTTACCCGGGGATCAATGTATTCATATTGGTTACCACAACTGAGCAGAATGGGAGAGATCGGTCTGATTTGTGTTTTTTTTTCTTCTGGGATATTAGCTAGCGATTCTCAGAATTTCCTCAAATTTGAAGTAAAAATAAAGGTACTGTTACAAACTACTAGAGTAGAGAGTCAGGAAAAAATGAGTAGATCTTGGTTTACTCCAATTATCTTTTTATCCCACACTTGAACCTCTGAGATGGTTGGCTAGGGATGAGAAGTCCCATTATCTTTCTATTAACAGAGCTTCGGTTTAAGGCTTACTTTAATTATAAAAAGTGCACTGAACCTTGGATCTTCAGAGCAAAGGAAATTTGAATGCATTTTGATATTTGTTAGTGATATCACTGAAGCAAAACATACTCAGAAACCTCATTTTAAAAAAAGCATTGTCAGTTTTATTTAGTAAATCCTTAACATGAGTAGTTCTGAACTCGCTGCGAATTAGAATCTTCTGGGGAGTTTTTTTTTTTTTTTTTAAACAGATAGAGATCACAAGTAGGCAGAGAGGGAGGCAGAGAGAGAGGCAGGGAAGCAGGCTCGCTTCCGAGCAGGGAGCCCGATGTGGGGCTCGATCCCAGGACTCCAGGATCATGGCCTGAACTGAAGGCAGAGGGTTTAACCCACTGAGCCACTCAGGTGCCACTCAGGTGCCCCTCTTCTCGGGAGTTTTAAAAACATACTGATGCTTGAGCCTTACCTGCAGAAGATAATGTAATTAATTTAGGGTGGGCCCAGCCAGTGTTTGGATTTTGCCCATCCTCCAGTGATTCAGATCTTCAGGCAGGCGTAAGAAACACTAATCCAAGAGAGTGTAAAATTCTCGTGCTGACTGAAGCACTTAACTTCTCTGCCCATCATCTCCCTGGCCTTTTTGACCAGGCTGTTTCCAAAGAAACTTCCCTTCCCAGTATTCACAAGAGATTTAAAAATTCCATTAATTTTGAAAATTTTGGAATCTCAAAAACTAGTTGATGATATGCTGTTTTCCTGATTGTCATAACCTACTGTGGTTATGTAAAATAGTAGTATTGGGGAGATTTGCATCAGTGACACATAGGAACTCTTTCATTGTTCCAAACTGAAAAAAAAACCTAATTGGTGACATTGAGTTTCAGTGAAATCACCATCTGTATTTTTAATGACCCAAAAGTAATATAGTTTAGCTTACTTTTAAGTTATTTCTTAATGGAAATTTTTTTCTTCTTTGGGGGCTCTTCCCACCCTGCCCCTTCAGTAAGCTCTTGGTGTTGTCTTGATATATTTTAAAATATATTTTTACTCTCTAGGTCCATGATATTTCAAGTTCACAAGTGTAAGAGGGAGTTCTGGGAGGTGGTAGAGTTCTTAGCTCTGTTCCTGATATCTTTTCCCAGGACTTACCACTCCCCGCCTCTTGTATCTGACACTGATTTCCAGAAGAGCAGAAACACCCTGACTATTCTATGCTTTGGGCCTATTTTAAATCCTTCTGACTGTACCCTAACTTATATCCAATAGTTAGGAGTATTTTCACTGTTCATCCCTTCAGCTTTAACAAAGGTGGTAGAGAAAGTGGGCTAATACTTATTTGTTTAGCATTAACTCAGCAAACTGAGGTTACTTTTAACTTAAAAAAAAAAAAAAAAAAAAGCCGTGACTAATCCAGAGGATGGAATGCAATAGTTCAAGTGGTTCTGCTCCACAAGGTTGTCTAAGGACAAGCGTTAAAACAAATAAATAAATAAATAAATTATGATTATCCTTTGGAGGGTCAAATTCCAGAAAAATCATGGTATAGAAAATTGTTAAATTATTTCTGAGTTATTTTGAAGAAAGTAGTTTTTCCACATACCTACTTCCAGAACATCAAACATTAAAATGTAGAAAGACAAAGATCTGTTTAGAGCTGTAAAGGTTCCAGAACTGGAAAGAGTAAAGTATACGTTTTAATTGTGTAAAAGCATTGGCATTAGGAGAAATTATTCAGACAAGTGAGAGAGTTCCATTAGTAAGTTAAATGTCTGAGTTGTCACTCAAAAGAAAAAATGGAATGATCTGTCTGTAATAAATTTTGTATATTCTTTCTCTCTCTTTTTTTTTTTAGAAGATTTTATTCATTTGAGAGAGAGAGAGAGCACAAGCAGGGGGAGAGACAGAGGGGGAAGCAGACACCCCACTGAGCTGGGAGGCTGAAGTGGGGCTCAGTCCCAGGACCTGGAAATCATGACCTAAGCCGAAGGCAGATGCTTAACCATTTCAGCCACTCAGGTGTCCCTGTATATTCTTTCTCAACAAACAGATGTTCTGTTAGTGGACCCTGAGTTCACCCATGTCTAAAAGGAAATCAGTGATAACTGGAGTAAAATTGCAGTTTTTACTGTTTTAAGTAAACCCTCTAGGCTTCAGATGATGACTGGAGAGACAAATGGATTTATTATTGGCCTTCCTGTGACTACTGAAGAATCACATTCTTGCTGCTTTAATCAGTTCTCACTCCATTAAATTGTGTAGCCTCTCTGGGGATCATGTTTTTTATTATTAAACTTTCAGGTTCTTTATAGTAAAGATTATTATAATCTAATAATTCTATAATCTATAATCTATAAACTAATAATTGATTAGTCTCCTTACTTTCTTCAGCAATTGATATTCATCAGTAGGCTACCAGAGGCTAAAGGCAAATGAAGTGTAAGTCCCCACCAGAAGAAGCTACACTTAAAAAAAAAAAAAAAAAAAAAATTTTTATATATTTGAGAAAGAAGGGTGGGAGGAGGGGAAGAAGGAGAGAATCTCAAGCAGACTCCCCACTGAATGCGAAGCCTCACAAAGAGCCTCAGTCCCAGGACCCATGAGATCATGACCTGAGCCAAAACCAAGAATCAGATGCTCAGCCGACTGAGCCACCCAGGCTCAGTGTATCATTCCTTTAATAAAGGGAATTTAAGTGTATCATTAAGTGTATTAAGTGTATTATTCCCTTAATAAAAGGAATGATAGACACAAAGATGAATGTTACGGTGACTAGTAAGTGCAAAAAGCAGGCAGAAAAGAGATAAGTCATCATGGTTAATGAGATCAGGAAGAATTTATAACCTTAGGAAATTGCTAATCAAGTTTCTGTTTATAGCAGAGATCATAGAATATTTGACTTTACACATGAACTCTTCATGTGGCTACATGATTTTTTTATTTAGTCTTGTGTTATATGACAATAGATTCTGGTCTCGTTGCTGTCATCATTAAAGTAGTTATTCTGAAAATGGTTTATATGTAATTAACCCTCAGGCATATACTGTTTGGTAAATCTCCTAATAGCACTGGCCTGGCCATTCTGCTGCTGGCTCTGCTGAGCACTAGTTCTGAGATTTTAAGCAACCATAGTTGTCTCATTTCTTTAAGTGAGGGAGTCTAACTGGACCCCGGTGCATGTCTAAACTTCTGTGACTCTGCTTATCCAAACATTTTGAACCTCAGACTCCTCTTTGGTTCTTAATTCTTTATTTTAGTCACCTAGTCCTGTTGTTCCTTCCTTCAAGGAGAGAAATTGTTCTTGAATCTGCTGTTCCTCGTGCCTGCACCATTATAGTAGTTTTCTAAATGGTCTTCTTGGCGCCATTCCCACCCGTTCCTCATTCATTCAAGTAAATCTCTAAATTAATCTTTGAAGTATCAGTTTCCTCACCTCACTTTCTCAAATAAAAACTTTGAAATAAAGAATAGAGATCAAACACCTTTTGGCAGTTGAGGCTTTGTACAATATAAACTTACCAGGGCACCTGCCTGGCTCAGTTGGAAGAGCTTGTGACTCTTGATCCTGGGGTGGTGAGTTCAAGTCCCATGTTGGGTGTAGAGATTACTAAATTAATAAAACTTAAGAAAAAAGGTTTAAACTTGCTTTCTCATTCATTTCCTCATCAAATTACTGCCTTGCCTTGTTCCCATCTATGTCTTTGCCTGAACCAGTACCAGCAGCACGTGTCTCGTAACGCATATAGTTTACCTTCCTGATTTCAGACTTTCTCTCATTCTGTTTCTCAAGCCTGCAACGTTCTTACTGTTCTTCTCTGTTAATCAAATCCTTCCTAGTTGTTTGAGATCTAGATGAAGGCTCTTGCTGGAAGGCTTCTCTACCTGATCTGGCTTGCATTACTTTTTCCCTTCTTGGGGTTCCCTCCTAGTATTTATGACCTCTGGAATACATGTTGACACATGCTTTTATACTGTTATGCATTGTTACTTGATAACATCATGAATGGGTGTCTTAACTCCTTAATAATAGGAATATTTTTGCATTTATTTTCCATTGTGCACAGAATCTGGTAGACATTGTGCCTATTGGAAGTAGTTAATCAGAATTTATGGAACTGAATTCCCTCTTTTCTTCCTAATACCTGGCATAGGAAGCCTGGTTTTGCCTTTTCCTTTCTGTCCAGCAGCCAGTTCTGTCCTCAAGTGTCTGTCCTATCTCCACAACCATCTCTCCCTAACAGAGAACTAACTGTACTCCCTAATGAAGGTCCCCATTCATTCTGTTCGCTTTGTAGTACCCAGCCATATTTCCACGGCTCGTCTGTGCCCTTACAGTGGGCCACTTATATAGCCCACAAGCTCTGTTCTATATAGGCATGAGCTGCAGAACAGGAGGCCTGTTGGCATTGTTATAACCAGAGTTGTGACACAGGGACAGGAACTCACGGAAAGCAATACAGAGGAGTAGTTTGATGTTTGAGTGTAGACAGAGGCTCTGGGACAGTTTTTGGAGGTGCGTCCCAATATTTGTCATGTGCGATGAAGAATTAAGACTGGTGCCAGTTAGATAAAATGAACTGTAAAGCCAGTAAACCCATCGGTTTGCTTTGGGAGCTAGACAAATGTTACTACCTGGTCTGATCTCTTTTTCACACTAGGAAACTAAGGTCCAAGGAAGAGGCTGCAAGTAGTAGCTACTCATTAATATTTGCTGATTGCAAATAATTCCATGCAAACTGCTTGGATGGATTCATCCTTTATAGTATTTAATGTCAGAAATTGGACAACTAGTCTTGGTTTAAGTCACCTATTCAAGAGTAGTAAGAACTTGTTCGTATGACCTCCGAACAGACTACATCAGGGGAGTGTGGCTCTGCCAGCACCAGGATTTTGGCCCAGTGAAACTAATTTGGGACTTCTGGCCTATAGAACTGTAAGATAATTTTTGTTGATGCAAGCCACTAGATTTGTTGTAATTTTTTATAGCAGCTCTAGAAAACCAATGCGGTAGGATTGGCTATTTCCTGATATTATTTAAGAAATGTTCCTCAAACTTAAGATGCTCTACCTGGGTGGAGCCTGCAAGTTCCAATTCTAAAAAAAGCCTCACGAGTTATGCTGAAACTGCTAGTCCAAGGGCTATACTAAGCAGCAGGTTTTATTTTTCATTTTTATTTATTTTTTTAAAGACTTTATTCATTTGTCAGAGAGAGTGTGTATGCGCAAGCAGGGGGAGCGGCAGGCAGAGGGAGAAGCTGGGTCCCCACTGAGCAAGGAGCCTGATGCAGGACCCAATCACAGGACCCTGGGACCAGGACCCGAGCCAAGGCAGATACTTAATGACTGAGCCACCCAGGTTCCCTGACAGCAGGTTTTAACACAGGAGATGATTTTATGTCTTTTGTAACTCCCAGTATGAAGGAAGTAGAATCCAATTGTTGAGAGTATTGGAGGCTCTGGAGTTAACTGACTGGGAGAGAAATCCTGTCACTTAATAACTGTATAGATAGCAACTTTTGGCAAATTACTTAATTTGCTTAAGTTACTTAGGCAATTAATCTAAATTCAGTTTTCTCACCAATAAAATGATACTGATAACACCTGCCACAAAATACTATTTGTTGGGTGAAATGGTTATACTTAAGTTCATTTAACAGTCCTTGGAAATGCAATTTACCTGATGTTGAACGGTGGTTAATACCTGTAATTCTGGCCCCAGGGACTTTTGGGCAACTGAACAGTTTGTATTCATTCATTCATTTACTCATCTTTAAACTCTCATTGTTGACAACTGAGTACTAGTCTATATTCTGGGCTTTGGGGATATGGTGATGAATGATATATTCTGCCTTCAGGGAGCTTGTAGATGATGTGGATATACAAGTATGATAATTTTGACTAATTTTTTTTTTTAAATAGAAGGATCTTTGAGATAGTAAGTGAACAAAAGAAAGTTCCAGTACCATACATATAGTGTGATTTTTTTTTTTTAAGATTTTATTTATTTGACAGATCACAAGTAAGCAGAGCAGCAGGCAGAGAGAGAGAGGGAAGCAGGCTTCCTGCTGAGCAGAGAGCCCAATGTGGGGCTTGATCCTAGGACCTGAGATATGACCTGAGCCGAAGGCAAAGGCTTAACCCACTGAGCCACCCAGGCACCCCTAGTGTGATCCTTTTTATATGAAATAAACTGCATATTTATGAATTACTAGTGAAATGATTTTTTAAGAGTTTGAAAATGCATATCTGAATTGTTTATTAGATTCAACAGATGTAAGTTACTTTGCCAAAGTACCATAACAATTTCTAGACACTCTGAATTTCTGTACTTATCTCATTAACTACCCATAACAAACAGTTCAGATTTTGGTGCCAGCCCATGAGCCATTCTTTGATATTTTTCTTTGAATTTTTTAAAATAGTAAACATTCATTTCTTGTATAATTGCAATTGTTTTGAAAAAAAATCCAGTTCAGTCTGATAATCAACATATAGGTACATGGTATAGAAGTGGTTCCGAGGATGGGGTAGTTCTATGGACAAGCAACAAAGAAGGTGGCAAAAAGGAGCTGATACATGATCTGGATTTTTAAAGGCTACATAGGCATTTGTCAGAAAGGTAAGTGTGGAAGAGTATTTTAAACAGAGGAAAAACAGGAGCCATGGCAGGGAGGTATGAAATTGCTAGGTGAGTTGAGAAAGATAGTGGACATCTTTCCCTTGGGGATCCATAACTTCTCCAGTGTAGGTGGTTTGGGTAGGCATGACCTCCTCCTAGCTCACAAACTAGTCAGCATTTCTCACCCCTCTTTACTTCCTCCCAGTGATTGGTTCAGGACATCAGTTAAGTTCAGGATTTGTACTGTAACCCTGGCTAGGGCAGGAGAAAGAAGTATGTATTCCTTTTAGGATTGTCAAGAGAGGAGATAAAAGCCCAGACCTACAGAGTGCCATCTCACTATTGGACAGGGGAACCAGTTTGAGAATGGAGCCATCAGAGAAAAAGAACAGAGACCAGAGATAAAAACCCAATCCAAAGACTTCATTTAACATTTGTATGTAGCCATACCTTATCTTCTACCCCTGGGATTTTCAGTTACATGAACAAAGAACTTCCTTTTTATTCATTTAATCTTAAATCCTCTTTTTAATTTTTTTTTTAAAGATTTTATTTATTCATTTGACAGAGAGAGAGATCACAAGTAGGCAGAGAGGCAGGCAGAGAGGCAGGCAGAGAGAGAGGAAGGGAAGCAGGCTCCCTGCGGAGCAGAGAGCCCGACGCGGGGCCCGATCCCAGGACCCCGAGATCATGACCCGAGCCGAAGGCAGTGGCCTAATCCACTGAGCCAAGATTTTA